>NC_059399.1:10889500-11496500 GCF_905220565.1 Melitaea cinxia
TCGCGGGCAACAGTTAGTGTATTATAAAACAAAGTCCCCAAAAGTATATATGATCGATTTCCTCAAAATGTACTGAACGGATTTTCATGCGGTTCAAGAGGAAGGTTTAAGGAACGGCTAAGCCGATTTTAATGAGAGTTTCACTGGAAGTTTGCCGGGAAAACTTTGTGACACACTGATTTCAACGCGGGCGAAGCCGCGGGCACAGCTAGTATGTATATATACATGCGTACTACAGTAACACGTGCCGCCAGCTTTTTACAGCAGCCAGAGATTTACTCTTTTTAAAAGTAGGGAAGTGTGTGGTGCAACTACCAATCTACTCAAAAACGTACTGTATTTTTTTATATATTAGCAGCATCTTAATATCCCACAGCTGGACAAAATTCAACTTCCGTATGAAAAAAGACCGCTCTTGTGAAATGATGCGGCTATTCGCCTAAAACACCGACGGTTTGCGGGTTCGATTCCGGCCGGGATAGGTATTTGTAATTGTACAAATACTTCTTTCCGGTTTGGATGTCTGTCCTTGTGGGTCTCCCCATCATGCCTCGGAGAGCACGTTAAGCCGTTGATCTTGGTAGTTATCATAAATACCTGATAGCGATCGTTATTTATAGTAGAGAACATATCCGTCAACCCGCAGTGGAGCAGCGTGATGGATTAAGCTCCAATCCTTGCCCAGCAGTGTGATGTTACTGTCTGAATGCGATACGAATGCGTGAAAAAAGAGAGTTTACACGCTTGTATATACGAGACTTGCGACGATTGTCATTTTAAAAATAACAATATTTCAGCGAGGTAGCCGTGTAAGTAAAAATGTTAATAGTTACCGTGGAAGCTAAAAATTTGTTAAAATCAATAGTTACGTCGTAATTATTATATCGACAAACTTAATCTTGCACGATATACTCGTAAAAAATTAGGTGAAATTTTCAAAAAATAAATTTAATAACAATAAAAAATAAATGGTCCATTTAGAAAATGATCCCTTTCAACCTAATGTACAACTTAATACTGACATTATTAGTTTTAAAATTATAAGTTAAACAAGAATAAAAGTCAAATGGGTACATTAACAAAGTTATTCCTATAAGTTGAAAATTTTATTTCGTTATACGCAACAAGAAAGTAAATTCTAAAAACTTCTTGCTAGATTATGTTCTTGTAAAACCCTTGCCAGTTTGCTTACTTTTAGAACCTGAAATTTAGAGAAACATTGACAAAACACTAAAATTGTTTTACGAAAATCACATCTTGATGTAAGCATTCGAAATATATAAATAATACCTATCAACTTTTTCCGTTATAATAATATTCTCTCAGACATCAATGACAATTAACCTGTTCATAATTACAAAAATATCTTAGAATGTTGGAGGGAATTAATTATCGAACTTTCGTGATCTGTGAACCGCTTTGATAGTGGATGTCGTGTTTTTATCCTTGGTATTTTTTTTATTTATCTTTGGTAACCTATTTGTTTGTACCATGTGAGGCATACTATATAATAATATCATATGACCTTTTTATATTCAGTTTTTTTTTTCAAAAACACAACTACAGCTACGAACGTATCTTTTATTTCTTGTTTATTTATATTGTCATGTCAATGACGTAAGTCTTTATGAGAACTTGTCTTTGATCCTCAATCCTCAGATCACCTCTGATCTGTGCCCTATCCTAATATTAGTTTAGTTCATACGTATTATTATATGTCATATATTTGTTAAGTTAGTAATAAGCCTTAATTTGAGTTAATATTTAATATTTTTATTTTAGGTTTATTTTTAGTTAAGTTCGCCTTTATATTTTTTGTGGAAAGTTTATTTTCTTAATATTTTTATGAATGTTATTTTAGCTAGCTATATGTATTAATTTACTCTGCATGTTTCCCGGTGATTAAAAATAAACACAAGTTGATAAGTTAAGTCGATACGATTTTCTACTATGTGTAAGTTTAAATGCACTAATGTTACAATGTAGTGATCCTATTTAAAAAATAATTCTTGGGTAGAAGGTTTATTTATTGAATTATAGGCTGTAATAAAATCACGCATTTCTAAAGGCATAGTAGTAATCATTAACAGAGACGCGAGTGAATTTTCACAAGTCATATATTTTTTATACACATTTTAGAATCTAACTAGTGTTAACAACGCCATGAAACGTCATTATGGTGTATGGCGTACATTTGTGGAGTAATAAGACAAAATATATCAACGTTAATTTATCATTTTGTCTAGTAATTTCCCGTGCCTTTTTAAAAAAAAGTCCGACATTGTATTCCCGAGCCTCGGCAGAGATGGTAAAGATCTAGCGTTTGTGTATGGAATCTTTAAGCAATGCTCTAGAATGGTTGTCATTGTGGCATCCATCGCTCCACGATGTCCACGAAGGTTTTGACGATAAAATGTTTTATAACTATTGTCTTGTTGTTTTATACCATGCCAACAACTTTTGTTTCGAAACTATATTATGATGTTGTTAGGAATAAGGGAGAAAAACATCCATAAAATCAAATTTTTTCCATATTTTAATTTACATAATTATATTTTACATTCCAATTTTTTATATTCGATCTCTTCAACCAATAAGCTACCGATAGTTTTATAGTTTTATATAACAATATTTTTAAACTGAAAACGTCTTGATAGATTTGAAAGCATTTCTAGGATTTTGAGATTTTGATGTTAAATATAATTTGTTATATACAAATATAATCCTCCAAAATATTAGCATTTTTTTGGATGTAGAAAATGTGGCTAAACTGACTAACCGATTTGACTCAATCATTAAATTAATGCCAAACATTTTAAATGTAAGTATGTGATAAAAGAGACACAAAAAAATATCCTATTTTTTAGTACATAGTGAAATCTATAGGCTAGTATTTAAAAAAAAAATAAAGTTATAACCACAAAACAGTGATTTTAACCTTGGCCATATTCTTGCTAAAACTATTAGTCGTCTTACTGATTTTTTGTACTTTTACAGAACTGTAGTTTTTACATCTTGATATTCTAGGATCCATAATATCTGTCAAATATTCGTAATATATTTGTAATATCTATGTCAAATATTTGTTATTTGTGATAACCGTGAATCAAAACATGTTTTACACAGACCCTAAAAGCTGCTTGTGCCTCCTGCTGAAACACTCTCTCTGTATTTATAAAGTACCCATGTACAAGACAAGATAAAATTTAATAGCAAAAATTGACTCTGGCCTTAATAAATAATAGCAAAATACATAAAAATTTTATGGGCTTAATAACAATTTAAGATGATTAATTTGTAAGCAAACTAATAATAACGGCTATTTATATTTTTGGAAAAACGATGCAATAAAATATTATTTAAAGGCGGATAAAGGCTATAAAGTAAAAAAATTAAATCGTTAATAATATTATAGCACCAAAATACGCTAAATCGATGTCTGACGTAACGAGTTTTGGCTGGATAGCAAAAATAAATCGTGATGAATATTATAAATACTTCAAAGAAAATTAGTAGAGCTGTTACTACTTATTTATATAAGTTATACTATATTATATTAAAAATAGAAAATAGACATTATTCTCACATTGTCTCAATATGATATGAAAAATGAATATTGTAATAAAAAGCTACAGTATAACTAAGCGTGGGACTTTACTCAGGTGCGGAACATAATCTTAAAGTTTATCCTTTACTTTATATGCTTTCATTTTATCGTTTTACGATATGAAAGATTTATGATAAATCTTATCAAACCTGTCAAAAAGGAATTCAAGTTCTATAAGACAACATTTGCGGCTGTCGAACTTACGCAAAAAAATTATTGGAATTTCGTTTACATTCACGAATTCTGGAAATAATTCCTAAATAATTAGAAATCCCTTATTATAGGAACATACGAGTACGTTCTAAAAGTAATTAAGAAAATAATATCTTGTTTCTTGATATTTAATAATGTAACTTGGAACTAATTTTACTAGATTTTAACCGACAAAAAAGAAGGAGGTTACTCAATTCGACCGTATATATATATGTGTATGTTCGGGGATAACTTCGTCGCTTATGAACCGATTTTGACAATTCTTTTTTTGTTGAAAAGGAGATATCTCTGGTGTGGTACCGTGATAAGGAAACCAGGATCTGATGATGGGGTCCCAGAGAAATCGAGGGGAAACTCTCGAAAATAAAATACGCATAACTTTTTGCTGGGTGTACCGATTGTGATGATTTTTAATTTAATCGAAAGCCGATGTTAATCATGTACATTTAAATTTCATCGAGATCTGATAACAACTTTTGGAGTAATCTTTGATAATGCGTATTTACTCGACTATTTTTTCGTCTAGCTACGATGTATTACTTATCGATTATAATTGAAGTCGGTTTTTTTTAGTTTTTGTAAGTTTAGTGAGCTATTTAATATATAAAGACATTTAAAAGATAAAACTTCCAGATTTGTTTTTTCTCTTTTACCATCAAATTTCGTTTTTATTGAACAGATAGGTATTCGCAACCTATGAAACCAAATTTCGTATTTCTTTAGTTGAGTTAGGCATTTACCGTCAACCCATCAGTGACCTATAAACAACTGGCGAAATTCGTACTTTGAATACTAATATGCGTGTGCCTAAAAATCTACGATAAAAAACAAGTAAGTTAGGTTTTCACATATTGTTTTCTTATGTTTACGAATTTCACTCATTATAATGAAACAACTTTTTCGGATTTTATCGCGGTTTATTAAGTTATAACTTTAAAAATTGTTACAGAAAAAACTAGTAATTTTCTTATTAAGTTTCATTAAATTTTAAGTTCACGTGATTATTATAATATCTTAAAAGATATTCTTGATGTATCACTTACCGATTCTTTCTCTCTAGCGGAAAATGGTATCATTATTCAGTAGTAGGAAATGAGTCTCAAAAGGAGCTGCGATAGAATATAAGTACAAAAGTAATATGATATACGCTTTACAATATCGGTCATTATCGAGACTACAATTTGCTTCTCTCAGAATTTTTTTAATGGCGCTAGGAATCTGAATAGGGTTAACCCTAAATAGGATCTGTGAAACAGGAGAAATTATTTTGTACTTTTAGCTCTTTTAAGAAGTTATTTATTTTTAGTATCCAGACTGCCGAGCTCCTCTGGAATGAAAACAAAGATAATATTTCAGCTACGAAATAACTTGACTACAAAGCAGAAAGAAAGCTAGATTGACTTTTTACGTCCATAACCCAAAGTTACAAATTTCTCGAAGTTATTAGAGCTGTTTTCGAGGTTGTAATTTATATACTTTGCTAGTTTAATAGTACATACATTCATAGTTTTAATAATAAACAACGTATCGATTGTCATACAGTAAATTACATAGTTTACATAAATTATAAGTTTTGTGATATCCATATTTAAAGTATTAAAATATTTAGACATTAGCATAATTTAGTTTGTATAAAGCTACTATATATGACAATGACCTCAATATCGATTTCTCTTTTCTGATACACACTGCTCATAACGAATCTACTCAAATGTAGTAACAGTTTATTTTTGTTTAAAGCGTTAATCTTGTTACTTAATAGCCCAATAAAAATGAAATAGTTCGTTTATTAACTATCAAATGAAATAATGGAATACCTCGGAACGGTCTTATAAACACTTTACTATCACATGTGGTAATCCGAATAAAAATGAAAGACATCGCGGCTGTAACCGCAAGGGGTAAATTTTATTATACAATACAATGACAATTTCATATGACTATTTGTAACATTATTAGGATATATTTGACTGTAACATGACTCGTCGTTTCTTATTGCGCAGAGCGTATCATATTTCGTATTTCATATTTCGTAATTCATTTCACATTTTCATATTTTTTTCATACCACGAACCGTGTATTATTGTTTAAGAATTAAACTCCAAACGCTTGAAAACTTGTGCTAACCCCGATTAAAACGTGTGATCAAATGGTATCTACTAACATATTCTATTCCATCATGGATCAATATCATAGCTGTATATGTACGTATGTTACAAAAATAGTACGTTTTGTGGTTTAGTACCTCGTAAATCCGCTTGTAAGGGATACGAAGAGACTGCTATTAGCTCGTTTTCTATTACACATTAATTCTTAGTATCGCCCGCAATCCGTACTACTTAGTATTACGATTAGATAGTATTTAGCGCGAGCACTGGTCATTATGTACACCCACACCAGTCATTATTGTTGTTCCCCACATTAAATGCAACGTCTTTCCTCGTCCTCAAAAGAACAATTACATCTGGAATTAAAATTACTTATATTAAACAGTTCATAACATAAATCATGCAAGTATAATAAAGTGTTAGTGTTGTGAGCTTGATATAAGAGAAAACCTTCAAAATTCTTTTTCCGTCAGGCTGTATAATATCATACTAGAGCTTATAGGAACGTATACTAACCATAAATGTCAGTTAAGCTAATAAGTACAGAGACTGTGAGGAAAAACAAGTCAAATTAATGTTATTGTTGAAAAGAATTTCAAATATAGACAATGTTGGAGTAAAATTTATACGGAGAGAAAAAAGGTTTTTTTTTTGTGTCGTAGCATCTGAATCAAAATCAATACGAGGCCAATTTAACAGGTGCTCGAACGAGTGTTATTTATACATGCGAAAACGAATGTTTCAACTTCCACGTTTTCAATTGACGGATAATGACGGAGATGACTCGGCGTTTTTACTCGATTTGCTTCAGTCAGATGCATTTAACGTTTCAGTAAGATTCGTACGACTTTTTTATGTATATACGTACAGCAAAATCCGATACGATAGCATTATTTTTACTACTAAATGTATTTTATATTAGTAAATAACATAACCGAAAATTTCTTAAAAACTTAATTTATGTAGATTATGTTAGTTATTGTTTTCTACTATTAAGTAATAAGCAAAAATGTTTGCAAATTTCGCTTTCATTAGAGTTACCTACTCCAATTATTATTATCGTTAATTATTATAGTAACTGTCTTCGTATTTAATAATAATAATAATAACAAATAACTTTATTGCACACAGTAACATATAACAATTACATAAGTATAAAGCTTAAAGGGAAAAAAATAATTACGTCGCATGCAACGGGCGGTCTTATCACTAGATGGTGATTTCTTCTAGACAACCCACCAGAAAGGAGCTTGTTGAATTTAAGGGCTTGTGCTGCTTAAAAATATAATATAATCTACAATTATATAATATATGCAATCCATATATTATACATATATTCGCACATGCTCAATACTCACAGTATTAAAAAGTATAAATAGATAAAAAATAATTAAACATATAATTTAATAAATAAATAAATAATAATAATTAATATTGTATATCTTATACTATTAAACGAGCAATTCTTGTATATATATATATATAGAATTTGGATCTCGGAAACGGCTCCAACGATTTTCATAAAATTTAGTATATAGGGAGTTTCGGGGGAGATAAATCTATCTAGATAGGATTCATTTTCAGAAAATGTCGTTTTATCCCTATTTTTAGGGAGTGAAAAAAATATCGTTAGAATGCGAAGGTAAATTTCGCGTTCATCAAATTAGTTGCAATAGCTCGGTGGGAAATCGGTCGGTCGGGATCAATCCAGAAGATCATGGTTCAAATCCCCATGTCCCTGATCAATTATTTTTTCTTTTTATTTTTCTAAAAGCATTCGTTATTTTTTTATTTAAATAGGCTGTTCTTATTTTTTATTATTATGTCGGTAAAATCGAAAAATATTATTCATATTTTATCATTATTATTTTTTAATAATTTTTTATTTTTGATTTTTTATATTTATTTATATTTTTATTATTATCGGTAAAAAAAAATATTATTCATATTTTATAAATATGTAATTCGTATTTAAATGTGATTTTCAGAAAAAAAAAAAACAAGATTTGAGCGCCTGTCAGTTTTTGAGACGCAATTACTCTCAATCTTGTAATTGTGTGTGACACGCGTTGGGGCAACGGTTACGCCATGGATTGTACCTGTTGCGTTGGCGGTTGCGGGTTCGATCCCCGCACGTGACAAACGTTTGTATTGGCCATATAGGTGTTTGCCGTGGTCTGGGTGTTTGTGTAGTCCTTGTGGGTCTCCCCACCGTGCTTCGGAGAGCACGTTAAGCCGTCGGCCCCGGTTGTTATCATGTACACCTGATAGCGATCGTTACTCGCTTAGTAGGGAATATATCCGCCAATCCGCATTGGAGCAGCGTGGTGGATTAAGCTCTGATCCTTCTCCTATATGGGGAAAGAGGCCTATGCCCAGTAGTGGGATATTACAGGCTGAAGCGTTGTAATTGTGTATTTTGTATCAATTTTTAATTTATCGTTATTTTTTTTGCGTTAATTCATTATTAATAATTGTGTTTGCAGGCAAACGAAAAAAAAATCGACTTCAATTACATCGACAAGTAATACGATGTAGGTACACGAAGAAATAGTCAAGAAATACGCATTATCAAAGATTACTCCAAAAGTTGTAATCAGATCTCGATGAAATATACACATGATAAACATCGGCTTTCGATTAAGTTAAAAACCATCAAAATCAGTACACCCAGTAGTATGTTAAGTATTATGTAGTTAATATAAAGTTATGCGGATTTTCGAGAGTTTCCCTTGATTTCTCTAGGATCCCATCATCAGACCCTGGTTTCCTTATTATGCCACCACACCAGGGATATCTCCTTGCCACCAAAAAAAGAATTATCAAAATCTTTTCATAAACGACGAAGTTATCCCCGAACATGCATTAAAATATATATATAGATAAGGATTAATGCTGTATTGGTTAAGATCGCTTTGAAATTAGCCATTATCTGTCGTAAAAAGTAAATGACAAAAATATGTTATTGTGGGATATCCATAAGAGATAGACATATACCATTGCGGAGTTTTCTGTAGAACTTTTCAATGTGTATAATACTTAGTACATTATTTTGATAAATCTCGTAGGGTTCAGGCTGCGTTTGCAATGTAAGCGGAAAAAATGTAATTATTTACGACATCACATTAGAAACCTCAAAAATAACAGAATTTCTCCACTATTTAATGGATTTTATTATACATATAAACCTTCCTCTTTAATCACTCTATCTAATAAAAAAAACCGTATCGAAATCCGTTGCATAGTTTTAAAGATTTAGGCATACATAGGGACATAGGGACAGAGAAAGCGACTTTGTTTTATACTATGTAGTGATATATATATATATATATATATATATCGCACCTTCGGTGCAATAAAGTCAAAAAAGCTCATTTCTTAATTTTACAGGAGAGGACTTTTAATTTTTTTTTTTTTCGCTTTTACTTCCTCATTTCTGGATTACTATTTATGGTAGGTTTGAAATCTTTATAAAATTAATAGTTTACTTTCTTTGCTATAGTTTAAAAATCTTATATTAAATTATCAAAAAGTCCTAATAAAAGACATAACAAAAAAAGTGTCCTGAATTGTGACTTTGTTGCACCGAAGGTTGGATATATATATATTGAGTTTCCTTCAGCCGAATTGAGTAACCTCCTCCTTTTTTGAAGTCGGTTAAAAAAGACTTCATCCAAACCGGCAGCGAATCATTTTAACTCTCTCTTCTACTACTAATCCTTCACGATTTACTAAAAATACCGAGCTGGGCTCGGTCACCCAGGTACTCTCGTATAAAGTTCTCTCATTATAAGCATATACTTTATAATCACGGAAATCTTATATATTATTGATACCTTACTATCTGTGAATAAAAAAAAATATCGTCCTGTTCGCAGAGTAACAAAATAAATAAATTTCTAAAATAAAAGTAGCCTAATGAATAATCCTTATTACATCAGCTATCTGCCAGTGAAATTGCCATAAAAATTGGTCTAGCCGTTTCAGAGATTAGCTGGAACAAACAGACAGACAAAAATTGTAAAAAAAAAATATATTTTGATATATGACCGTGTATACATCCATATGCATTTAGTAAAAAGTGGTTATTTTAATGTTACAAACAGACACTCCAATTTCATTTATTTGTTTATAGGTATAGATAACATTATATAAACAAATAAATGAAATTGGAGTGTATAGATAACATTGTGCTGTGTGGCTACGGCACTAAAGAATTTAGCCACCCCCTCTCTTCCCGTGGGTGTCGTAAGAGGCGACTAAGGGATAACAAGGTTCCACAACCACCTTGGAACTTAAGAAGCCGACCGATGGCGGGATAACCATCTAACTGCTGGCTTTGAAATACACAGGCCAAAGACGGGCAGCAGCGTCTTTGGTGCGACAAAGCCAGTACTGCGGTCACCAACCCGCCTGCCCAGCGTGGTGACTATGGGCAAAACACATGAGTTCACGTTATTTTTGGCGTAAACTTGTGGAGGCCTATGTCCAGCAGTGGACTGTATAGGCTGTAATGATGATAGATAACATTCACACACAGTCCAAGTCTGTCCTAAGGCAAGCAACTTGTGTTATAGGTAACAGCTGGCTGATATAGCTAAATATATATATTTTGATAAATAAAATAAATAGAAATTATACATATTTAAATACAAATATTACAACCAAACTCAGGCGGGAATCATAACATTAAGTCGCCTTCCATCCTACCATAGGAACAGACAAACGTGCGTGTATATTATAGAAATTATATTTATATATTTATTAAATAGATAAAAAATGTTAAATCTTACATTACAAAAAAAACACTTATCATTTTGTCATATACAATTCTAATAAATTATTCTATTATATTATTCATTAAAATATTTAGTATCGCTAGTGCTCTCAATACCCAGAGGAATTGCGTTGCTGATTTCGCTTCAAATTCTAGTATGTATATCTATTATACAATTAATGTGAAATTATGTGAAAGCTTATTTTGTTAAAACTTATTTTAATAAAAATAAAACATAAAATATTATCGAATACTAATAATAAACATAAACATAAATTAAAATGAAACATTAACACCAGCTACATGTAACTACAGTTCCCATTTCACATATTCGAATGTATCAAAAACATCGCAATAAAGCAAGCTACGTAAATATTAATGTATAAATCCGTGCCGCAGCTGACCGTGTGTTTACCGCCTGAGTCAGTAGTCTGACGATGTGATCATAAATCCTAATTCATTCAAAACAATCTCTATTTCTAAAGCCATCACTTGGTTTCAAACATCGACCATAGTTTTAATTCTGTAGGAGTGCATTAAAACGTATAAATAAACAGAGCAACGTTGAACTAACGTACTCTACATTGTATCCATTACACATACGGTCGATGCCGACGTAGCGCTGTGGAGTTGCGTTCTTTGACTCTATACATCGAATAAAGGAGTAAAATATTTATTTATAAATTTATTTTTATTGTACATCATTATACAGGCACATATAGAAAAGATACAATACAAGATGTACAAAGACGACCTTGATAGCCTTTGGGCATAGGACACAATAAGCAGTAGTTAGAAATATGCAAAAATTAAGAAGGAAAATAATAATAAATAATATTAAACGCATCATGTCCATATTTAATAGTAAAAATACAAGGACTTCTATACTTAATTCTTAAATAGAAAAATCTTTATTGTTGTTTTTTTATTATTATTATTATTATCCTAAAACTTGCTAATCCACAATAATAGTGACCAACTATTTTAGAATGTAGCATTTAAAGTGGAAATGTAACTAAAGTTATTGATAAAACAACAAAATTATATGAATGAAGGTGGTTATGGAGTAATCTATGAGGTTCTAAAACCTCCGACAAAACTCATATAAATTTTCCAGACCAAGGCTTTGTACGGTCTATACAAAAAACCACATTAATGGGAAATCGTCTGAACACTTTTAACGCAATAGTAATGTAGCAAAAAATGCGTTAACATTCAATAACTTTTCCGTTAAATCACAGTCACAGCAATTAGTTATGAGTTAGGTTAGGAAAACAAACGAATTTTTATTACATTTTTTATAATATGTTATAGTATATGGGAATCTATATATTAAATACGTGAAGCAATAACTTTGTACCCCTTTTTACAGAAATTGCGCGAACGGAGAAGTATGAAATTTTGCACACTTTTAGTTTATATAGAGTAGGAGTCCAGAATGCTAATATTTTTTTTTTAATTATGTATGACAAATACATTAAATCAATTAAAATCCATTACATACACTCCCATGTATTTGATCCCACGTTTGATACACGTGCATTTATACTCTTTTGTATAGTCTTTGACAACGAACATTAATAATGTTCAAACTTATAAATATTAAATTAATTATGGTCGAATTTCGACCACTGGACGACCACTAGTATGTAATTAATTGGTAATATAATATTTATCCAATTGACGATTAAATAAAAACTCTTATAACATTAAGTAAACCCTAAATGAGCTAATGTGCTGTGTGGCTACGGCACCAAAGAATATAGCCACCCCCTCTCTTCCCGTGGGTGTCGTAAGAGGCGACTAAGGGATAACAAGGTTCCTCTACCACCTTAAAACATAAGAAGTCAACTGATGGCGGGATAACCATCTAACCGCTGGCTTTGAAACACACAGGCCGAAGACGAGCAGCAGTGTCTTAGGTGCGACAAAGCCAGCCCCTGCGGTCACCAACCCGCGTGCCCAGCGTGGCGACTATGGGCAACACACATGAGTTCACGCATTTTTGGCGCGAACTTGTGGAGGCCTATGTCCAGCAGAGGACTGCAATAGGCTGGAATGATGATGATGAAATGAACTAAAGTACTAAAAAATTAAAAATAGTCCAGTTAATCAGTTAAGTTAGCCCAAGAAATAAGATTTTTTTTGCACTGTTTAGCTTAAAATTATAAAACTTACCGTTTATCGGAAGAACACTATAAAACTCATTTTTGGGCCCTGTGATTTTGAATATTTTTTTTTCATGAGACTTTTCACATTTCATTTATAATCGTGTTCCGAACAACTATACCAATTTTAGCTCCATGCGAATCGTTGTATCCTAAAATGTCTAACTTGTCTGAATCTCAAAAAAAATTGTTCATGATTGTTTAAAATAATTATGTCAAAAACGTTAAATAGCAAACAATATATTTTGCTTGTATAATGTTTCGCATTTATTCCAAAGTATTTATTGTTAACATTATTTATTATGATCTGTTTCACATGCTGTTGCTTTTATTCCGATGATCCTTCGAAATCAATCATCCCAGCTGAGGTCGATTAATCATCGCAGGTATGATGTGAATGGATTAAACATAAAGATTTACACAATGCTTTCACTCAATAACGCCCGCTCTACATATAAAGTGCTACAACAAATCCATACTGGCCCAAGAGTGACTACAATAACCAAAGGGTGCGAAGCAATATTTCTTATATTTCTGCGAAGTTGGGATATTTCTCATTCCGAACGTGTCGCCTCAATTGAATTTGTAAACATGAATATACGATTCTTCGTTGCTTAAAAGCTTTTAATTTACCTACCATAGTAGGCACTCTAATCGCCGGTTTTAGAATTGCCAAACGCTGCGCCATGTAAATTTAATGAAAAGCGCACGTGAAATGCGCGGTCACGCTTCTATTTAAGGTGGAAATAAACATACAAAAATACCTTTTACAATATTTAAATAATACTAAAAAATTAAAAAAACGTTCTAGAAATAAGATAATCAAATAACAGCTGTACAATAAAATTTTGAATATCAATTTAAAGGGAATCGAATTTCGTGTCTACATCCATCCGCCTTTACAAGTCCTCACATACGCAAGTAAGCTTGTTTACTTTATAAATCAGTCGGCTTTTACTCTCCCCCTATCGAACGAGTTTGTCACCGAGATTAATATCATAAAGTATAACCTTCCTAAAGAAACCAAATAATCAGGAAGCTGAGCTCACACTCAGTCACACTCAAAGCCATATTTTCTTTAAGGTACATGTAATTGTTTAGTCGTCATCAATTAATATATATATACGAAAGAATAAAATATAACGTATAGGGTAAACTTTATACGATATATTCAAAGACTTACTACTGACTAAACTAATTTTAGCAGAAAATACCATAAACCACCAGTAACTTTGCTTTCTTGTAAATTTTAGGACTGTACCACTAAAAAAAATTTATACCCAATCTTTTATTCGCTTTTAGTAGTTTTTCAGTGAATTCATCCTGTTTTTCTTCAGCTGTTTGAAAGCAATAATAATCTCGTATGAATTATATAAACATATATGTATATAGCACGGTTAAGGTGACTCTAACGAAATTTTAACCCCCGTTAACCGTTAGAGACTAACCCGTTGGCGCAGTTTGTAGTGACCCTGCTTTCTGCTCCGAGGGTTGTGGGTTCGATTCCCACCCCGAGTCTGGGTGTAATATAAATATTTATTTATATATTTATATATGTATTATTTATAAGTATGTTTATCGAAAAAAAAAATGTAGCTATATATCAGTCGGCTGTTACCTATAACACAAGCATTAAGTTGCTTACTTTAGGAACAGACGACCGTGTGTGTATTGTGTAGATATTTACATTTATTTATATTTATTTATTTTGTTATTATTTATTTTGTTTTGGAAAAAGTTACTATCTTATATTTTGACTCTCACGTATGAGGAATATTTTCCGGTTTTTCTATCTAAATCAATCCGCAATGTTATCTTATTTTATAGACTATAACATATTAGCTATTTACCAATGTTACAAAAATGACCACAGACGGAACATCGACTACTGTATCATGATGCTTTAGTCAATAATCACAATTTATGGTACATTGTTGCAAACTTTGATTTTCATTGAGACTCAATTGAACCGCTTACATCTGGATATTTATAACTTGTCGACTTGCGCAGTTTTACTCACATTTAGCCTGAATATGACCCGGTAAACATGCTATAATTATACTAACCTTCATCAAAATCCATCGACAAAAATAAATAGACAAACTGATAAATAGACATGAAAACAGGCAGCAAAACAAATATATAAACTGTTGACTTCTCAATCGGAGAACCATAAAATAATGACGACCGCTCTGGTGTAATGGTGCATGTGCTGTAACACCGACAGCCACGGGTTCGATTCCCGCTCGGAGTGTTTATACAAATATTTGTTTTCGGTCTGGTTGTTAGTACTTGTGAGTCTCCCCACTGTGCCTCGGAGAACACTTTCAGCTGTCAGTCCCCGTTATTATCATCATATAATGTACACCTGATAGCGATCGTTACTCATAGTAGGGAATACGAGTATATCGCCAACCCGCATTGAAGCAGCGTGGTAGATTAAGCTCTGATCCTTTTCCTACATGGGGTAAGAGGCCTATGCCCAGCAGTGGAATATTACAGGCTGAAGCGTAGCGTGAAGCGTAAAACAATGTTCCAAACTGATCTCTACCGTGCTATTAGTGATATATGTAGACTTTAAAACCCAATGCGTTTATTTAATAGGTATATCCCATATTATCAATACAGAACAATTTTCGCGTACGATGTGTTCACTTTTAATAAGAGATACAATATATTTATCCTATAAAATTACAGTTTAATAAAATATTATGTTAAAAATATAACTATTTTTATATGATTTTGCGATAAATTTGAATGAAAATTTAATAAAAAGTAGCGTATTCAGTATTTATACTAAGCGTCGGAGAAGAGTATATCATTCTTTCATCACATTGCGATCGGTATGGTCACTAAAAATAGACCGAGGTCGTGGGTGATACGGGGCTGGTAGATCCACAAGAAGCTTTATCATACCTAACAGTGTCATTTCAGAGAAAAATAAGTAAAAAACGTATTTCTAGTTCCCATTTTATAATTTATGTTTTAAATTGACATTATCTTTTATCTTGTTATGAGTTAATCAAATAAAAAAAATATGTAGTACTAAATAATAAAGAGAAAATTTAAATTTACAAAAAAAAAGTACGAATGAATGAATAATATATTTCTATAATATACGGTAAATATTAAATACTATGTAGAAATTACGGTGGAATAAAAAGAATCGGCCACGTGGACGTAATTCCACGCTCGTGGGAAATAAATTATACGCATACACATATTATTCGATAGCTGTAAAAAAGTTTTATAATAATAACTAGGCATATCAATTATGTAACACAACAGAAAGGAAAAAATTTTCTGTCCGGTTGTACATTAGTTGCGCATCGCACTAAAACTACTAAATAAATTTAAATGAAAATGGGCATAAATAATTTTTATGGCGAAATTCAATAATTCCTTAGCGAGAGGCCATTAAAATCAAATTATGTATTCAATTGTAATTTATAAGCTAATAATCCGATTTCATACATTCTTTTTACTTTTGTTACAAAGAAAATGTTTTAGAGATGAACCTGTTAATGTTTTAAGGTGCAGCACTGTATGTTCCAACTTAAGGTAGTGTACCTTAAGTTGGGTTATACGGCGTTGTCTGTACCTTAAAACATTTACCTTAAAACATTTACATTTTTTTTTAGCATTACTATCTCTAAGTAATTGTAAAGAAATATAAAAATGCAAATACAAAGTCGTGGGTAAAATCTAAATACAGAACATATTGGATATCTTTTGAACTCTTCAAAGAAATCAAAGCTGGTGTCTCAAATGAATCCAAAGAAGTTTTTGAATTTTAAACATATTTTTTTCGCACATTTAATATATCATTTTTTGGTTCTTTATTTAAATTCATTTTATGAGTAATTACGTGCAAATAAACAAACACAGAAATAATGTGCTGAAAAATAATCAAATATAAACAAACGAACAAAAGATTCAATATTTCATCCCTTCGTTTCGTAATTAATCCTTCATCGGCTACTCCAATACATTTAAGATTCATAAGACTAGTTCAATATTGTGAAAGCAAGATTCTTGTTTAGAGGTAAGTTTGATTTAGTAAATCATTAATATTATTTTTATTACTTGTGTGTCTTACTTATTACATATTGAGAGAAAATTTTAAAGTCAAATCTATTATGTATGGTTCCAAAGATATAGCTTAGTAATAGATAATGAAAACTAGACACAAGAGTCTTAATAGTGCCCAAAAGAATTTCTTTTGACACGAAACCCTAAAAAGAAATATTTTTAGGCATTCTACGAAGGTAATAATGCCTAGATCCTGCAGTATAAATATTCTCTTGTCATATAATAGAGTGGACATTAAGCATTAAAGCCTCAACTGTAACAGGACAATAGGCCTGTTTTGACAATTCCTTCATTTGGTCATTACATAATACATATACAAGACCTGCCCATAATAGTGCACAAAATAGTGAATAACGAGATTATCTATAGGCAGCTAATTTATCAGAATAATTTATTAGGTTATTATAATAGGAATCGTAACCGACGTCTATAAAAATACAACATCGCAATTAAAGGATTTCCGCTTTAATAACCTATTAACTTTACGAGCCTTGAATTCCTCGATTAAACCACTTTGTAGATCCTCAATTCCGAAACATTTCACATCCGTTGCTGAAGTACTGTATAAAAATAAAAATTGGTGAAGACATTTGGAAGAATACAATAAGTTGTAATGTTTTGATTGTGATATATTTGATAAGTGCTAATGTTTTGATTTGTGGCTAAAATCGCTAATTAAACTAGAATTACACCTTGGTTACAATTACAATTAAAATTTAAGGGCATTTCATCGCGTTATTTGTAACTATAACCCATTGAAATGCATAATTGTTTGACTACAACTTAAAATGTCAAATTATAACTTACCGAACATTTGCTAGAGTGTGACGACGACTTTTGAGGTATCTCCCGTGATACTTCTGAAGCTCACCGATGCTACCCTGTTCAGCCTGCATCTTGCCGTGAGTGGTCGC
This sequence comes from Melitaea cinxia, assembly GCF_905220565.1. Classification (NCBI taxonomy): domain Eukaryota; kingdom Metazoa; phylum Arthropoda; class Insecta; order Lepidoptera; family Nymphalidae; genus Melitaea; species Melitaea cinxia. The sequence continues at coordinate 10,907,380 of NC_059399.1, forward strand.
GGGCGCGTCGTCTCCGACTTGCCCGGCAGGCGACGCGCTAGCAGTGCTGGAGCCACGCTTACGTGCTTTGTTAGACTTCCTTGCTGCTGCTGATACACATATCTTTACGGATGAAGGACTTCCAAAACTACGCTTCTTTCCAGAGCTTCTTGACGAAGTATAAACAGTATCAGTACTACTCTTTGTGCTTTTGTAAGAGGGAGTAAGAGTGGAATCTGCGGCGTCCTCGAGAGGCCAGTCGGAGTCGTCCTCCTCTTCGATACCGGGCAAAGGAGATTGCTGGCCGAGTGGACGTGGAGAACTTATTACCGTCTCCGGAACGACTGTAAATAGACAAAGAGATTACCAAAAATAATTATACAAGTAACATTGCCATATCACTCGATAAATAAGCACATATTATTGATTGGAGCTAATAATTCTTAATGACATGGTCTGATAACGAACACTTATTTGTTTTAATTTGCTTCAATTTTCGTAATAGTACTGTTTGTTTTATGAAAAGTAATAAATCGTTTTTAAAAGATCGAAATCGGTCCTCCCAGTCAAAAGTTCTGAAGTTAGCATACATAAAAAACAGTCGAATTGAGAGAATCTCGCTATTTTTGAACTCGGTCAATGATAATGATCGATGGTCCCGCCTTAAGCAACCAATGTCTGTAGATACGCATATTTACAGGTCCTAAAATAATTATTTAATTACGTGTATACTCTTATATCTAATCTAATACTATTAAACGAGCAATTCTTGTAATATATATATATAATCTGAATCTCGGAAAAGGCACCAACGATTTTCATAAAATTTAGTATATAGGAGGTTTCGGGGGAGATAAACCCATCTAGCTAAAATTCATTTTTGGAAAATGTCGTTTTATCCCTGTTTTTAGGGAGTAAAAAAATAGCTGAAGGCAAATTTCGCAACTGTCAATTAAGTTGTAATAGCTCGGTGGGAAATCGGCCTGTCGGAATCAACCGAGAAGATCATGGTTCAAATCCTCATGTCTCTGATCAATTATTTTTTCCTTTACGCTCGTTATTTTTTATTTCAATAGCCAGTTCTTATTTTTATCATTATGTTGGTAAAATCGAAAAATCATATTCACATTTTATCATTACTATGTTTTAATTATTTTTTTATTTTTGATTTTTTATATATATGTATATATTTTTCAGTATTGTCGGTAAAAAAAATATTATTTGTATTTTATAAATATGTAATTCGTATTTAAATATGATTTCCAAAAAACACGATTTGTTGGAGCACCTATCAGTTTTTGAGAAGCAATTACCCTCGATCTTGTAATTTTGTAATGTGTATCAATTTTTAATTTACCGTTATTTTTATTTTATACATTGGCTTTGTTACACATCGTGCGTTAATTCATTATTAATAATTGTGTTTGCAGGAAAACGAAAAAAAAATTAATTTCAGTTATATCGACAAGTAATACAACGTAGATATACGAAAAAAATAGTGAAATAATACGCATTATCAAAGATTACTCCAAAAGTTGTAATCAGATCTCGATGAAATGTGACCACATGGTAAAACATCGGCTTTCGATTAAATTAAAAATCATCAAAATCGGTACACCCAGTAAAAAGTTATCTGGACTTTCAAGGGTTTCACCTCGATTTCTCTGGGATCCCATCACCAGATCCTGGTTTCCTTATCATGATACCACACCTGGGATATCTACTTTCCAACAAAAAAAGAATTATCAAAATCAGTTCATAAACGAAGAAGTTATCCCCGAACATACATTTATATATATATATATATATATATATATATATATATATATATATATATATATATATATATATATATATATACTAGCTGACCCGGCGAACTTCGTATCGCCTAACACAAACTTTATCGTATGGTTTTAAAGTTCAAATTGACTTTTAAGTATTATCACAAATCTTTTGTATGGGAGTATAGAAAAATGTTGTTTTTAGACTTTTTCAGGAAATTTTAATTTTTTTTTTTTTGAATTTTTTTCTCCGTAAGAACCATCCTCGTACTTCAAGGAATATTTTTAAAAAAGAATTAGCGAAATCCGTCCAACCGTTCTCGAGTTTTGCGCTTAGCAACACATTCAGCGACTCATTTTTATATTATAGATATATATATGTACAATATACGGTCGAATTGAGTAACCTCCTCCTTTTTTGAAGTCGGTTAAAAAAGACAATCCAAACCGGCAGCGAATCATTTTAACTCTCTCTTCTACTAATCCTTCACAATTTACTAAAAATACTGAGCTAAGCTCGGTCACCCGGGTACTAAGTATGTTTATGTAAGTCTATAAAATCGTAGTTTATATACACGTACTTATGATAATGCCTTGTATTTTTATTATTAAGTATGTAACCAACTTGTTTAACGTTATTTATTATTGTTTTTCCCTCCTTAATATGTGCACACTTCTAACCGCTGCTTCTGTATTGTAATCTGTGCACAAAGTTTATCTGAAAAAAATCACTCTTTATCGACAAGATCGCCTTTGCATATCTTAATTGAAATCTGACAAGTTACTTTTTGAGTTATCTTTAATAATGCGTATTTAGTTGACTATATTCTCGTAGATCTATGTTGTATTACACCTCTTATTTTATATTGGGTGAACCAATTTTGATGACTCTTTTATTAATCGAAAGGTGGTGCTTGTCAAGTGGTTTCATTTAAATTTGATCAAGATGTGATCAGTGCTTTTTGAGAAGGTAATCTATACTAATATTATAAAGAGGTAAAGTTTCGAACTTTGTTTGTTTGTAGGGGGTAATCTTCGCAAATACTGATCCGATCAAGAAAATTCTTTCACTAAAAGAAAGCTACGCTATTCAGGAGTGATATAGGCTTAATATTTTATTGTTATTGAACAAAAAAATTAGTGAAAAATAATAGTACATGTAAATTAAGTCGGAGAAATAGTCGAAGATGAAAACTTTACCATATATTTGCATCACAAAAATAATTAACGCCCAACGAAGTTGGCACTGGTCGGCTAGTCTTTAATAAAGCGTATTTACTTGACTATTTTTTCGTCTACACTTCAGCCTGTAATATCCCACTGCTGGCATAGGCCTCTTTCCCCATAGGTGTGCGCCGCGTGGGAGTTACAGCGGCGCGCGCTTTCGGCGGTCCTCGGACGGGATCTCTCACTGCCGAGCGTCGTAAAAGCCATGCTCGACAGTGAGAGATCGTGGCAGGCGGCGGTCTCCTTCTGCGAAGAGGTAATGACGCAGAAGGAGACCGCGGAGCGGGCCAGGGAGAATGACGTCTCCGCTGACCCACTCCGGCGCAGACGTACGGGGGCAAGGAGGTGACGATTTGCCCACCTCCTCCCCCCCTCGTAATAGTGGGGTCGCCGGCCGATAGTCGGGGGACTTCGGCCGGCCGGGTGACACGGTCCCACACTTCTAAGGGGTGGCCTTGTTGTGAGTGAGGCCACCCAACCATTGTGCCGGGGCCCGGCGGCTTTATCCGGGCCTACCGCCGGGGTGAGATGGCGAATGCTAACGCGACCCCATCTCGCCCCACCCAGGCGGATGACTGCTCACACGTGGGGGTAGGCCTCTTTCCCCATATAATGACGTCTCCGCTGACCCACTCCGGCGCAGACGTACAGGGGCAAGGAGGAGACGGTTTGCCCACGTGCTCCCCGCCTCGTAATAGTAGGGTCGCCGGCCGATAGTCGGCGGACTTCGGTCGGCCGGACGACACGAACCCACATGTCTGAGGGGTGGCCTTGTTGTGAGTGAGGCTACCCCCACCATGGTGCCGGGGACTCCATTTCGCCTCATCCAGGCGGACGACTGCTCACACGTGGTAACCCTCTGGCTCTCCCGCGCCGGAGGGTATCCATGATGTATTTTCCAACGTAAAAAAAGGCCTCTTTGCCTATTTAGGACATGGAGAAGGTAAAATAATGAATGAATTAATTAAAAATATTGTGTCTAAATCAGCATTTGTCTTTGAGACAGAAATATAAAAAAATGACAATTGTAAAATAACTTTTGTTGTTTTATTTTTATTTTTTTATTCAAAATGCTTTAAAACTGTTAAAAAAACTGCCAAAAGACAATTTCGTGAAAACTGTAGCATGTTACAATAGGCACCGGGTACAGTAATCGGATATTGAGCGCTTATCTTCAACCTGCGCAGAAACGAATTTAGGTGTCTTTGTTAGTAGAAGTAGCGCAAAGAAGCGAGGGAATCATATCATCATACAATGAGCAGTCATTTGCAATACTAAGTTACTCCTTAACCATCGTCTAGTACAAAAATTTGCCAATTTTTTTTTTTATTGTGACGCAAATAAAATCGTATTTTCTTAAATTAAATTAACATGTGTTTTTTAGAAAAAAATAACGAAGATGACACTTTTAGTTTCATTTTACAAATCGTCAGATCATTATAGTACATTGTTTTCTTATATGAAAAATTGTCAAAGCTACACTATGCAGGAGTTACACAGGCAATATTTATATTGTGATTGAACAAGAAATTTCGGTGAAAAAGCTTATATATAAAATTCTCGTATCACAATGTTAGTTAAAATACTCCTCCGAAACAGCTGGATCAATTTTTATGAAATTTTGTGTGCATATCGGGTAGGTCTGAGACGGCCAACGACGGCCTTTCGAGTTTTGTATCAACAAACTATGTTATAGGTTAACTAAGAATGAGATTTTACCGAGTAATTTGTTCCCAATTGTTTTTGCTGTCGGAGAGATGTCTTCAATACACTACAGCTGCTACCCTTTTGCAGTGAATTGAAGACATCTCTGCGAGTCTCTTTCGTAGTCTGATCCTATAAGGCTTGCGTGTTAATTATACGAGCGTTTCAGTATGTCCATACTTAATAAGCTATCTCTATAGCGACCTCTACGTAATCTAATTTTCTTAGTTATATTTTTACAAATCTAATAAAAAAATATATTCTTATGTATAAAATTCTTTTGATTTGATTTGATTGATTTGATTTTAATGAAATTTTGTGCATATCGGGTAGGTCTGAGAATCGGCAATATCTATTTTTCATACCTCTAAGTTATAAGGGGAGGGGGGATTAAGGAGGTTAATAACATATATGGCAAAACAACGTTTGCGGGATCAGCTAGTAGTAATATAAAATGAAAGACGAAAATTTTTCCGTACTACGTGACTTCGTTGAAATCATCCGTGCTATTTTGACACTTGTGAAAGCCATTAATTCTAATGAATAAATTGATGGACGAAAACCGAATATCTAAAATGTAGAATAATTTCATTTTACGAACTCAATAACAACGTTGATAAAAAAATCAATACGAATAGATATATAAGCAGTGAAAAAACATGAGTGATGCAAAGTATTACTAACTATTACATATGAATTAGGTGCATATAAAATAAAATAAAAAAAATGGTATATTAATCGTCTGTCGCCTAAATGGCTGTCATTAAAATGACATGTCTACCTTAAGAACAGTCAACCGTGTGCGAATATGAGATCGAAAAAAAATTATTTTAAGTAGTATTCATAACTCAAACACTAAACTGTTACTTGTTTGAAAAATTTAAAAATACCGAACATAGGTTATTAAGAACGAAGTATCTCTACCGTGAACGGTCCCAATAGAATTATGTTACGATAAAGTAACATATAGATGTTCGGCATAATTATATGTCGATCGCGTTATTCGTGTGTGGAGGCTCGAGTTTCGATCTTAAGTAGATGTTGTCCTATAGAACCTACGAAGGATACAAATGAAACTCTGGTTTAAACTTTACCCGTTTATCTATCAAGGAGCTGTATCAGTTGAATAGGTGATAAAGAAACGCAAAAAAAATCGTACCAATATGAAAAAAAAAATAACAAAAATATCTATTTAAGACTAGTGATTATATTGGTATTACATTTATTAAACATAAAAGAAATACATTAAACCATAAAAATATAATCATAAGGTGACAAGTGATGATGTGAGATGTGATGTGATGTGAGGTGAGGTGATGCGTATAATAACTAATCCCAGATAACCGATAACGAGTAGCAGGTATACAAATAATTTATATAAAACGTATATGCCGTGTAGTGTCGACCGAGTAGAGTAGAGTAGAATAGCACCACCCCCTTTCTTCACGTGGGGTCTTAAAAGGCAACCGAGGGATAAACCTGGCTCAAAATCGTCAGGGTCCTGGAGAAGAAAAACTTCATTTGAAACCCGGAATGGGGTCTCCGTCAAGCATTCGTGGCATAGCTCTAAAATGCGAAAGACTCATGCAGCCGAACTGGCTCCACACGTATCGACTCGTCGATCCTGTGGGCCTAGCCAGTGAGGTCGTGAGGGTGGCGCAGAGCTTAGGCAACTCTGCGTTTTCCTGAAGAGTGTCCTAGGCAACACAGTGTCTGTCTGACACTGTCTAAATCGTCTGCAATAGACGGACGGGATGATGATGGTGATATAAAACGTAACTATAAATGTCATTACGCTTACTCTTCAGAATTGGATCTTTTGGATATTACAATATCCAACTGCTGGGCCTTTTCCCCATGTAGGAGAAGGATCAGAGGTTAAAACACCAAGCTGCTCCATTGCGAGTTAGCGATTCCCTACTATGAGTAACGATCGCTATCAGGTGTACATGATGACAACCGGAACGGACGGCTTAACGTGCTCTCCGAGGCACGGTGGGAAGATCCACAAGAACTACACAAACACGCAGACCATGGCAAACATCTGTATGCCCAATAAAAATGCAGGGATCGAACCCGCAACCGCCAGCGCAACAGCCACAAACCAGTGCCCTGACCGCGTAACACGTTGCGTTTTCGTCTAGAAACATGTCATATAAGTAGGTATATTAAGATAATTATTTCTGATATAAAATTAGTAACATTAGACATAGATGTTATATTATGGTAGCCCAAAAATTTTTTTCTCTCTCTGGTACCAAAATATGTAAGTTGACAATGTTTTAAGAGTCCGCTCCAAAAGGCAGGTCAAAAAAAATTTAGATGTCACACCAAATTTTAACTTTTTTTTTTAAATCGTCTAATATACATTTTTTCATTGTTTTTCGCATTATTTCATTTTATTCTTAAAGAAAAATTATAAAGATACTGAAAATCTCAATTCGAAATTCCAATATTAAAGGTCGCTCCAAATATTTCAAAGTTTCCAAGACAAGTATTTTATACATTTTCTAGCTACTTCAGAACATGAATATCAACGAACTCAATTTTTTTTTTCTTAAATAGACATTGTTTCAGTATACATATAGTATATATACAGTAGTACAAAACAAATAAAATTCAAGTTTGACTGGCATTTATCCAAGCAAAAATAACTAATAAAATGGGCTAAGTTAAACAAAGAGACTATCCGCGAGAGAACGAAAGTAACCGACGTAGCCCGCAGAATTAGCAAGTTGAAGTGGCAGTGGGATGGTCATCTGTGTCGCAGGACCGATGGCCGTTGGAGTAGACGGGTCCTGGAGTGGAGACCGCGTCTTGGCAAACGCAGTGTGGGACGTCCTCCGGCCCGTTGGACCGACGATCTACGTAAGATTGCCGGTGTAGGCTGGATGAGGATTGCGGAAGACCGGGATGTCTGGCGCGAACTTAGGGAGGCCTATGTCCAGCAGTGGACTGCGACAGGCTGAGATGAAGTTAAACAAAGGGGTAAAACATTAATCACATGCTGTTTTTAGCAACTTTTTCACCCTCTACCTCCCTTATGAGGTTGAAGCCCCCCCTTATAACCCTACTAATTTCAAGATTGGCTTCGAGACTGCAGGACGTTGGTATTGATTGTGTTTTGGTTTAGAAAAATAAATACACACGGTATCTCCATAAGCCCCCTCCCCTCCCCCTTGTGATATTTCGTGATGTTTTTCCAAACCCACAGCCCCCTGAGAATCGCGTATTTAATGAACGAACCTAAAGGCTTTAGCATGATAAAAATTACTTTTTTATTTTTTTTTTCATAGTTTACTTAAATTTACTTTAAAATATATCATTACAATAAAAAAAGAAACGTAATTCAGTAACGATATAAGCTAGTCTTCATTGCTTGATGAAAAAATGCTACTTTTAGTAGGGGTCGCCAATATTATTGTAAAATAATAAATCAGCCAACGCCCAGTGGAGCGTGGTGGATTAAGCTCCAATCCTTCTCCTACGTAGAAAAAGAAGCCTATGCCGCTAATGCCTAGCAGTGGGTTGTGACTAAACTATATACATTGTGTATAATCTAAAATTACAATGTTATAAACATTAAAATTCACTAAATATAATTTAAAACTCGACCCTCCATGTAAGACGAGAATAACTAATGTAATAAGGTGCTAAATAACAAATAAATTTTTATTATTCAAACTTACCAAAAACGAAAGAGAAATACAATAAAGGATCCAAACTCAGCCTATATAATAATTAATCCTAATGTCTTACAGGAATAGTCCATCTTAATTTTATATGAAGCAATTTTTAAACCACACTTTATTTTGTAAATTTTGGTTACTACTACTACCACCAGTGTAGAATAAAAATAAAGGATTTTCTATCGCTTCATTATTTGACTAGCCCGTTGGCGCAGTTTGTAGTAACCCTGGTTTCTGCTCCGAGAGTTGTGGGTTCGATTCCCACCCCGAATCTAAGAGTAATATAAATATTTATGTACATATTTATATATGTATTATTTATAAGTATGTTTATCGAAAAAAGAATGTAGCTATACAAGTCAGTTGTTACCTATAACACAAGCATTAAGTTGTTTACTTTAGCAACAGACGACCATGTGTGTATTGTGTAGATATTTATTTATTATTTATTTATTTTTAATAGTTTTAAATATTTTATCTATAAGACAAAAATAATTAACATAATCTGTTAAAAGTATTAAAGTTTGAAATATCATTAAAACGAAACAGATTTGTTTGGTTACTTTCTTCGAATCTTTACGAAAACAGTTAACGTTTATATGAAATTAACATATCCCACCAAAAACATTTTCATGTAAAATGTTGCCAAGACGAGATCATATGGCTCGCATTGTCAAAAAGTTATCAGATCTCATGTAGAGACAAGCTTCTAACTCTACACGCCCTAACTTCACAAACTCTACACCTTAGTCAAAATATCTGGCTTGGCCGTTTCGTTACTACCGGCTGCCGATGTTGTAGATGACGACTTTCCTGTCTCATTTATATAAATATATTTTCTCTTTTTATTTTTATTTGTATTATATGTATATCAATTATTCTTCTTCTTTTTATTTTTTCTTTAATAGAACTATTGTATGACAGAAAAGTAAAAAACAGTGAAAAGAATTTTCACCTTACGCCCACGTGACGGTAGCGAAACGGCCAAGCCACATATTTTGACTAAGGTGTAGAGTTTGTGAAGTTAGGGCGTGTAGAGTTAGAAGCTTGTCTCTACATGAGATCTGATAACTTTTTGACAATGCGAGCCATATGATCTCGTCTTGGCAACATTTTACATGAAAATGTTTTTGGTGGGATTTCACTTCTTTTTGTAAGTTGCTTATGACAATATTATAGTTGCATTTTACCTCCGACACATTTTATACCATAAATATCATCCAATCTTCACCACATTCGGTTTAAGCACGCTGTTTTTGATTTTATGTTGAACTGATATGCAAACGGTGATGTCCGCCAAAACTTAAATACCAAAATTACAAAATGTAAATTTTCGACATAAACTAATAACCGATTTTTATTTTTTATGTATTTTATTATTATTATTAATAACAAGGAGTCCCTATATCAATTTTCAGACCTCTAGCATCAAAATTTGCGGAAGTCTCATACAAACTTCCATCTCCTAGTTTAAGGGGTTGGGGGGTAAAAGTTCCAAGTTTTAGAATTTTTTTGTTGTTTGTGTACTAATACTAGCTTACATACCAAATTTCAGCTTTCTGGGACTTCAGGAAGTACTCTTTGAATTTTGATGATCATCAGTGAGTGACGAAATCGGGGTTTTTTAGATATCAATAAAATCTAAAGTATAAGCGCTATGCAATTGAAACTTTATATGTTTAATAAGTTCACTATTGACATCATATCCCTAGAATTTTGTTTATCTAGTATAATCCAAACCCAAGTTATGAGGGTTCAAAAAAACGACGAAGCACTTCGAGAAAAGATAGGTAGTGCTTTTCGTTTTTTTTTTTTTTTTTATTTCGTCTTGGCGGGGGCACTACCGTGCCCCCAGATCATAAATAAATAAAAATACAATGAATGAAATGATTTTGAGAACATTTCTAATTAAAAAACTTGTGAAAATTTATAAATTATAAAATACGATTATTTAATTATATATAATAAAATCTATATTTCTAAGAATACTAAAACTACTTACGCATATTTGATATCTTCATACATTATGTCTTACTAGATTTAGTTCACGATGTTGTTGTGGTTAAGGGGAATTTGTCCGTCATTCACTTGGTTTTCATATACCATAATACTCTTTAAATGTACGTATAACACCGTTTTATGTAATATTTTAAGATCACAATATTTACAATATATCCACAGAAATGTCTCATCGTTAGCTAATTTAATCGTTTTAGAATTTTTAAAACGTGATTAAAAAAGGTTTTAGTGCTTATCTTTATTTATTGCAGAGATTAATCCTTACGATTATAAAGTTATAAAAAATGTTAACGTTCATTAATTAATACATATTATGTAAAATTATGTACACATAACGAAATTTACATACGACAGAGGCTTTTAAACAGTATTAAATAATTATATTCAACGTCGTTTTCCTCTTAGATATTAAGATCTTCACAAAATAAACTATTGAATATGTTAATTTTAAATTACTTAATAATGAATTATGTTTGTAAAGTGTAAGTACAATTTACGCACGCTTAATCATAAATTACAAATAATTCATTTCAAATTATATATAATTGAAGGATGTTTTGATAAAATAATTGTTATAGTACATATATATGTTGTTGACTTCTTCTAAGACTTCTAAACAAGGTTACAAGATTCATTACTTAATCCGAGCACTAAAGCATCCTATGTACATACGTCTGTTTGAAGAACGATACGTATGTTTACAGTAGGAGTATTATATTTTAAAACCCCGGTCCTAAAATAAGTATAATAACATAAACCGTTGTCCTACACTATAACTAATTTTATCTATATTTATCTGTATACCACGCACCATTGTAAATTAATGTTATTATAGATATGAAATTACTTTCGACCTGTTATCGCACGTACGCATCAATTATACTAATTATCATGTCCCACAGCAACATATCGATCAGTCATTGCTGTCGGTTTTTGTTGGCCATGTTGTTGTCGGTCTATGAGTCGCATTCCCCTTGGGTTACGAACACCATGGCCATAGTCTCCAACAATATGTTGTATGCCTGTATCACCAGTGGTGTTTCCTACCTTGGCATTAATGTCTCCAGTGATGAGTAATAGCTCTCTTTTAGGAATCTTAGCCATAGAAGACTCAAGTTGACAATAGAAGTCTTCAAATTCTTCATCCCTGGCAGAACTTGTAGGAAAATACACTTGAATAATGTTAAGTGGGGTACAAATATTTAACTCAGTATAAAGTAGGTCTCAACGAGTTAGCTGATGTCACGTAGGACGGATATACTTAAACAACCCAAGACGAGCACGCTAAGTCGTAGTCAATTAACTTTCTGATCTCGCTTTCTCTAGAAAATAAAAATTACCTTTGACGATCACATTATAAAAACACGGATGTTTACTTGAAAATTTGGCTCCCAAAACAAACTTTGATTATAATTTAAGTCCATTTGCCAGCTCCTTTTATAAGTGAGATATGAATGAAAGTATTTTAATACGATAACTAAAAATAAACAATATAACTCTAATGCGCAAACTTTAAATATTATACTTTATTTACGATAGGATTATTCTAATATTTGCCGGCTAGTAATTTACAATTTACATTTAACAAACTTATGTCTATTTGTTCGATCTTTATCTAAAAAGGATAAATGCTAATTTTTTAAGTTATCTCGTTACCAGATTACTAAGGGTTGACAAAGATAAGAATATAATGTCTAAAACTTACCGAAAATTATAAATATAGTACAATGTAATATGATGTGATACGATATGATACAATATAATACAGTATAATATAACATTAATATAGTATAACTAGCTGACCCCGCAAACGTTGTTTTGCCATATATATTATTAACCCCCTTAATCCCCCTCCCGTTATAACTTAGGGGTATGAAAAATAGATGTTGGCCGATTCTCAGACCTACCCGATATGCACAAAATTTCATAAAAATCTGTCCACCCGTTTCGGAGGAGTATTTTAACTAACAATGTGACACGAGAATTTTATACATAAGAATATAATTTTTTTATTAGATATGTAAAAATATAATTTTGCAACTTAGATTATGTAGAGGTCGCTATAGAGATGGCTTATTAAGTATGGACATACTGAAACGCTCGTATAATTAACACGCAAGCCTTATAGGATCAGACTACGAAAGAGACTCGCAGAGATGTCTTCAATTCACTGCAAAAGGGCAGCAGCTGTAGTGTATTGAAGACATCTCTCCGACAGCAAAAACAATTGGGAACAAATTACTCGGTAAAATCTCATTCTTAGTTAACCTATAACATAGTTTGTCGATACAAAACTCGAAAGGATCAATAATATTAAATGCGTTTAACAAATTTTTTCAATAAGTAAGTCTAAAAATGAACTCGAGCATAGTAAATATTATCTCAAAAATACACATGAAATACTCATATTTTGTTTAGCAGAAAATAAGACAACTGAATAAAATGACACATAGTCCATCTCCGAGAACTTTCCGAAATCTTCACGTCAAAGAGAATATTACGTTAGTACCTGAAGATATATATTTTTTTAGTTTTATTGACCTCGTAAGGTTAAGCTTCCTAGGCAGTAATGAAATGAGTGATTGTTGACATAATGAGTGATAGTTGGCACTGAACGAAATATTTGAGGAACTACTAAATGATTATAATCATCGGAACCCAAAAGTACTAAAATTGTGACACCATAACAGATGGACAGATGATCTTGAACGAGTCGCTACGAATTATTGGTTTCTGGGGAGTAAAAGCGCGACCATTCTAAGTTTCAAGACTATTAATTAAGCAACGTTAAATTTAATTTATATGTTCATTTTCTGGCGTTTGATTTTAAGAAAATTATCTACGGTAAAAAATAGAGAATATACTGGTTAGAGAACTTGCTTAATACACCTGCATTCATAATAGTTTGAAATATTTATTTGCCTACACGCTTTGAATTTTGTTAAAATTGAAGAATGAATATTTATTAATTGTTTATACATACAATTCAACAGCTTATTATACTTAACGGTGTAAACAACAAATAAGCTTATTGTACGGGTAATAAAATATTAATTACTTTTTTTGCTAGGTTCAACCATGTGCAAAGTAAATTAATTATACATCAGTGATAGGAGAGATCCGTAAACTTAATATTAATCATATTCACCACCACAAGCAACTAAATCAAACATGTATAAGGGTCGTCGGAATTACACACGTCCGCATTAACTGAGTATAATTCATGTCTACAGGTATAAAGGAAATGGATATTTAATATTTTTAACCGACTTCCAAAAAAGGAGGAGGTTCTCAATTCGACTGTATTTTTTTTAATGTATGTTACATCAGAACTTTTGACCGGGTGGACCGATTTAGACAATTTTTTTTTAATCGATAGGTGGTGTGTGGCAATTGGTCCCATTTAAATTTATATGAGATCTAACAACTACTTTTCGAGTTACATTTAATAATGCGTTTTTACTTGACGCTTTTTTCGTCGACCTATGTTGTATTATACCGCATAACTTTCTACTGGATGTACCAATTTTTATAATTCTTTTTTTGTTGGAAAGGGGATACCCCTAGTTTGGTACCATGATAAGGAAATCAGGATCTGATGATAAAATCCCAGAGAAATCGAGGGAAACTCTCGAAAATCCGTAATAACTTTTTACTGGGTGTACCGATTTTGATAATTTTTAATTTAATCAAAAGCTGATGTTTATCATGTGGTCACATTTAAATTTTATCGAGATCTGATAACTACTTTTTGAGTAAAGTTTGATAACGCGTAGTTACTTGACTAGTTTTTCGTCGATCTACGTTGTATTACTTGTCGATGTAATTGAAGTCGGTTTTTTTTCGTTTACGAGCAAACACAATAATTATTCAAGTATAAGATATGGCATTATGTAATTATTATTTGACAGTTAACGCCGCGTTGGCGCAACGGTTACAGCCATGGATTGTACCTGTTGCGTCTGGCGGTTGCGGGTTCGATCCCCGCACATGACAAACAATTTTATTGGCCATACAGGTGTTTGCCGTGGTCTGGGTGTTTATGCAGTCCTTGTGGGTCTCCCCACCCTGCCTCGGAGAGCACGTTAAGCCGTCGGTCCCGGTTGTTATCATGTACACCTCATAGCGATCGTTACTCATAGTAGGGAATATATCTGCCAACCCGCATTGGAGCAGCGTGGTTGATTAAGCTCTAACCCTTCTCCTACATGGGGAAAGAGGCCTACGCCCAGTAGTGGGATATTACAGGCTGAATCGTTTATTTATCGGTTAATTTGATGGAACCTATATTAATTAGCTGGAAATCATTTTGTGTACCTATTGACAATTACATACGTCTTTATTCAGTATTTTCTAATTTTTTGTGTATAGTAGTAAAGATTAAAAAATTAAATAAGTCAGGACACAATAACATTTATATACCTTGTTTACAAACAACAGGTGTAGTGGTGCGTGTACCATGTAAGCGCTTAAACACCTGGGATTTGTGGGTTCGATATCCTCTCGAGATAGATTTCGAGATATAGAGTATTTGTACAACCGGTTCTTTTCGGTTTGGATGTCTGTTCTTGTGGGTCCCCCCACCGTGACTCGGAGAAGACATTATGCTGTTGGTTTATTGTTAGTTGGTGGTTGTTGGTTGGTTGTCATCATATACACCTACTAGCGTCTGATTCTCATAATAGTAGTGTGGTGGATTAAGATCCGATCCTTCTTCTATACAGAGAAAGAAGCTGAATCGCTATCGTAATCGTTGTATAACATAAACGTGACCAAAACGGCGAATATTATAGGTACTCGATCAACTAAATTACTGAACTGTAAAAAGTAGGTATATATAAATATTAATTTATGCATCTAATATACGAAATAGGTACATTACTTTGAGGTGGTAATAAATATTATTTGATTTTATAACGGGTCTATAAGGGTTTTTTTTTTTTTTTTTTATATGTCACTAGGTCGGCAAACAAGCTTACGGCTCACCTGATGGTAACCCAACAAACATTTACGACGTTGAGTAGACGTTTTGGTGACAACTTAATGTTATTTAGTATAATCGTATAAACGACATTAGAACGTTTACTCGACGGCATTAGGGCCCATTTTATTCAACTTAAGGCGCTAAGAGTTTCGTGTAACAGTCATATAGATACCTATATAGTCGCATAGGAGTCATATACACGTTGGCGATTTGACTACATGTCATGTAATGATAGCTGTCGCGGCGTGTATTCGACTTCGTGTCGAGTAATGGCACACAATATGACGTTTATCTAACGTATTCGTTGTATTATTGTCATTTAAAGATGATACTTTTATATTGAACGAATGAAAAATTGTAACAGATTATAAACATAACACACACTAATTGAATTTGGCAGTTTTTTTGACAGCTGAGTTAAAATATTGTATTTTTTACTTTGTTGAGGTGATAAAACCATTTCATCAGTTACAAACCATTGTGCAATCGAATTTACTGATTAATGTGAGGTAACTTTGTAACAAATTTTTCATGCGCTTTTAAAATTTTAATGTTTTCGTATATTTTTATTAATAATTTATTAAGTGACTGCGTTATATGACAACTATATAACTTCCCGACGTATATACTGCGTACATATTGTAAATGTGTACGCCATGACAGTTGATTTAGGGATCAATAATAAAATAATAAAACGCCTAGCTAACTTATTTCAAATAATTTATATTTTCTGAACAGAAGAATTTACGAGACATATAACTTAGTTAAGTCTGAATAATACTTTTTTTTAGATATACCCCACAATTATGATCCATATTTATGTGGATGTTGATAAGTTTTTATCGAAGATGGACTTCATCGAAATGATATGCGCACATTTGAAATGGCCGTGGTCATTATCATTTTTGTAATACTTTAGGATGTATACAAGTTACACTAGTACACTTATTCGACTTATATATAATGGTTACAAGTACTACGTGTAAACAATTACTATTCGTTTAGCAGATGTTTAAAAGGTAATTATATGACAAAATTAATAGTATTATGACGTTTACACTACGAAAACGTTTACACGACGAAAAGTTGTATATGTAAGTTTTATAGATGTCTTCATAGACGCTATTATATGACGATTGTAAAGAAATGTCGAAATAACGTCTATACGACAATGTTATACGACAAAAAATCTATACGTCTATTTGGACACATAATGCACCATAACATGACGTAGAGTTAAAAAAATACTGTAATATAACTTTAATAAGACTCAAAGTCATATAATTGTTTGATTATATGACAAAAATGTTTGTTGGGAAGCGATTACCGTAGCCTATAGACACCTGCAACACCAGAAGCATCGCAAGCGCGTTGCCGACCCAATCCCCAATCCCCCCAGGAGCTCTGGTCACCTTACTCACCAACAGGAACACAATACTGCTTGAAAACAGTATTATTTTGCTGTGATCTTCTGTAAGGTCGAGGTACTACCCCAGTCGGGCTGCTCCGTATTTTGAGCAGGAAATTCCTGCTGTGCCCTACCTCAGTTAAATCTGGTCTATCTTTTTAATAACTATAATTGAAATTCAAATGGATATTACTTATCAATAACATACGATGAAATGAGAGACACATTACATTTACATTACATTACATTGGTACATATGTACATGTATATATAATAAAATTACCATTTCATTGTTAGTACTTGATATTTTTAAGAAAAACAAATTTTTAATTATTTTTATGAAATCAATACAATTCCAATAACTATTCGAAAGAACGCGTCTGCCTGTATGTTCATCTAATATAAATTAATATGAACAGAATATATTGTAATATATTTTTTTTACTTTTAACTATTTCATAAAATTTGCAGTAACATGTGTTGTAGTTCTAGAATTTCCCATTAACGCTTGATGTATGTTAATATTTCGTCTGGAAAGACAATTACTCAGAGCTGTATAGTAGAAGTTTCCAAAATAGTAATTTGTATCGATATATCGTGTCATAATGTATCGCATGCTTTTGTATTATTTACGATATTATGGAATTCTTTTGTATCGATAATATCGTACGGTATTTTCGATATTTTTATCATTACGATATAATAGAGGTAAAATTGTAGCTTTTAAGTCTACTCTCTTAACTTAGAGATTTGAATTTTTAACAATGCAAGAATTTTTTACAATTTTTTTACAATTTTACAATTTGATAAAGCAAGAAGTCGGTTTTTGCACGACACCAAGGAGGCTGTACTATAACTCTCACAAAATTAAAATTACAGAAAGCACTTACTTTTGAATCACTATATTTTTATAACGACTCATTAATATGCTACAAAACACACATTTTATACAGAATACACATCGAATCATAAATTAAATATCATATGAATACTAATATAGTAAAAAGGAGGAACATTTGCTCCTAGGAGGCCGTGCTTTATTTTATATATTTTATTTTTTTACTTTGTTTGTGATGCAACAATTTTTTCGATTGAAGCTATTTGTGAGATAAAATCATATCAACTTTTTAATTTTAAAAAACAATTAACAAAATGATTTTTTCTAAATTGTCATTTGCCAGAGATATATAGCGTAACATACCTACAATATTATATTTATTTCTCTAAACAATTTATCGAATATTTCCTAAAACATGTAAGACTGCCTAAATGTGTTTCCCTAAAGGTGAGTGGGTACACATATACCTACGTATACATATCTTTTTTTAATAAAAATGTACATTTTAGGTTAAAAATCATATATCTTTATATAAAAAACAAAGTCAGTTACACTATCTCTAACTCATGAATGGCTGAAGATTTTTTTATCATATTACATTTTTTGGATTTCTCTTAGTCCGAAATAGAATAATAATAAGTATTAAAAACATTGGAAAATTGACAAAAAAAAAAAATAAAAGAACAGAACAATAATTTTCAAAAACAAAATGTTCATGGATTTCGTAATTGTCAAACATATAATGTTCATCCCGTTGATACGGTAAACTATCCCCTAAAATTAAAGAACGTGTTTAAATAAAGGTTTCGATACGACTATATAACTATATCAATCAAAAATCATCGAAATCAGTTTACCTTGTCAAAGTTCTGAGGTAACATACATAAAAAAAATACAATCAAATTGAGAATCTCCTCCTTTTTGTATGTCGGTTAATAATTCAATAGTTAGATCTCTATGAATAATAAACAAACACCTGCGAAATGATAGGAGAATTACCATGTGAATTCAAAACAAACGGGCGGGCCGCAGCCTGCGTTGACATCGAGATCGATTCAACAAGAGCCAATATTTGAATTTACCGCTCCCAACATCATACATCACTCGATGGTCACATTACAAAACCCTCACTATTTTCTTTTAATCTATATTCTTTTCAATCGCTTCATATTTTTATAGAATATTGGTTTATTTTATTATTTTAGCTGTCTTCTGAACCGAATTCCTTCGAAGAACTTTCCTGTTCTCAATTCGACTGTATTTTTTATTGCTGTTACTGTGTAACTTTTTATTGGTCGATTCCGACCGATTTCCGACGATTTTTTTAAATCGTAAAGTGATGCTAGTTATGTTGTCTTATTTAAATTTATTCGAGATCTGACCATCACTTTTTGAATTATCTCTAATTAATGTCTATTTACTTGACCATTTTTTTTTTTGTTTACCGACGTTGTATTATAACTTTATACTGGGTGGACCGATTTTGATAATGATTTTTTTTAAATCAGTGTTGGTCCCATTTAAATTTGATCGAGATCTGACAAATACTTTTTGACTTACATCTAAAACTGCGTAATTACTTGACTATTTTTTCGTCTACCTACGATGAATGGTCAATGTAATCGTAGTAAGTTTTTTCCTTCGTTTGCAAGCAAACACAATTACTGGTTCTGTTAATTTTGTCTTATTCTTCAAAACAAGTTAAACAAGCTTAATGAAATGTATTCTTTGAGAAATTAACTCTGAAACTTTGTAAAGAAACTACGTCTAACCAAACTTTGTCAAATGAACAACGAACTTGGCAATATGGTAAGTGTGAAAACCGAAAAGTTATTTTCTTCTTCCAAATATTTAGAAATTTTATTTCATTTCAGTCAAACTAAAGTTGTTATTTTACATCATACTTTCACCAAAGTCAATTATTATATTAAAATTATAAAAATATGAAGCGGCAATGCTATCTTTCTTAGTTGTTATAAAACTAAAATTCATGAATTTCTTCCGAATCAGTTAAAACATATTTTTTTTATAAATATTATCTTGGTACGTACCATGTATAATTTTTTAAATTATGCAAAACATGAATAACGAAGTCTTTTTAGACTAATAACAACATAAACGTAGTTATACAGTTCAAGTATAATTCAATAGAAACGAACATATCACAATTAGTCGATCTACTCGTATATTGCAGTAGCCATTGATATTTCATATTTAATTGTCATGGATAGATTATTGTTGATTTAGAATTTCGGATAAATTGTATTTTCGTACGGCAAAATACATGACACTATATATATAGGATATAAATAATAATTAACTAGTATATTAAGGAAAATGTTTTTTATTCCTTCAGTCATCTACAAATCTATAAATATACTAGACTTCCTGTGATAAGTAATGTAAGTCGAGCTGTACCCTTTTTGAGACTTAAACATGGGCATTATCAGAAACAATAACGATTTTTTGTAATTTTTTTCTGTATATATTATGATTACGGAAATAATTTCTGCACAAAGTGATGTAACTATTAAAAAATTCACGAATATCGATATTTATCAACTTGTACACTTTTGTCAGTAATCAAACACTCTAAATATTCCACAATATTTTCATTCTTTAATTTTAAGTATATTTTTCGATAATACTGATGTATCTAGAGTTATCATCTTTTAAACCTAGCCAACTTAGTTCACGAACAAGAATTTTTTAAACGTTTTTCTTTTGTTCTTCTATGAATGATGATTTTTTACTTGTATCACTTGTCCACAAGGCACCATTTTACATATAAATATGTATTTATAGTTCCTAGAGATTAGTTTCGATGACTAATATAAACTCATATAATTTTAGTTAACAAAAAACACAAATAGCATATTTGTTTTAAATATGTGTGTATGTGCAATGTGCATGTATACTCGTATATAGCTATATACAATGTGTGAATGCACGTGAATCCGTAATATTAATAAAATTCGTAATCGTAGCTACAATTAAACATAAAAGTAAGTATCATTTTTATATAGTAGCTGTATAACTCAACGAACAGTAAATAACAAATTGAATTATACTAGTGATATTTTGTAAATAATAGTACTACACTCACATAAACGCAGTAGTTGATTACAACTACTCTTAAAGTTTAGGATACACACCTACAAAATAAAACTGAAAGTTTTTAAGAACGTCGTAAAGTGTCTTCATGTAATATTAACAATGTAATGTTTAAAATGTTTAATAAAGTCAATCTAGTGAGTCCAGAGATCTATTGCAAGTTAATGAGTTGTAGAGCTCAAGTGACCCACATGCAGCCTCCTGGGTGGTTTAGTGAATATTTGGCAATGGGAACACATCATGATAATTAAAGTTTTCCAAGTGAAACTCATATCTAAACACACGATATTTACAAATATAGTCAAACAAATTTAATTAAATTTAAACGACTTCAAATTAAATTTATATAAATTAAGCTAATCAAACAATTTTATGGTTAACACAATTATTCAATTACCGTGCGCGGCTAGGTCACTAATGGAAGGCCATTGTAATGTCATTCTACTGTTGAAAAGTTTTTAACATATCCATATCTATTACCTTACTAGAAATGTGACCGCAACTCAAACACATTAAACTTTCATTAACATAGGGTGCCTGTTTAATGTACCGAATAGTATTTTCATCTACATAAAATGTATGTTTGACTCTTATATAATAAAAATAAACTAGATTTTAATGTAAGCACTGTCAGCTTCGAATATTATTCATGTTTCAAGCAACCAGACTTACACAACAAAATTAAATTTAATGTACCCGCTAGGTTCTTTCGTAATTTTGCGCCATTTTATATCACAACTTCTAATAGTAATTATCGTCGAAATTCCTTTACTTTTAGATCTACTACACGATTTAATGACTTTTTGCGCGATCATCGTTATGTTGATGTTTTTCTGATTAAAATGGGATGCGGTCGATCTCTTAGTCCATTAAGTTGACAGAATCTTAGACTCAACTTCAAACATTTTTATTTAATATCATCGTTAGTTTTAAAAGTACAATATTTTTTAAGAACAGCTTATATTTATCCCTTGACACAGTTCGAATAAAAATCCCTACTAATATTATAAATGTGAATCTGAGTTTGTTTGTTACGCTTTCACGCAAAAACTACATAACCGATCATCATAAAAATTTGTACACATATTCTTGGAGGTATTAGAAGTTACATAGAATACTTTTTACTAAAAAAAATGTAATACGAGCGAAACCGCGGGTAAAAGCTAGTATTTTATAAGAAAGAAAGCTTAATAAACACATTTTAAACAGCATGTTATTAAATTTTGTAAAAATAATTGTTAAATTATAATGCACTAAGCTTCGAAATTTAAAAGTTTTCACAATATTCGAATTGTCGGTCGTCAGAGCGTTATTAATTAATGGCATTTTTATTATTGTCACAAAAAATCTCTACTTACTAAAAAAAGATAAATTTCAAAGTTTTAATAAAAATACAAGAACTTATTTTGCAATTAAATGGCAAAAAAAATTATTTAGTGTATTTTAAAATATTGTGGAACAACACGTAAGTCGAATATCAAAATTCAAATCATACAATTCATATAATAAAAATTCCAAATTCCAAATTCATATAATAAACATTCCAGAGATATCATAAATTACACTATCGTTTTCTCTAAAAATAACTTGCTAAATTGTTTGATGGCAAATATTAATCTTGGCCTATTTTCTTACACTAAGGGGTATAGTAGCTATATAGTTGCAAAATACTTCGATCTCATAAACATATTACATTCAAACATCTATATTTGAAACAAAGTGAGCTATATAGTTGTTACAATTATAAACACTATATATAAACAAAAGTTACACTGAAATTTCCCACATTTGAAAGTCTTTTTTTTTTCAGTGTCTTAAGCTCTATAAAAACTTGTTTATTCTATTATAAAAACAGTAAGTAGTGCTGAATATTTCATATTGTATTTTAAAGTGTCAATCAAAACTTACAAACTCCTCAACGTAAAAAAGTACTTGGCTAACAAGACATATCATCGCATCGTAGACTTCACTTTTCAGCTTACAGTACCCACTTCAATCTTTGGACAATGATAGAACACTAGCGGCTATCTAAGCAACACGCTCTTTACCTACTACCTACTGCTACTACAATCTTAAAGGAAATCATCCATCAAATAGGGACGGGACCAATAGCTTTACGCTTCTCTAGACAAAGGCTCAAGATTTATCGTTCCATTATACTCCCTACAACCGCCCATCAATGTGCTACTGCATACATTAATTTACTTAGTTGATTTGTATTTGAACAAATTAATGATTCTGTGAAGTATTTTCCATGTCCATGAGATTAGAGTATATTAAAAGTATAGCAATTACTCTTAATTCATATTACATAAACCTTTTTTATCGCACAACGTGAATACAGTTACTACACAAACATAAAAAATACCAATTGAATTGAATAAATCAATGACGTCTAAATAAGAATTTAAGTTTGCTCTTAATTTTTATTCGAATTCCAGACCATTATGGATCGTACGATTCACTTTAATTAATACTTGCATTAAAGTTGATTAATGTCGAATTTTGTGTTCTTCAATAGAACAAAAAATCTACCATGAGCAAACATAATTTATACTCGGCTTAATATTGAGGACATAATGTGAATTAAATCTTGCAATTTTTATTTCCACTTTAATTTCTTATTTCTAAACATTTAAGCGTTGCTTATTAAATGTGTCATGGGTCGAGGAAAAAGTATTTGCATATTTTATGATAAAAAGTTACAATAAAATCTTTTTGGCTGGAAAAGGTGACATTTAAAAATGAAATTAAAAGTAAAAAACAATTTGCTGCCACTTTTCATTTGTTTTTCTGTTCGCCAAAATGGTGAATCCATCGAAGAATTCAGTATGTTTTAAAGTTTTACTTTAAAAAAAACTAATTAAATGGAAAAACGCGAATTAAATTGAAAAACGCAAAAGCCGCGAGAAATATTAGTAACGTTTGCAAACCTAATGCAGTGTCTATAAGAGCAGCACAAAATTGGTTTAAGTTTCTAGTCGGAAAATTTTGATATCAAAGATGCATTTAGCTCTGGTCACCCAATTACGAATAATAATAATAAACGCGACGACATTTTTGAAAAAAAATGGAGCTAGATCAACAGTTGAGTTTACAGTTTTTACCCATTTTAAAAAAGGTGGCTATACAAAAAAGCTCGATATACGGGTGCCACGTGAACTTAATGATCACCGGTGACAAAAAGTGGATGAAGTGGAACGATAAGAATGTATGTATATTTTTAAAGTCATTATAAGTCAAATGTCAGTCAAGCTGTACAGACTCGCGAAACCCGGGTCGACACGCATGTGGTGTTGATATTTGAATGACATCATTCATTATGAGCTTTTACCGTTGGGCAAGCGATTGATTCGAAATTGGCAAGCAAGAAATTGAGAATAAGCGGCCAGAATTGATCAAAAGAAAAGGTGTGGTCTTTCATCACGACAGGTCCGAAAATTTCTACACCAACGGATTCCTATAACTACCTACGAGACGGCGGCATGTTATCGAACAAAATAGTATATACCTATTATAACATATATGTAATGTAAATAATGTAAATGTATATATGTATAATTAATGTGAGTAAACAAATAAATAGTCAAGTGAATACGCGCTATTAAAGATTATTCAAAAAGCACTAATTAGGTCTTGATCAAATTTAAATGAGACCACAATACAAGCATCAGCTTTCAATTAAAATAAGAACCATCAAAATCGGTACAAACAGTAAAAAGCTACAAGGTATAATACAACGTAGGTTGACGAAAAAATACGCATTATTAGATATAACTCGAAATGTACTTGTCAGATCTCAATTAAATTCAAATTGGAACACATGACACGCACCACCTTTCGAATAAAAAAAATCGGTTTCAATTTAACTCAAGAATTCAAGTAAACTTGTCGTTAATAGTCATTTTACATTATTTAATGCTATTTATTGTTCAATAAAATTTAAAATGAAGCAACCACCGATATTTAATCATAATAATTGAGATTAGTAAGAAGAATTAATACTTAAAATATAACGCGTAGGGATTTACAGGTTCCAAATTATTTATCGATCCCTACTAATATTATAATTGTAAATGTAACTTTGTTTGTTACGCTTTCACGCGAAAATCGATCATCATGAAACTTTGTACACATATTCTTAGAGGTATAAGAAGTAACATAGGATACTTTTTATTAAAAAAAATCAATGCAAGCGAAGCTGCGGGTAAAAGCTACTATGTTAAGATATTGTAGTGCCTTTCTTGCTATCATCGAAATATCTGACGCAGATTTGCGATATACTAATAGCTACATGAAAAAACAAAGTTTCTATGTCTTACATTCAAGGAACCACGGTTACGGTTTAAGCTTGTATTGTTGTCAATTCTGACTTGACAGTTCCTCTTTGTCGTGTTCGGAATCAGTAACGTACTGCCAATCAGAAGATAATCAATGACAAAATATGCTTACTCAAACATAGTCACTATTGCTTTGACATTGTCGGAAACTGTCGTGTTTGACGTAATTGTGCTTTAGCATGACCTATTTAGCAAAGTACAGACAATATAAATACATCATCCTATTTATATTAGAAAAATATATAATAACCTTAACATATTTTGAACGTAATAAAATGACGTATGAACGTAATGATATGGAGACCATGATGTAACAGTGGATATTCAAACCTTTAAAATTAATGATTTGATGCTTACTTTACAATACTATACAATACTTTATTTTGTTAAATAAATATTTATAGACATACATAAAATAAAAAAATACGTACCGAATTCTTGGTGAGACAGCTGCGGGCTGCCCTCTCTCAGGGCATAGTCGGCGTCGTCGGGCGCCGCCGCGCGCGCCCCGCACCAGGGCACGCAGCAACGGAACACCCCCCCTCCGACCACCTTGGTGCCGTGCGCGCCCGACGAGCCAAGGCGCACGCGCCGCCCACCGCACTACACTCACTCACGCAAACACCAGCACACACTTTTAAAATCACCATTCGTATTTCATTTCACCAACATGTCCGATCTGATCGGAAATCGCGTAAGGTAAGTTCTAGTTTTGGCACGTGGTAAAGCGTAAATTCTCAAAAAATCTTTATCAGTCTTGAAAGTTAGCGAAGATAATTTTACTGATATGCGAGTTAGGTTGTTGGAAATGTTTGAAAGGTAATAATAAACGTCAAATGTAAATTTATATTAAAGTTATCACTTAAATACATAAATTAAAGACACAGTCATAAAACCGGTCTATTTTTTATGTCAATTTAACCCATACTTGTAATTTTTTACTTGATACATCTGTAAAAAATGTATTTCTTATAAATCATCATTTAACGGTTAAAATAAAATTTAATTTATGAAACCAATGCTATCGGTTCAATATAAAAATATTTAAATACTCATATACTATTTTCGCTCTAGGAAATGAAGAATGATGACGTTTTTATAATTGAAATACGGACGCTACGAGTTCTAATTGAATCAAAGTTGTTACGTCTCGCTAAACGAAACTTTATTATGTTTAACCGAAATCACATTGAAATTTGTTACGTTTATTTCTATTTAACACTTGTAACTAATTATTTTATACCAATCTTTCGGATATACATATCAGTTACTCTATTGTGATATTTAAAACTTAAAATGTTTTCTTAAATAAAATAAATAATAATTAATGGAATAATTAAATTCTGTAATCAAAACATTTTACGCTCGAATTCGTATCGCTACATACAGCAATCGGTGCACACAGTAAATATGTCATAATACCTTTATCTTACATTAAAAGTCTACAGCTAAAAGCGCACTAAAATGTCCCCTTCAGGGTCACTAAGCCTCAGTGTCAGTTGCTTCACATGATTTAGCTGCCAATATTTTTTTCATACCACACGCCTTGTATCGTTTCTTAAGGGGTAAACTGATCCTCGTTTAGGCAGTAAAAGTTTAAAACTGTTTTGCTCTTATCACACTCTACCAGTTATTGTTATCATCAGAAGTCTTAATAAGCCCCTATTCTTAAGTAGCCGTGTAAGGCATTCCATTCCAACATTTAGATACTCGGCTGAAGATGGCGCCTGATGTTAGTACTGCCAACGTTACAAAACAAAAAGGCTACTAAAAATATTTTTCTCGAACACCTAATATTAGTAAATGTATTTCTAGAAAATAAAAAAATAGCTCATTATATTTTTATACAAAACAGGAGTGATAAAATGTTTAACGCTTCACCATTTAATTAGAATGATCGTTAGTATAATTAAACATGAAAATCTATTCACAATAAAGTTTACTCGAACAGACAGTTTAATTGTATGAAAAAAATAATATGAGTATCTTTCTAAATATCATCGTTAATTTTCCATATAATTGTGTAGATCAAAGTGCATTATGATTGTGACGAAAAGATGATCTACAAGTATTTGTTGGCCATCTTCCAATTAGACTCATAGTTATTCCACACAGAATTATTAATGTCAAGAATAGGCACTTGCCCTCCAGTGACATCGAAATAGAAATAGACATATAGGAGCTGTGATATAAATAATTTTTATTAATGTTAACAGCAATATGACATGTAAATATGTTTTAGAAGGTCACTTCCTTGTTAAAACGATGCTCATGATAAAGTTTACTAAGAAATAAAATATTTACTAAACAATATTTAAATGTATATCTATCTGTGGTCGCAATACCGTGAAAGTTGCTAATTTTAATTTGTTACATCTCAACATGTGTTAAAGTCTGTCAGACAATATTTTCCGGTAAAGTAAAAATTATGTTGCTTGTTTCATTTTGAATGTGGTTTATTTTCATTTACAAAATATTTTTTAAACGAACAACTAATTTATATAAGCAGGATTAATACTTTTAAGCATTTCACGTATTCCAACTATAGTAATAGTATAAACGAGAAAGATATAAAATTTTGCATTCGCTTATAAATATATTAAGAATTATATTGGACTTTTTCAAAAATAACTAATATGTATTTTCCGTATATCAACAAATATCACTTTTTTTACTACAACTAGATCGGCAAACAAGCGTACGGCTCACCTGATGGTAAGCGATTACCGTAGCTTATAAATAATCGCCTGCAACACCAGAAGCATCGCTAGCGCGTTGCCAATCCTACCCCAAATCCCCCAGAAACTCCCCCAGAAGCCGATCTTATATAAGGTCGAAGTACTTCCCCAGTCCGGCTGCTCCAGATTTTCAGCAGGATATTTCCTGCTGTGTTTTATATTAGTTAAAATCTGCATCCTCAGTTAAAACCTGTACATTTTTGATAGAGTATGGCTTGAAATTGTGTTCGATTATAAATTATCACTAAGGCGCAAAAAGTATCCAATAGATAAATAATTAGCATCTTTGTTGCAGAAGGTAAGGCTAAAAAATAACAAATTTTTAGCAATGTATTTTAACAAATTACAAGGCTTTGGCACAATTACTTATTTATCGATTCAAATTTGTGACAATAATGAAGCTTCTAAGCTTTTTCAAAAAGGATTTTCTTTATTAAGGGTTATTTTTCTTTATCCGTGGTTAGATTTAAGGGTCTTTCGTTCGAAATTAAAACTAGCGAGACAGATCGTTAATTTTTTTCATGACCTTGATATTTAATGATGATTAGACGTCTTTATATTATTTTTATAGTATTTTCTTACTATGTGTCTCGATATCAGGATATCGGTGGCAATAATTTACCAATGAAGCGATATCATTATCACAAATGCTCAAGATAGAATAAAGATAAAATTAAGGATGCGTGAAATAACCACCAGCTGATCTTACACGGTTGAGACAATTCGAACATTTTCCTAACTCTTGTCATTGTAATTAAAGACAGAGAAATCCAAGCTAAATTTTTCGTATGTTTTCGTGTAAAATTTTATTTATAATGTATTTTTAAGGATTGTGTGTGTAGGTACTTAGATCTATTATATATTTATCTTATTTCATTCTACTTCAAAATTCTTTCAGATATATAATCATGAAGACAAACAACTTCTCAAATGTATCAAATTAAGATAGGAGTCTATATTCTCTTTTGAGTTTGAGGTACTTTGCGTATACGGTTCACGCCTGATTTGTTTTTAAGTTGACAGCTTCAGTTTTTTCGTCTACGGTATCAGTAACGCATCGTTAAATAAAAATGCGCAATAATGATACTAGTATCGCTTCAATAAATTGGAAGGGGCACGTCATTCGTTATCGAAAAATGTGAAAATGGTATCTTTTTAAATAATACAGACTATATGCACACTAAATTGCACTATCAAGCTGATGTTACAATACTTCCAATTCGTAAATTACTCTGCACGTATCGAACATCAACAATTGAGCCAAAGATAATGTAAAAATTATTCAAATTGTTAATAATAAAATTCAATGACATTTAATTGTATCATATATAGTACTCGTTTATATTTGCATTTGTCGAAATGTAAATATTTTTTCTGTACTATTTTTGGTTTAATCTGTAATTATAAATTTGTTTAAAACATTTTTTATTATTTGAAACCAGATATTTTTGATTGGCTTTCAAATATTGTAGAAGTAAACTATTTTTATATCAAGAACGTTATGTTACAGCTAAGTATTCATTTGATTTTATTTTAAAGTTTTACACACTCAATAAATCAATTTAATGTCATATTCCTATTAAATTCGAATCATCTTAATTTTAAGCTTACTTTTACACAAGCGATATTCTATAACCAAAGTCGACCTTGAACACGTCACACACAATGGGTGATAGAAATATTCAATAATGCCATTTTATTAATATTGCGAGAACCATGTATGGTGAAGCTATGATCGAGACATACAATCAATTACTCCTCATTGAGCGGTCGGTGTTTCAATTGCCAGTCGTTTTTGTGATCATCATCGCTAACTACCTAATGATATAGACGTGTTCTCAATACGAACTATGACGTCAGAACACTATCAAAACTACTACTAACCGGAATTATCCGTTTTGGCTTTTAAATAAATCTCTATCATGTTTTACCGCTCGCTACATAGAATTGATTTTTTTGTCATTACGATACTCGTTTGTGACATTTGTAGTCATGACATTTACAAAAGAATAAACTAAACCGCTTAAAATTGACAATAACAAAACTACGGTCGATAACAATCACAGATATGAAATATAAAAATATGAATAAAACGATTTGTATACCATTTGAATTGAAAATTTCTCAAACATTGTTAGTTAATATCCGTAATTATTATGTTGTTAACTAAAACAACTCATTCATCGATATAAACATTGCTCACGCACAAACAATACTTGTTGATTTAGCAATAATCATCTAAAGTAAGACTGTTAATAAGTATACGTCAGTAACAAATAACTAATCACTGCAAATTGTAAGCTGTTCTGTTTTTCAAATATAGTTTTTTTTTTTTTAATATATATAATTCTTGATAGCATGAGCCTTATATAATATTAAATATTTTAGGCGCGAATTCTGTAGTATATTAGATTGGAGATCAAGCGATTTGTTTATGTAACTTATTTATGATTTACTAATTTTATATAACGTATGATGTTTGCAAACATTCAACAAGTTGTCGATATACAACGTAAAGTCATAGGAATATATACTTCTACGTGACATTGGCGAAATCATTTGTGCTCATTTGGCACTATTGAAAGCCATTTTAACCTGAAGAAGAAGAAGAAGAAGATATATCACACGTTTACGATATTTTTTTGTTTCGATGGTTACGTATTAAAGATTAACAATTTTGCAACTATTAAACGAATTACCTTTTGAGTAAAAACCGTAAAACGTGGTAAAGTAAACCTTGACCTTTTTAATACATATTGTAATACTAGATTCCGTATTTTTCATTCGCCTCATCTAAACCTCACGCAGAGTAAAGTGCTAATAAGTGTTTTTACCACATCATTATCAGATTATATTGTTATCTTATATATCGTAACGTTGATCGCGTTGTGTGAAATAATTCATAATACCTCTATAAACCTAAACAAACTTAACCCATTAGTGAACCGATAGCACGGTTACGTTACGGTAAACGGTTATTCACAAACAGGCAATGTGTGTGGTGTTATTGTCACAAAATTTATATACTTTGAAAATATAAAATTAATGAGCTCTTAAAATATAAAACAATGTCCCAGCGGCACACTGCACAATAAAGTTGAAGCGAAACGCGACAGAAAGAATCGGGAGAGCGTGACCGGACACGGAGTCCTACGAACGTGGTAGAGCCGGTGTATTGGGTAAAAGTCGAACGCTCAGCGTCGCAGGCAAGCACAGCAGTGCATTTCACGTTTCCCACATGATACGCGAAAAGCAGTCCGGCAGGCGGCGCGGCGGAGCGACCCCGAGCGTCGCGACGGCCGGCAGACCGCGACTGGAGCCGTGAAGCGACGCTGCGCCGCAGCCTGGGCCTGAGCGAGCAGGACGAACATACCGCTTCACGTCGCACAACACCGACGATTCTAGCCCTTGAACCCAGTGTCTTAATTCCCATTTACCTTGTTCGTATCGAGTCTCTTATGGTATAATGTGGTTGCTAAAGGGTTTTCACCCCGCAAACCGTTCGTTTCCATGAGCGGAATTACGTAGACGCAAGAGATAGAGATGCTGTGTGGCCTTTCCTACAGGCTGTTTTGCTGTTATATCACTATTGAGCGTGCCTTTGACTTGTTGTTTTGGCCGTGAACGAGTTTTAACTGTATACTTGTTTCTACTGCGAGATCAATTGGTTTTGTCAAAAAGTGCGACTAACGAAGAAAATATTTTAACTTAGTTACTTTGTTAAGTTATTTATAATATAGTGTATTTTATATTTAGATAAATTAAAGAAATAGATTAAAGTAAGAAGTTTTTAAAATATGTATTTGAAAAGTTAATATCATAATAAATATTTATAATGTAAACTATAAAATTTACATTTTCAAATGAAAACTTTTTAACCATAATATTAATTTTTTACACATTAACCTTGTCATTTAATTTAATTCAAACGTGTCATGTAATTTGTATTTATTAAAAGCTAATCGTAATTACAATGAATGTGTCAATAAATTATTACTATTATTTGTTAATTATAGTCAATGTAAGATATCTATCGCCAGAAATTCACGGCATTGGATTTAAACATGAAATATTTCTAGGACAAATGGCATAAGGTGGGTAAGTCTTTGATGCTACGAATATCTAAAGTCAAGCAATAGATCGTAGCATTTTATCGTATCGTCAATTCGTACGCCAAATCGATCACTATTTATATCCGAGTGCTCACAACTGGGCATCTGTTCCAATACTAATTTTTAGAGTTACATAAACAAACATTTCATCTAATTAAGAATTAGCAATAAATATTAAAGAAATATATGTTGATGTGTAAAATTGGTTTTCATTTGAGTGCTAATAAAATTGATAATATATGTATCCATTAATTCAGAATAATAGTTTTTGTAAAAAGGTATATTCACTTTGAATATTTTGTAATATTACGTATGTATGTGTGTTTTATATTATATACTTTATTACACTCAAAAATACATATAGAAACATAAAATAATAGTAAGGTTTATGGCAAAAGTGAACTTATCTCTGAAATAGATTTCTTCCAGTCAACCCATATTATAAATTACTAGCTGCCCGGACAGACTTCGTTCTATCAAAAATTAATAGTAAACATTATTTTTTGAAATTATTTTTTTAAAGTATTAAAACCTTCCGTGGATCTTAAGGAACATACAAGAAAATAAATTAGCGGAATCAGTCGAGCCATTCTCGAGTTATGCGCTTAGCACCATTCATTTTTATTTATATAGATTATTTTGAAGGAATTGTTTTTGCTAGTTATAATTCTGTATATGTTTTATGAATGTATAGATACTACTTATGTATGACGACTTATTTATATGACCTATGCTTACCTACTCTCATAAGATGTACCTAGATGTACGAGTAGAACTTATCAAACAAAATATAACGACAACGTTGATGTTGCAACAGGTTGTTACATTAGGTGTATACTCACTCACTCGTATTGCAAAAATTAAACATTAGCAAATAAGTAAATTTATAACTAATATATGTATATGTTACATATATATAAAAATAAGAATTAATAATATATATATATATATATATATATATATATATATATATATATATATATATATATATATATATATATATATATATATACATATATATATATATATAAATTCGGACCAATTCGGCTAATTAATTTTGTGGTATATTCCTTAAGGCCCACGGAAGGTTATAATGCTAAAAAAAATTAAAAAATATATATTTTTACTATTAACTTTTGACAGAACGAAGTCTGTCCGGGCAGCTAGTATATATTATAATTAACATCTGTGTGTTATAGTAACGAAATTTAATTTAGGTAACATGAACTGATGAAACCATAAATACGTTATAGATAAATAGATGTCTTCATATTTTATCTACACTAACACGATAAAACGAATGAGCTTTTTTTGTTTGCACCTAGATAATAATCTCCAAAGGATCTTCAAGGATCCACATACATCTATAAGAATACAAAGGTTACTATTGTGGAAGTTTATTGACTAGAAAGTAAATTGTATCTAGATTTGAGCTTAAAAGAGACGTTTAATGAATTTAAATTTAAAATAACACAAATCTATCACACACAATAATAATTTTATTTTTAATAAAAACTTATTTTGAAATATGCTTGGGAATATTTTGCTACTAAACAAAATCTATATTATGTCACGTATACAGACGTAGCTGACGATCGTAAGATTTCCAAATAGACGCTAAAAATACAAAACGAATTAGAGAAGACTTCGCCAAAGGACAGATTGAACGCTAGTCAAGAGCAATAAACTCGATTGTAAACAAAAGTATACACTCTTTACATCTATATCTATACAAATAAATAAATTGGAGTGTCTGTCTGTAATATTAAAATAAACGCTTCTTACTAAATGCATATATATATATATATATATATATATATATATATATGCAATATATAATATAATATGTATACACGGTACATATACCAAAATAATATTTTTTACAATTTGCGTTTGTCTGTCTTTCTGATTGTTCCGGCTAATCTCTGAAACGCTGGTAGATAGCTGATGTGATAAGGACTAGCTTAGGCTACTTTTATTTTAGAAATTTATTTATTTTATAACTCTGCGTACTGAAAAACAACTTCTCGCGGGTACAGCTTATAAGATAAAATTAAAAGGTTACTAGGAAAACTCATACCTTAAAATCTTTAACCATTAATGCTATTTTCATATATTGTTTTTTTTTTTCTATAGGGTTGGTTAGCAAAGTCAAGAAATTTCAATATATCTGTATATTAAGATATGATGATATAACCTTGAGATGATATGACCTTGTTTCGTGTGCTTCAAACAAGAGTAGCTTTACATAAATCTACCAAACTTTAATTAAATGTTTACAAAGGTTTATTTATTTTAGTTAGTATTTCGTAGCTTGATTTTAAATCATACATCGACAAATATATGTATATTTATACAAGTTCATTTCAGCGGTTTTATGTAGACATAACAGAAAGCGGCATCACCGAAACTTCATTGGCGTTGGGCCACTTTGAGTCAGTTTGACCAGTTGCTGATAAGATTTACTAGGAGGTAAAACAGGCTCCTAGGGCCTGTTTCATCGCTACCATAAGCTACAAAATCTAAATTTAGTAATTACGAATAGAAGTATTTGATAGGTGAAGTAGAGTTTGATGGTAAAAAAGCTAAATATGTCATAAATTTCTATCTGTTAGACACCGTTGTAAGTCAGATAACCTTATCAGAAACCGATCAAACAGGAACTATCTATTAGTTTGAATGTGTAATTGTTACACGGCTACGCTAATTCCACAACTCCAGAGAATGGTTGGAGCTTAACGTTACTACTACAACTTCAGCCAATCGCAGTCCATTCCTGAACATAGACCTCCCCAAGTTTGCGCCAAATATCCGGGTTTTATTTCTGATCCTAACTTTGAGAGAGACCCTCAGAACGGGATACCATTACATTGCACGTTGAGTGACTTCAAACTTGTGGTCTAATCCCTTTGTCAGTGTCCACGTCTCGGCACCGTATGTAAAAGAGGCAAGACGCATTGCTCGGGGATGTTTGTATTCAAAGATTGGAGAATCTTCCAAGTAAAGACTCGACAAAGTTTGCCTAAATTACTAAATGGCAATTAAATACTGTGTATGGTGCTGATATCATTAAACTGATACTTTAAATAACAAAACATATTCATAGTATACATGTAACAGTATGATAATAATACAATAATAAAACATAATCAACCCAATGAAAGTTTATTTTTAACACTAGGTTTAGATAAGTAGATATTTTTGCTTGCATAGCTTATCTCTCGAGTCATGACGTAAATATTTCAAGCGCAATCAAATTACTCCACTTTGAAGCATAATATCATAAAAGATACGAATATAATTTACAAGCAATTTGATAAATTATGTCATTAAATCCGCATAAATTTTAAAATTGTAGTAATTAGACGTTAAATATATGTATATTATATTTGTATATATGTATTATTATGCTCAACTATGTGCTGTTTTATTTCTCAAATATTATCTTTGGTATTAAAAAACATACATTCGTGGTGAGTTCAAGCTATGGAAAAAAAAATCTCCTAACGCGTCTAAATTGTTATTTTTTAACTACACAACTTTTTACTAACGTACTGATTAGATTTAATTATTATTTAATTTAGATGTTGTGCTCGGTTGCCATTGAAACACAAATCTAGAAATATGTATTTTGTTAATTTTTTTATTTTATTTTGTTAGATACCGTGCTAAAAATAAATAAATGCTTACACCTATACCCATATATAAATTTACTTTAACTATGATTACAAAGTAATGAATCATTATAATTAATCCTACTAATAAGTTGAAACAAAATGATATACGCTAACGATCAACATGATTATATCAGTCAGAGAAACTTTTTCGTGTAACTTTGTCTTCATTTAATTATTACACTAATGTTTCCGACTGATGTGACCGATTGACGACACGTTGGCGCAGCGGTAATAGCACTGGCTGTTGCGCTGGCGGTCGCGGGTTCGATCCCGCTCACGAAAGACATTTGTATCGACCATGTAGATGTTAGTCGTGGCCTGGGCGTTGTGTTTATATATTGTGTGTGTTTCCGGACCCCCAACACAGGAGAAAATCCTACTGGGGGATCCGTTGAGTGTGAAGCGTTTATTAATTCGTAATTAACTAATGTTTCCGATATATGATACATTCTGAATGAAAGTTACAAATTTGTAATGTCTGCGGAGGAAAATAATATTTAACATAATAGACATGAATTATTACGGTTTGATTTATTGAGAAGATTTTCGTTTTGTCAACTTATATAATTCTCGTATTACATAATTAAATCAGGCGTCAGCTACTCCGCTCTAATTATTATTAACTAAAAAAATCGGCAGTATGGTAGAAAAGTTGTTAGTGTTGTGTTAATGTTGTTGTTATTAACAATAATGCCATTACAGAAACAAATCTTACCGAAAATATGCTTATGATAAAACTATAATAAATACAACTCTGTACAATGTAGATATTTTGAAAATTTTGGAGATCGACCTATTTTTTTTATACTTCTAGGTCGGCAAACAAGCATCCAGCCCACATGGTGGTAAGCGGTTACTAAGCAAAGAAAATTCTTTAAGCGTTAAAATTGTTATGCTTACACATATTATTACAACAAAACCAAAAAAAGTAAACAAAAAAGACCTTCTAAGTCGTAATTTCTATTTAACACTTTATATACATTACAGCGACCTGCCCCAGCTTCGCACGGTTGCAAAAACTACCAGTGTTCCTCTACTATGTTATGCGTGTATTATACATAATTATAACCTTCCTCTAAAATCTCTCTATTTACTAAAGAAAGCCGCATCAAAATCCGTTGCGTAGATTTAAAGATTTAAGCATACAGACAGCGGGAAGCGACTTGGTTTTATACTATGTAATGTGTATATATAAAAAATACAATTGTAATACAATTATTTTTTTACATATTCCATTTTTCATGAATTTTAAGCCATTTTTTTAATAAAAAAATGCTTTTTACCTTTTCAAATGTCATAAATGGATTGTGATGTGGGTGTAGCATTGTTCGCTTGTTGCCGTGGTAAAACTTAAAGAGTAACGACAGCTTTTTTGACAGACGTATTGTTGGTCTAATTTTATGACATCAATTTGTGACTTCATATATACAACTCAAGAAAATTTCTTATTTTACAATGAACGGTACGACAGACTAAAGTTATTACAAATAATAAATATCCGATGCGAATATGGCCACGGATATGTAAATACTCGTAATATTTTGTCGGTTTTAGTCACGGCTACGGATACTAAACTATTTCAGGATATCAGAATTTTCAAACTATAATATAAATACATATGATGCTACAATGAGTAATTTAAAATAATAGTTACTATTAATTAATGAATTGTAATTGTAATTAAAAAAAAAGCTTTAAGTTAAACTTGATTGTTGGTTTGACCGGATAAAATAAAACAATAGCATGTTTTATTTAGACTCCCGATTTTTTTCCCGGTAAATTATAAAATCAATCCACCGATTTATTTCGGTTGTTTCAAAGTAAGATAATTAAATTTTTGAGAAATTTACACCAGGTGGCCGTAAATATATATTTTAATTTTTTTATAGAGTTTAAAAGTTTAATATTATGACCGACCG
Organism: Melitaea cinxia; assembly: GCF_905220565.1. NCBI lineage: Eukaryota > Metazoa > Arthropoda > Insecta > Lepidoptera > Nymphalidae > Melitaea > Melitaea cinxia. The sequence continues at coordinate 10,944,909 of NC_059399.1, forward strand.
TAATGCGGACGTAATTTTATATATACGTAAATATTTTAACATGAATAATTTAATAATATTTTTTTAAAATTTGATTTGTACAAATATTTCTTTCCGGTCTGTCCTTGTGGGTCTCCCACCCTGCCTCGGAGGTACGTTAAGCCGTCTTTCTCGGTTGTTATCATAAATACCTAATAGCGATCGTTACTCATAGCTAACCCGCGTGGTGGATTAGGCTCTAATCCTTCTCCTGCGTGGAGAAAGAGGCCTATGCCCAGCAGTGGGATGTTACAGGCCGAATGCGTATGTATTTTAAATATGACATAAAGTATGTACATGAGTTAACCCTTTTAAATAACATAAGCCTGGCCAACTTAAGACTCACCTAAAGAGTTTTTATATACGAGAAATTCGTTTTAGCAACTCTTTTTACATTTTAAAGTAAACAAGCTGTGAACAACGAACTTCAACTGCCTGAAAATAATTTAATTTCTACAATATTATTATTGGTTAAACAAAAAAAATAAACATATTTTTAATTATATTTCGTTACTGCAATAAAAAAAATTTTTTCGTCTGTATTGTCTACTACTAATAGATCGACTTAACATACTTACGTCAGGAACGTTTATGTATAGGCCCTAACGAAAATCACACGATGATGTTTCAAATTTATGTAAAATATATTATCTGTAAACATTGGGTTTTTAATTTTGTTGTGAACCCTTCACGTACTAATGATGATTAAAATAAACAAATTAGTCGTGGTACTCTTTATAAAAGAATAACTGTAGATGATGTTGTCATCACAAGTGTGGAACGCTTGCTATTATTAAACAACACTGAAGCGCCTAGCTCTAATAAATTGGCTTTTTCAATTCAACGTTAAGCCACAGTGAAACTATCGACATGGGTTTGAAAGCACTTTTATGCTTAGACAATAACACAAGTATTAGTACATTACATTAGTAAGTATTAAGTACATTACAAATACTTTAAACCACAATATTGAATAATAAGACGTTAAAACATTTAGCTTCTATATTATAACGATTGTACCGATGTTGTTGTAACATTTCCAATGAATAAAAAAAAAAGAAAATAAAAAGTAAAAATAACTAATATAAATTTACCAAAATTATTTACCTACATACGTTAAACTAGTAGAAATGTCTATATTAAATTATATGTTTTATCATACTGTAATTTGAGCAAAATAAACGAAGTATCCATGTGGCTTAACCTGACAGTTTAAATGCTGGGTAATATATCACGTCATCAATATATCATTCTAAAGACGATTGGTAATTATTTAAGCGGAGCTGTCGGGCCAGTTTATGTGAAATTTCATGCTAAGAGAAACTCAAACATTGTTTATTTTGGCATTTGAGTGTGCTAAATAACTGTCGCACCTGTGCATCCTGGCACATAGTACAGATAATGGCAGAGAACGTTTTATATTTTTCAGACAGTTTGTTTTAGCATAACTACCATAGTAATGATAAATATAGAAGATAACATTACAAGAGTATATAGAACTAGTAAAAATAAATAATAGTTAGAAAACAAAAAAAAAAACAGCTTTTATAAATAAACCAAACTAAAAAGTAAAAAATCTTGTAAAATTAGAGTATTGCTATCGGTTCTCAAAAAGCCAGCTAAGTTTAAATGAAATCTGAACATTCGAAGTGCGTCAAAATGAAGTCCAAAGAAGAAGGTTACAAACACAAACATACAGGTATAGCTAATAATAAAATAATAAAAGCGTGTAAAAAACGTGTGTGTTGTATGTGTAAGCGTGTGTGTGTGTAAGCTTGTGTGTGTGTGTGTGTGTGTGTGTGTGTGCGTGTGTGTAAGCTTGTGTGTGTGCGTGTAAGCGTGTATATGTTTCATTTACGTTTTCTTAAAAGTTGTTTCCAACAACTATTTAAACCCAATTGAGCGCATCACCTCTGTGAATTTTGTATGTAAATAACAACTTGTGACCTATATTAACAGAAATTATTAAATAAAAACAAAATAATAGCATCTAAACTAAGAGAAACGTTACCCTAATTTTATTTGTCAGAAATTTTAAATTGAATTAGATGGTCCTTAGAGAAAAACGATAAAATTGTTATATATGTATTTAAACTTTTTGGCATAGCTGAATACAAAAGCAGATCTATATCTCAGTCAAGTTTAACTGAAACGGAGTTAGTAAATGTTATATATTGTTTTACATATTGTTTTAAATTTATATAATGTTCTTTAAAATACAATTGAGATACGATTGATAATAAATATCGATGACCTGAAAATACTTATATTTCACTAAAATTCAAGAGTAAAGTTTCATTTGAAAAGTGTTAAGGAAATTCAAATAAATTGCATGATTACGTATATTTGATACTATAGTAAAGCTTATACTTATCTGAATACAAACATCACATGCTTTCCACACCAAACAAAAACGATTTCGTTTGAATAAAATATTATCAGAATTGATCAAGAGGAAACTTGTCAGTATGTAATTTATAGTTAAGCATAGGTACATTTAAATTTAAAATAGGGTCATGTCTATTTCGAAATAGTCATATTTTATTTACATTTTTTATTTGTCTAATCTTCGAGTACATTAACAGTTCAGCATAAAATCTGCTATACTAGACCCTGGCCTACCCGTGCTTTTAAATCCGGCAGTTCACAAAGCATTATTTATTTTTCAAAAAAGGATGCAGTAGAAATCAGAAATTTTACGTATTTAATATTTTAGGTTTTTTAAAGATTTTCATTTTGTCTTTAATAATGAATGAATGTATATAAATATTCGCTATATTTTTCTTAAGTAGGGAGAGTGGGGTAATCACGGACGCGGGGTAATCGCGGAAACGTTCGTTTGGCTGTGTTAGAAAAGTGTAGAAGATATTCCGAGTGATGAAATTGTGAGTCTATCCCGAACGTAGTGCCGAACAAAAAGTGGCAAAGCTACAACGCAATCGTTACCTTTTTGTTTTTTCGACAATTTCATATAATTTTCGATTAAAATTGACTAGATGTAAAATATTTTAGGTGTGACGTAAAAATTCGGTATCTTTTTTATGAAATAACGTCCAATTCAAAAATACTTTTAAGGACTTGCCATGCGTATCACGCGATTCTAACCTAAAAAAAAGATATAGTTTTGTGTTACTGTCTCTGTTGGGTAATGACGGACGATTTCAGTGGGGTAATCCCGTAATTATTCCTAAACAATTAAATTATTGTCTTTTATTTTATAATTTATGTGTAGCAGTCGACTGCGTTGCGCGGATGATAATAATGATGAATTTAGATAAAATAAGTACATACGTAGAAGTTTGTTTGTATATTTCTTTGCTATCAGTCCTGTACCTTTACGAACTTATTTATACCTACTATGTAAATATGTTTCAGGTGCCACAAAATTACCAAAGTGTCATAACTAACGACGCTGCGTTGGCGCTACGGTTACAGCCATGGATTGTACCTGTTGCGCTCATGACAAACATTTGTATTGGCCATACAGGTGTTTACCGTGGTCTGGGTGTTTGTGTAGTCCTTGTGGGTCTCCCCACCGTGCCTCGGAGAGCACGTTAAGCCGTCGGTCACGGTTGTTATCATGTACATTTGATAGCAATCGTTACTCATAGTATATATATCCGCCAACCCGCATTGGAGCAGCGTGGTGGATTAAGCTCCACGTGATCCTTCTCCTACATGGGAAAAGAGACCTATGCCCAGTAGTGGGATATTACAGGCCGAAGCAAGTAAAAATGACAGAGTAAATAACAGAATCGCATATCTCTCTAAAACCGTATCGGGATCGGATCAAACACTGAACTGTAACTTAGAAATGCAATCACAATGACATCTCTCTTTAACCGACCTCAAACGGAGGAGGTTCTCAATTCGATCGGTATATATTTTTAATGTATGTACTCCGATTACGCCGATATGTCTGAGCAGATTTACGTGATTCTTCTATGCCTAGTAGTGGGATATTACAGGCTGAAGCGTCATAACCAAAAAATAAAAAAAATCGTTCTAGAGAAAACATTCAGCTATATAGTAACCAGTAGTCCTATAAAAAATATTTTAGAAGAAAAAGAAGAAAGAAAGAAAAATATGGAGCACATGAAAGGAAGCGAAAAGGCTGCTAGTTCCACTAAAGGTTCCAAGAAAGATGTGAAGCGTTTGTCAAGCATTTGCAGATTCTAATATTAAGATAAAGGTTTAATAAAGGGACGCTACACGCAAAAAAAAGCCAAAGAAGTAGATGTGAAAGAAAATGAGTATTTTTGCTTAGTTTGTGATGAAAAATATGAAGATCCTCCACATGAAGATTGGATAAAATGCTACAAATGTAATTTATGGGTCCATGAAAAGTGTAAGAGTGGTGAAAGTACATCAAAAGGTTTTATATGTGATGATTAGATTATGTCCGTAATTACCCCCCGTACTGTAGGGTAATCCCAAACCCCATAGCTTTTTTTTCGTATTAATATTTTATTTTATTTTAGAAAATTTATCTATTTTGCTTATTAGAACTTATATAAGGCTGATTAGTTAAAGTAAACGTTAATTAATAAATGACATTCGTAACTGAATCTGGTTTTGTTCAATTTTAGTTTTCCCTTAAGTGTTCGTAACTACCCCACTCTCCCCTAATATATAGTTTTTAACCGACTTCCAAAAAAGGAGGAGGTTCCAAATTCGATTGTTTTTTTTTTTTTTGTGTATATTGCATCAGAACTTTTGACTGGGTTGACCGATTTTGATTAATTTTGTTTTAATTGAAAGTTGTTACATGCAGTTTGATCCCATTTAAATTTTATTGAGATCTGATAAGTAATTTTAGACCTATATCTAATAATGCGTATTTACTTGACTATTTTTTCGTCGACAAACGTTGTATTAAACCGTATAACTTTTCACTGGATTTATCGATTTTGATGATTCTTACTTTAATTGATAGCTAATAGTTGTCATGTAGTCTCATTTAAATTTGATCTAGACTAATTACTAATTTTTGAGTAATCTTTGGTAGCACGTATTTACTTGACTATTTTTTCGTCTACTTATATTGTATTACTTGTCGATGTAATTGAAGTCTGTTTTTTTTTTTTTCGTTTCCGAGCAAACACAATTATGATTTTTGTGACCGTGTACCGATGGTAGACAGTCGTCTAGCAAGGAACACGTGTTCTTATTGTACAGGCAGTAAAAATAAAACTCGAAAAATATGTTTTATGATTTGATGCAGAGATTGTGTATTTTATTGTTTTTTTTTTTTAATTTATTTTTTTGTTTGTTAAAATATGTATTTTTCTTTAAATAGTCAACGATATGTTATTACTAGACTAACATTTTATTTATATTACACATAAGCGCCGAGACGATTGCGATTTTAATCGCATATTCAACATATTCATATATATACTCGAATATAGGTATATTCATTTCGAAAACAACATTTTCTAATAGAGTATCTGCCATTTTATTAATAAGAGATTGTAACAAATTCTATAAGTATGTAAGCTTAATAAGTAAGTAACTAGCTAACTCGTGAGTTGTTAGTAATCAAAAGTTTGATATGCTATTTCTATCAACACACAATTTGGGCACCTACGTATTGACATTGTGTATTAGTGCATTATTCGTCTATACCTATCCCTACTAAATAAACACGTATGTTTGTAGATTTGAAAATGTGTGATTTCAGTTCTGTCCTGTACAACATATACATACGTAAATCTGAAGTTTAATTTATGTACAAATAAATTTTACGAAAGTATACATAACATATGTCTAAAATAATTCTCATTAAAAAACAACTCTTTAAAGCATAAATAATTTTATCGATAGCCTATTTATGTACAATAGTTGGCTAACCAGATTATGTTATTTTCTATTATTAGCATTTAAATTGCAGAAATATATCTACCCATATATTATTACTATATTTATATTTTAAAAAAATATAAGAGGCATAAAGATAGGCTATTTAAGCTCTGCGATTGATAATAACTAAAACGAAATATTTACCATTTTTTGTGGACTCTTTTAAAAATAATATTTCAGTGTACCCGTCACCATTGATTTTGATCTCTTCGATTAAATTAAGTAGTAGTAAGTAGGTCACATTAATAATATTTCATTTTATTTTAATAAAGTTATAACAATACATAATTATGTACCTCGAAACAAGGATAAAAACGCTTATTTCTACTGAATTTTTCGTTCCTATTGCGTTTATAGTATGTAAATATATCATAATATGAGAATATCATTCTAATTTTTCTAAGAAATGTATGTATGCCAGTTTTCATTACCTAAGCTAATATTTTAAGGTCATGAAAGATGAAGTCGGTCTCCTCATATCGTATTTTATGCTGTAAAAAAATATTAAATTACTTTTTTATTTATTATAAGTATGATGGATGTGTGGAGTAACGAGAAAAGATCGGATTAGAAATGAGTATATAAAGGGAAGTTTGAAAGTAGCACCCGTGACGGAGAAAATGAGGAGCAATAGGTTAGTGTGGTATGGGTATATAATGAGGAGGGATGAACGCTGTGTTGGTAAAAGAATGTTAGGGATGAATGTCGAAGGACCAAGAGCGATCCGCAGACCAAAAAAGCGATGGATGGATTGTGTGAGAGAGGATATGAGAAAGAAAGGAGCAAGCGCTGAAGTGACGAATAACAGAGAGGAATGGAAGAGGAAAAGATGTTGTGCCGACCTACATAAGTGGGATAAGGAAAATGATGATGAAGTAAGAAGTAATTATGTGTTAATCTAGTTACTAGATTCTAGTAGTATTAAAATATCAATGTACTTACCATAATAGTACATGTTTCCACTAATTTATCTCATAGTATATTTGGTACTGTTTTAGGTTCGTCCAAGGCTTTAGGTTCTTCGTAAGTTGACCATGTTGTAAAAATAAAAAAATTGATCTGCGTCTGTGCTTAAAATCTTATAAAAAAACAGTTAGTGATGAAACAATTATGTGATATAAATCTAAAAAAAAATCTTTTAATACTCTCTTGATACAGTTTCTTTTAAAATTATTTCAACGCCCGCCCTTGTGACTTATGATTTACCTGTAACAAAAGAGATTAAATTAAAACAAATGCTCTATAATTCTATAACTTATTTTATTTTATACTTATTTTATAATAATTTTCGTAAAAATACTAACATATTTTCTCGAAATCGGTAAAAGAAAATTTAATAAATTTACGATAGGAAACACAGTATATGTACGTCTTCTAAATATCAGAAATACGAGTATCAATCACAAAATCTTTCGAGCTTGTGATCACGCTCCAAGATATGAATATGTTACCATATGCTTCCTTGTTTATTGAGTTAAATTTATAGAACCTTACAAGACATCTTAAAATAAATCATTTACCATCGAAAACCCCTTACCCCTAGGAAATATTAATATTTTTGAATGTTTGTTATGGATAAACTCAAAGACTGGACTGATTTTAAAAATTCTTTGCCCTGGAGATGACTTGTTATCACAGCTCAACAAAGGCTGTATTTTAACGATAAGATACGCCAAAACCATGTAATTCACGCGGGCGAAGCCGCGAGTTTATTAGCTAATTGAATATACTTACGACACAGTGTGATATTCAAGGTATTTTTTGCAACTTCATATACATAATTATTATTATGATTTTACGTCTAACACCATAAATCACGGTTTGCTATTCAAATATTCAACATGCATAGAATTGCAACAAAAGTGGTTGAACGTACTTTAAATAAAACAATTTTGTTCACTCTATCATTGAACGAGTTAAAAGCAATCAAAGTTTAATTAAAACGGTCGCAGAAACTATGATGCAACTAAGAATATAAATCAAATTATTCTTTTATCTATTTTTTTTTCTTTTTCATGAATGATATTCGGTGTATATTAAAAATGGAACCTTTTTATTTAAACGTAATTTCGATTTATAATATTGACGCGTAACAAGTTAACTCGTGGGTGAAACCATGAAGAATGCTTAAAATAAACAACGTTTTAAAAAGAGAGTTAGGATTTTTTAAACATGTAATTATATATACGACGCAAATATTAAACTTGTGTTCAGAAGATTATTGAAAAAAATACTGGAACTAATAATTTATAGTTTTAAATATATATATAGATAACATTCTTTAGTATGCCCTTAACTTATTAATATAAAAGGATGCGTAGGTGAATATTGAGATATTTTTAGCTTCAACCTTTAACAAACTTGGACAATCCTGATTTCCACTCGTTTGAATTCTCTTTCAACTTAAAAGCCGCTAGTATAAATAAATCCAAATGAATATTCGGGCGACCCGTAAGCAATATATTTGCAAGTTCATTAAAAATATATGTGATCTCTGAACCATACAAATTGATTACACACAAATCATAAAACCTAATATTTTATAATTTCGTTCAAAAATTGTCCCAATACCAAAGACTTGTTCTACTTTTTATGTCGACATAAAATTATTTATTTTATTCAACTTAAGTGCACATGCTCACTTCGTGCTATTTATAATATTCTGCTTACAATGGAATACTTTTTTATTGAAATTAACTTATTTTACTGCGACCCATGTACAGTCACTGTTTCCCGTTAAAGTAAAATTAAGGTTTAACTTTCAACACTTCACACTACAGCTTGCTACAGGATGAAAATCCTGAAACACAACACACAGCACAAGACAACGCCCAGGCCAAAACCAAACACGTGTATGGGATCTAAACCGTAATAGCTTTTTTTTTTTTTTTTTTTACGTGGGGAAAATCCATCATGGATACCCTCCAGCGCGGGGGCGCCAGAGGGTTATGTCAGACTCCTACTGACTAAAAACCACCACGTGTTAGCAGTCATCCGCCTGGGTGGGGCGAGAGGGGTCGCGCTAGCATTCGCCACCTCGCCTCAGCGGTAGGCCCGGACAAAGCTTCCGGGCCCCGGCATGATGGTGGGATGGCCTCGCTCACAACAAGGCCACCCCCAGACGTATGGGGTCGTGTCGTCCGGCCGGCCGAAGTCCCCCGACTATCGGCCGCCGACCCCACTATTACGAGGGGGGGAGGAGGTGGGCAAACCGCCTTCTCCTTGCCCCCGTACGTCTGCGCCGGAGTGGGCCAGCAGAGGTGTCTTCCTCTCTGGCCCGCTCCGCGGTCTCCTTCTGCGTCATTACCTCTTCGCAGAAGGAGACCACCGCCTGCCACGATCTCTCGTTGTCAAGCATGGCCTTTACGACACTCGGCAGCGAGAGATCCCGTCCGATAACCGCTGAAAGCGTGCGCCGCTGCGGTTCCCAAGTGGCGCACGCCTCCAGCGTGTGGAGCGCCGTATCTTCTGGCGCTCCACACTCGTGGCAGGCTGGAGTCGCCTCCCGTCTCGCGATTTGGTGCAGGTACTTACCGAAGCACCCATGTCCGGAAAGCACCTGCACCAGTCGGAAGGTCAGCGGCCTGAACCGCCGCCTCACCCACTTCCGGAGGACCGGCTTCACTGCGTCCACCGTCCACTACCCGGGGACTGGCGAAGCCAAGTCCTCCGTCCACCGCCGCAACAGGGTGTCCTGCGCCAGCCTCTGCATGCGTGCGAGCTCCTCCCACGTAGGAGACTCCCCCCGGGATCTCCTCGCCGCCACAAAATGATATGTTTCGGCGAGGATCTCCGCCTGCAGTTCCCAGGGGGGATCGCCGGCCAGCACGCACGCCGCCGTCCAGGACACCGTCCGGTAACCGCGTATCGCCCTCGTCGCGATGACCCGCTGCGGCCGTCGCAGCTGGATTTTGTTGGCGCGACCGAGGGCGTCCGCCCAGATGGGTGCCCCGTACATGGCCATACTCCGGATGACCCCAGAGTACAGCCGACGGCAATGGGCACTCGGACCACCCACGTTCGGCAGCAGCCTTCCCAGTGAGGCGGCGGCTTTCACGACTCTTGGGGCTAGCTCTGCAAAATGAGCCCCAAAAGCCCATCTCCCGTCCAAGGTGAGACCCAGGTACCTCATCTGGGTCCCCACCCCGAAAAAAACCGTAATAGCTAGTGTAGCAGCTGATTAAATAATAAATAAAATCACTACGCCAACCCGCAGTTAAAATAAGTAATTCAAGTTTTACGTTGCAAAAAAAATCGCGGGTTCATGTCAGACAAAAGTCCCTAAAATTAATAAAAGAATTTTAAAAAATCAATAATGTATTCCTGATATCAAATTAGTATCACAAATATCGCATTTTAATCATTATAGTCACAAATTTCAATATTTGAAAATTGGTTCCGAGTCCGAGCAATAACATTAACAGCATCATGAGCAAAAACAAGATTATTTCGAAGTGTGAACTATTTCTTGTTAATTAAAATAACTAGGATTTTCCCAATATTAAAACAAAAAAAAATGTACTTTTACTTTATATTATAATCTATTTGTCTTAATAATTCTTCAAATAATTATCTTTGACAAGAAATTTATTAAACGAAGTACACTAAAAACTTTATATATTTTTTTTTTATTCCAGAATTTTTTTTTTTCTATGTGATGAATCAATATATGTATATCGCAGTAGGTATAACACATTAAATATTGTATGTAATGTAAATTAAATTATCGTTATAATAATGATACTCTCAGTCTTATTTACTAAGTAATTAAGATAAAGTCTAGAACAATCTTTTATACAAAACACGTGAGCACAATAAGCAGATTAATCAACACTAGTTATAATCGCTTGTTTAATAATAAATTTCTAAATGCTTTTTAATAAAATTCTTGACACGAATTAACTGATAGACGAACAAACGCATGCTAAATCTAATGTTATCAAGCGTATTGTAAAAGACATGTTAATTTACAGTACTAATTTGTAACAGCCCTGTCGATAGAAAAAAACTTCTATTGTGGTTGGGAGCTTTATTAGTTATTTACAGTAGACCAGTATTATCATACCGTTCTTCTGCAAATTGACTAATTGTTGCCTAACATCATTTTCCCTATTTCCGATACCTTCACTTATGATCACATAATATGGAAAATATTATATTAAATAGTTTAATCCATTGTTTAACGTATCGCCTGATGATAAGATTTTTCATAGCACATATAAGCACGTAAACAGGATGCTTTTCTAGCACAGAAACTTGATAGAAAAGATGCCAATGTATCAGCTTTTCTTTTTTCCGACAACTCACTTTTTTATTATGATTTAGAATGGTGTGGAGATTTTGTGTGAATCCGGTAAACTGTAAACCAATTGGCGTTACATTTTTTTTTGTAATGAAACCTGCTATCTATTGTTAGCATTTAAATTTGTAATTATTAAAATATTGGATTTTGTGTCGATATTAGATACTCTTATTGTTTATTCATTTAATATCGGAACAGTACAAAGATATCGACACCATCTTCCGAATGGTTAATATTCATTTACGATTAGTCAGTCGCTGTCTTTGTTATCTGTTTTGCAGGGTAGTTACACAATAAATTCTGTTATCATTTAAATTTATACCTCTAATAATTTTATAAGATTATATTGTTCTTAGTGTGATTATTATTTGTTGAAGTACCGGAAGAGCATAAAGATGGTGACACCATCTTCCGAATAGTTAATACTAATTTTCAGATTGATCAGTCGCCATCTTTGCTCTAGAGGGCTCTCAATTGAAAATAATTGACCAGATTCAAATATCTAGGTCACTGGGATACTGAGATCTTTTCAGATACAGCATGTCCACTGTAACATGTTGATTCCCAAATTTGAACGCTGTTGTAAACAAGCCAAACTGACGCTTTTCGAAGCCTACTTACTGTCAATCATTGTACACGTGCTATCTGTGAGTCGATTTCATGCAGCGGGTATACAACCCACTGCGCATCCAATACAATAACGCGTTCAGTATACTGTTAAGGGGGTGAAGGGGGTGATAGACGTGCGAACTTAAAGTACGCGGTTTTTAATATCGCGAACTTACTCGGCTCGACGTCGGTGACACACGTGAAACTTACTCATTCTATATTGCAATGTCGTCGATACAAGAAGCTTTGTATTATTTAGGAATTGTATCGTATTACATTTTAAAAACAAAAAAAAAAGACGAAGATCTGAAATAATTAACGGAACCCTAAAAACCGACTTCAATCACATTGACAATTAACACATCATAGGTAGACGAAAAACAGTCAAGGCAATTATTACATATAACTAAAAAAATACTTGTTAGATCGCAATCAAATTACACGACACACACCACCTGTCGATTAAAATAATATTACAGGTGAAGCGATAGCGAAGCGATATAGTCATACTATTTATGGTAGTAAATGGTTGACTATGACTAGGCAAAACGTAATTTAATATGTGGTGTCATGGGACACCAGGTAGGAACGAGGTTCCTTCGGATAGTATAGAAGCAACACAATTTTTAAAAAAATGTTGAATTTTATATATATTTTCTAGTTCATGATTTTTTTTTTAATTTTGTTGATTAGCTTTTAACTAAGTACATAAATGTATTTAGGAAATTTAGTATTTTAGAAATAACAAATACCGTAAAGAAAATAAATCAAACAAAATAATAATAATAATAATAATTAAAACTATTAAGTGAAATAAAAAACATGTGTCTTTATTTATTTTTGTCGACAGTATAAAATTACATAAATAATTTTCAAACAAAGGTTTGCTAGTAATATTTTAGTTTTACAAATGTCATATTATAGTCGTGTGATTGATATTACGTCACTTCCGTTATATATTTTCTCTCTCTATCTATAGTTTTTTACGGTTTTAGTATCGCATTTTTTTTTCAGTTTGGTCGCCCAGCCAAATGTCCAGCCTGCCGTAAGGAACTTCGTTCCAAAAATCATGAAAATCGGTCCTCCCAGTCAAAACTTCTGAGATAACTTATATAAAAAAGTACAATCGAATTGAGAACCTCCTCTTTTTTTGGAAGTCGGTTAAAAATGGCGGCTTGTGGCTCGCAGTGTTGCTACACGTATGAGCGGAAGCGGGTTACGAGCAAAATTTAAACTTGTTGGATCGCCAACGAACTTACTCGGCGGTTTTAAAGTACGCGTACTTAGGGTGACACACCAGCGAAATAGGTCCTCGTGCCACAAGTTCGCGAACTTACTCGCACGTCTATCACCCCCTTTAGGTCTGCCACGCTTCTATAGTTGTTTCTATGTTTGCCGAGGCGCGTACTGACTGCTTAACGCTACACGATCTATGTTACATAGCGCTGTGGATCGCTGTGGATGCGAGTGCGCGGTGCATCGTACACCAACCATCCTGAGCGCGTTGACCAACCGATGGAAATCCTTCATATACATATACATACAGCTTCACATTCCTGCTATTAACTACCAGCATTATTGCACAGAAGTTTCATCGGAAGCCCATTTAAAAAAAAAAGATTTCCTAATAACCCTAGAATATGTTTTATTGTCACTAACACATAATATGGTTCAACATCTGAAACAAATGTTTTTAATATTATCATATTACCAATACTAAAATTCAGTGTTTATATTTTTCTTTTATTATTACTGTCAACAAATTACTAATCGAATAATCAATGCCATTGTAAATTGTATGTGATAAGTCTTGATTAATACTAAAATCAATGTCTTGTTGTATAGTCCTAGAATTAGAGGATAAAGATTAAATTAACTTAAATAAAATAAAGATTTTCAAATAAATTAAATTTTTAAAAAAGAAACTTGATTGAGTTATAACAAAATTCAGGACTAGATTTAATTTAAATTAAATTGGACTAAATATCCAAAAGCTCAACCAAAACGTTGGATAGATGGGTTTATTACCTGAATATCTCGAACAAAAACTCACTAAATATCAGTGGAATTCAAACTGTATACCAAATATACATTTTATATTTAGTCCTGATTCCGAGATAACTTCAAAATAAAACTTAGGTTTATGTTAATCAGGGTGATCTATTATCTATCGTATCACATTCCATTGCAAACAGATCAGTTAGTTAATTTTAGTTCGCAAGAGGAACTTCCATCCATTCAAACATCCATCATCACAAACTTTTGCTTTTGTAATGTTTATAAGGATCGATATTTAAAAAAAAAAAACATTAGATAAGAATTAATAATTATATTTTTTTAACCTTGAAATGAAATTGAATTTTATAAACGAAGAGTTATTTGAAAGCTTTTGTACAAAAGAATTGCAGACGAAAGATTTTAACTAAAACGTAAAATATTGTAAGGCAACTGAGAAGTTAAACTCATTCGAATGATTATTATAGGCGTTGTTTTATTCTAAAAATGGAAGCGGAGCAGAGCTGGGTCGATAGTTTTTAATAAGCGTACCCCGCTAAAAGCAGTCAAACGAATACTTTAGTCACCGTATCCGATTTTATGGTAACCAATATCGAAATTATGCTATAAAATGTATAATTGAATAACGGAAAATTAATATGTTTATTAAATGTATTTTGTCAAAAAGTAGTTCATTCATTTAGTTAAAATTATTTCTTTATATTTCGCGTTCTACTTTAATTGTGATATCAATTGGTATAAAAGTGTAACTTAATAAACATTACCTTTTTCCAAATAATTGCTGTTTTGTTGTAACTTAGTCGGAAAATTTTAATTAAATTAAAATTAAATTGGTGGAATAGTAAAAGAGCGTCAAATTTGTTAGTTGCAGCTTTGTAATCATTTTTTTACCATGTTTTTGACCGACTTCAAAAAAGGAGGAGGTTCAATCAAACGACAATTCGACTGTATATTTTTTTGTGTATGTTCGGGGATAACTTCGTCGTTTATGAACCGATTTCGATAATTATTTTTTGTTAGAAAGGAGATATCTCAAGTGTGGTACCATGATAAGGAAACTAGGGTCTGATGATGGAATCCCAGATAAATTGAGGGAAACCCTCGAAAATCGTAGTGACGACTAGTGCGTTTGTTAATATTTTTCGTCTACTCACGTTGTATTACTTGTCGATGTAATTAAAGTCAGTTTTTTGTTTGCGAGCAAACACAATTATTAATCTTATACACACACGGCCATCAGTTCCCATGTTAAGCAACTTAATGCTTGTGTTACAGGTAACAGCCGACTGTTATAACTATTTTTTGTTTGATAAATATACATAGAAATAATACATATATAAATATATAATTACACGTATTACACCTCGACTCAGGCGGGAATCGAACCCGCAACCCGCGGAACAGAAAGCACGACCACTACAAACTACGCCAATGGGCTAGTCGATCATATCTCATCACTTTAATTCTACGACCGTTAAATGAAAAATGTCAACAATAAATTAATTTGGATACCTTTCTTTCATAATAAAAATATTAATTCCGATTGATTTATTTTACTTTGGTAAATTTGTAATCCCAGTGCATTTTTTGTTAAACCGATAGTCTGTTTTTTTAAGTAATTTACCATTTGTTTTTTAAACAATAAACTTATTTTTACAAGTATTTTGTATCATCCGAAATAAGATAAATGGAATATTTCCAGACCATAACCAGATTTTGAGCAGGATGTTTCATGCTGTCCCTTACCTCAGTTATTTTTTTTTTGGTTTATTTCTTTTAAAATTCTATATGCTACGGGAGTACTTCCACGTTTAGTTAACTTTAGCGTTAGGTGTAACTCGAGCTACATGTTGAAGAGCACATTTAGAGTCTGAGAAAATAACAAATTTGTCGTAGCCAAAACAACAATACAATGAGGCTTCAGAAACAGTCAATAACTCAACTTGCATGACAGAAATGTTACTACTAATTTTAAAATAAATTATAGCTAAAAAAACGACCAAAAAATGTTGCCCCTATATGACGGTCATTCCGTCGGTAAAAATATTATAAAAGACGTTATAGTGTTCCTTAGTAAAATTCTTACAGTGATTATTTATACTGACGCAGCATTGGCGCAACGGTCACAGCACTGGTTTGTGGCTGTTGAGCTGGCGGTTGCGCGTTCGATCCCCGCACATGACAAACATTTGTATTGGCTATACAGATGATCTGGGTGTTTGGTCGGTCCCGGTTGTTATCATGTACACCTTATAGCGATCATTACTCATAGTAAGGAATATATCCGCCAACCCGGATTGGAGCAATGTGGTGGTTAAGCTCTGATCGTTCTCCTACATGGTGAAAGAGACCTATGCTGAGCAGTTTATTACAAGCTGAAGCTATTATTTAAATATGATATGCTATAGTTTTTTGTTCGCTTATTAATATTAATTATATCTATTTTAATCACTTTTTCTATATAAATATTGCTCTGCTTGATCCGCCTATGTATGGAAGCAAGTAAAATAAATAAATTGATCTAATAGATATTAATTCTTATAATTTTCAAAACTAAGTAAATACGCGTACTTAAAACCCGCGACAAACTTTTAAATCGTATAAATTGTGTAATGATGTTAAATGTTCATTGTAAAAGATTTATTGGAAAAGTTTATTTTTTTTTTTTTCTTTAGCGCATTTAAAATAAAGATTTGTAAAGTTTTTACTTTCAATTTATTTCTTAACATGTATAGTAGTTTCTTGCCACTCTTTTGTGTTTTCGTCCACCTCATGTAACATACGTTTTCTATTCGACTCAAACATTCCCAGACCTTCCTCCAAATGTGTTTGTTCATCGTACGTTTTTTCTATGCATTTAAAGTTAGCGTTGTTCTCGGTTAAATGAATTGTATAATCAGTTTTGTGCAATATGAAATCCTTAGCCGTTATGAATAAGGATAATTACAAATTGTTTGTATAATACAAAACAGCAATAACACAATATTACGGGTAATCGGCTGACGCAGTTGTAAACAACAAAAAATATTTGTTTACGCGGCTCGCACACGTCGCACTCTGACGTGCATTAACACTTAACAAAGATGTAAAAAAATAATAATATGTTTTATTAAGAGTTGATAAGGATGGTGAATTGTGATGTAGTAACTTAGAGTTTTCGTAGACACCAAAATATCGATGCCTGGAGAATTCTGGCTTGTCACAAAACAAAACACCACCTACTGTCTTAAGAATGACTACCATCACAGTACAAAATACTTTTAAATTTTTCCGTGACAGAATTTTACCTACTGTCTTAAGAATGATTACCATCACAGTACAAAATACTTTTAAATTTTTCCGTGACAGAATTTTAGATTATAGTTTTCATTCGTTCATTTGAATTAGTATATTCCGATTTAATAATTGTATCTATTTTGTATTATTGAGCGAAAACTGTAAATAAATTAAAAACTATACTTTAAGATAAATAATCATTCCTAGAAAGAATAAAAAAAATTAACAATATTTTTTTCTATATATACAATATTTTTAATTTAAATCATTGAGGTAGGAAAATTCAGGTAATATCTTGATCAAAATGTGGAGTGGCCAAAGCTCGTAAAGAGGGTTACGTCTTGAACGGTCAACAAACCGCTTGCGATGCTTTTGATATTTAAAAAAAATAATTACGTTTGCCTTAATATTCTTTACCACTGCTTATAATATAATCAAAGTTTTTATCACATTTGTTAGTATATTTGATAACATATAGATTTTTACCGCCGTGCCGTAAAACTAAAAATAGATGTTAAAATAATTTCACGTAAGCAAGTTAGCTCTTATTCAAAAAAAAAATAAGTGATATGTGTGATAAAAGTTATTTAAAAACAGGCAACAGGCACAAGAATTTTCGCGACCTTTTCAAAAGAAATCCGTTTTACGAATCAAAGTAAAAAAGCTACAGAGCGGTAAAAAAAAATAGCTTATCCATCTTAATTATTCATGACAGAGATATCGATCCAGCGCCATCTCAGTCTCACATGGCAGCTGTGAGAGGCACGATCTCATACGAACGTTTATTTTTCTAGAATACTACGACCAAACATAGGCAAGCATATTTATTTCTGGGAGGTATAAACTTTTTTCAATATTCATCACTAATTCCTCACTGGGACTTTAATATGGCGCTAAATATGATTGTATCTTCAATTGAAAGACAAGGCACTATCAGCTAACAAATATCTCAAAGGTCGATATAATTTAAATATTAATTTATAGACTTTTGGTAAACAAAAAAAACGGATAATTGTATTTGCTCACAAACGAAAAGTTAGCATATGATATAGAAACCAGAAAGAAATATTATAAAAGTAATCCTTATCTAGAAATCTTAATCTTATATTTCTAGAATCTTAGAAATATAGAGTGCAATATAATAATAGTGCAAAATTTGAAGTTGAATTACCATCTAAAAATAGCAGGCAGTAGAGAAGGAGAAGGAAACATATTAGCGATGCTAAGACACTTCCAGTACATATCTGTCTATAAATGTGAGAAATTGTCTAACGTAACAAAAAGATCGTAATGTTTAGATACAAAAAATAAAATAATTTTTGCATTTCTCCCTTTATAAAATAACTATTACAATATGAAATTTTACTCTATAATTTCTCTCAACAGTTTATTATTTGTGCTACACTCTTGCGTAGGTACATAGTTTAATAGTTAATAAATCCAATTGATCGGAGTAACTACTTCCACGCACTACACGTGGCCTTGAGCTTTAAATATTAAGTTGAACGTGTACCTAAACTATTAATTTATTTAAAGCGCGATGTAAGAAAATAGAAGCCGTTATACAACTGAAAATCGACGAAGCTTACGTTCATCACTCAAACTCAATAATAGAAGGCCGTTTTACGTAATTTTCTATCAAAGAATACTTATGTAAACGCAATCTAAAAGTTAAAAAACGATTAGAAAATAAGAAGTTTTGCGTCTTAATCTTCGTTTTTCTTCCATGTGAGTTTATCTCTTTCAGTACTTACGATTTCTTTTAAAAAGAAGCTTAATTTTCTTTCGATACCAAGAAAAGAAGTGCGTCATACAAAACAATAAAATGAAACCATTGTATACCATTCTTATATTGAATCAGCGACGTAAAAACACCTTCTGTTCCTTTTTTGCAACAGGTCATGTAGAACCAACGTAAATTGTACGATAATAATCGTACCCAATCTACGACGATTATAAATCCTACGAGTTTTTATTTATTTATTTATTTAAGTTAACAAACAGTGTTCACAATAAAGTTTTACATAACAGACTTACAATACAAACATTATTAGTCGTGACACCAACACCGTCAACTCCAAATTACAATTTTATAATAGTAAAAAATGCACATCAAAGAAAAGAAATGGTAGGTATCTAATATACATAATACATTACAAATACATTTTTTCCTAATTTACTTAGGATTTACGTAGGATTTGATAAACGTCTAAAGGGATATCCAAGAATTTTTAAAAAGATTGAGTAACTTCAAAGACCGAAAGTATTATCTCTAAAACACATAAAACTTTCACATTCAACGACCCCCAGTGGGATTTGAAAGGTTCGGAGGCACACACAGAACACACTCACAAACACCCAGACCACAGATGTTTGTCACATCTGTATGGCCGACACAAAGATTTTTGATGTGTTTAGGACTGCTAGCATAGCAATCATTTAAAAATATTAAACGAAAAACTTTTATTAAAATTGAATATTTCCAAATTGTATTAATGCGGTTGGTTGTAACTTGAATTGCGTAATCAATTTTGTATTTCGAGTCTTATAATATGTACAAATATTCATATTTATTTTTATGTATTTTTTTTAATGTGTACCAATTTTTCATATGTTTTATTACTATAGTTTTATTAATATATTAATTTATAAGAACTGCTTTCCGCCTATTTTTTTACGGGTGACAATCGGTGTTGAAGGATCTTGATTCTCCAACAAATGACGAGCGTCATTCATTTCAATGCTCCCATAAATACATCGCTATGCAGATTGCCGCATTCTTTTTTTCTTGTTTTCATTTTGTTTATTTATTTTTATTAATATCGTGTTTTATTTTAGTTGCATATTATGTTCATTGTTTCATTTAATTATTTTTAACAACTACACAGTTATATTTCAATGGAGTAGTTATCTTGTAATTTCAATTTTTTTTTTCTAGTATTTAAGTTATATGTATATGTAATGTATGTAAGTGTGAATAAAGTATTATTATTTTTATTATATTAACCAACAAAATAACTTCAAAAACTCGCAGTCTTAGTAATTTTACCAGTTAACAATGTCAACTTTCCTGACAAATTATGGTTCCAAACTTTTAAGGAAATCGAAACCCTACAATGACGAATGACGATTGAACGGTAAATCAATAACGCAGGCGACAACTGGGAAAAATTTTCACAAACTTTTCTTTTGAAAATAATATTTACATAAATATTTAGTTTGCTTTGTTTGTGTTTGTACTATTAGAAATTCTATCATAATAATGGGGATATGGAGGTACGTATCAACGGATGAGATACGTATCAACGCTCACCTTCACTGCTCGAGTTATACGCCTCGCCTAGCCAAATTAATCGTAATAGATAACAATTAATTCGTTTGCACAAATTAATTATTGAATGAGTCTAGGTTAAGCTACTAGCAGGATACAACAAGTGCATCGTGCCAAGCCAGAGCCAAGACTGCCTTAGCGGCGGTTCCACTGTTCGTTTTATAAACGTCAAAATAACTCGAGTGATATAATAAGTGAGGGTAGTTGAATATCGAACGATGTGCATCTGTTGTTTATAAATTCCTTACTAATTGCGTACGACAGTGCTATTGCTGACATACTTATTTATTATACACATATGCGAAAATAACTGAAAAATAAGTGATATTTATCATAGCTTATAATTGAGATCAACCCTACCATTGACTTCAGCATGTCGCCGTCCACTGCTGGATACAGGCCTCCTCAAGTTCTCCTAAAGAAATTTAACAGTCAATAATAATTAATAACAATTACTGATAATATAATAATAATAAAAATATACTGATATTATTTCATAACTTAAAAAAGAAGTTATTAGAATGGGGCCTAATAACTCAAAGTAATAAAGACATTATATATTCTGAGACTTACATATGTACAAACAGTAGAGACGTGAGTTTCATCACGTCTACATGTGCTTACAAACGATCAATATCGATTGTGAGTCTTCGAAAGACTTGCCTTAGTGTTTAACAAGTTACAGACGTATACGTACTTGTCCATGTAACATTTTTGGTATGTGATTAAGTTATACCTATAAAGTTAAGTTTACATAGTATGAAACGCTTTAAACAAAATTAATTAACGATTAAATACTGTTGTATGTGATATTTATTGTTATCTGATTACTAATTAAAACTTAATATTTACTATGAAGTATTATAAGTATTTAATTAAAAATATCTTTAATACAATTTTTTTTCTACAAGTTTCTTTTTTCATTGATTAAGCCTTTTAACACTTTTGATAACTTTTTCATTAATCTATTCATACACGCAAATATGTTAACTTCCTTATAGGGAGTCCCATAACACACAACCTAAACTACGACCAGCATTTTTGTGACCTACCCAAACATTTGTCATAAATGGGGAGCGTATTTACGAACGCTATAGCTCAACAATTAATTGCTTAGTAACTGTGTTAAAACATCGATAAACCAGACTTAATCAAAGCTGTTTCCTTTGGTAGATACCTATTCCGTTCTCTGAAAATCTTAGGCTACTGAATTTTATATCGAATTTCATCACATGATAATATTGGCATTGCTTACAAAAGAAACTTCTAATCACTAATAACTGCACAACGACATAAATACATGTAACTGAAAATATATACCTACATTTTACTCTAAATATTGACGTGACGTCTAATAAATCGATGAACACCGGCTGCATACGCAAAAAAGGAAGACTAATTGTCCCGTTGCGACCATTGTCTCGTTACGCTGACTGTTCCGTTGCGCTCATTGTACGCTTGAGCCGCATCTATCTCTCTTTCACTCGATTGGCCTATGCGTCCGAGGAGATGTTTCGTTATGACGTTGTCACGTTAAACTATCGTCCGTAAATCAACTTTACAGACAACCATTTTTTTGACATGACAACGTCTAATAAATTGAACTTTTGACATACACGAAAAAGGATGACTCGTTGCGTTACGCTCATTGTCCATAATATACGCTCAGTAATAGTATCTATCAATATTCCATATACTATCACTCGATTGGGCTATACGTCCGAGAACATGTTTTGTTATGACGTTATTATTTCAAGGAAATCAATCCGTCTGTGTGTTCGCGATAAAATGAATAAAACTACTGAAACAACTCTTTTTATATTCAAACTAGCATCGCGCCCGTAAATTCTCGGCTTCGCACGGGTATTGAACAAAAATTTCAAAATATTCTTTGACGTAACAACGTCTAATAAATCGATGAACGCCGGCGGCAAGCACGAAAAAGGATGAAACATATATTGCGTTACGCTCATTGTCTCGTTACGCTCAGTGGTAGTCGCTCAGTGATAAGCTTGCGCCACATCTATTTATATCCCATATACTATCACTCGATTGGCCTATACGTCCGAAGAGATGTTTTTTTATGACGTTGTCACGTTAAACTATCTTCCGTAAACCAACTTTACAGACAACCAATTTTACCCTAATTTTTTTAAATATAGTGTAGCTACCTACCGAACAGTGAAAAAATTTTCGAATCGGTTCAGTAGTTTTGGAGCCTATTCAATGTAAACAAACAATCAAATCTTTCCTCTTTATTACAAAATAAAGTCAATAAGAATCAAGAATAGACAGGCGGATTGATTGGGGGAATCAATCCGTCTGTCTGTTCGCGATAAAATAAATAAAAGTATTGAACGAACTTTTTTTTTTTTTATATTCAAAACGATGGTTTAGGCGTAAATTGTGTTAGGTTTTGTGCAAACAGGTTAAAATATCAGAATAATTGTTTAAAATGCCGGAAAAAGTCAAGACGCCGGGAGAGCTTTCATCAAAAACGCTGCCTAATTCCCTTTGAGATAATTATAACAAAACAAAGTGTGGTGGAATTACTTTTCTTTTATGGAATATACCTAATAAACGGTCTCACACAATGTAGTAGTTGGAAAACTGTTCACATGAATACGGTATTAGTTCTTATGAACATAAATAAGTTCATAAGAACTAAATGTCGGTCGTCTGTTCCTATGGCTTAGCAATATAGTGCTTGTGTTAATAGGTAACAGCAAAGTAAAACCTAACGAACGAAAATAATTTTGTGCTGGTCTCATACCGATTACATGCCTGACTTGATTCGTCTAACCCAGCGCCACAACCAAAACATTATGTAGGTACTTACTACCCGTGCGAAGTTGAGGCATGTTGCTAGTAACAATAATTACAAATCTATTCGTGTATCCTACATGAACGCCGACTTCACTAAACAAACATTTATTTACCAATAATATAATCTTGTATAAAATCATGTGCTTTGCTTATTAAATTCTTTTGCTTTTTTTATTTTAATTCACTTTTAATTTATTCAATGGCGATTTTTAAATTCTTTTATAGGCATTTATTACATGAAACACTAACTATACATGAAAACCCTGAAACTATAATTATATCGTTCTTCCTCGTATTAATATAGTATATTAATACTGTGTCTGCCTTTGTCAAAACAATCTCCATATTATGATATATTATATAATAGAACTAGCTGACCCAGCCACAAGTTGTTGTCGCTCAGTAATTATAATTTATTAAAATATATGTAAATTCAATATACAAATGCGCCATCTATAATCTAGAAATAGTCATACGGTGCCATCTACCGGATATTTATGCAAATTACATGCCAAACCGGCATCTGTTAGGATTTTATAGAACTAACCGATATACACACTAAAGTGTATAATAAACGATTAATTTGCAATAACAAAAAATTGAGATCAATAATTGAGATAAAGATTACCCTATCTCCCAAGTTGGACCAAATTACAGATGCTCACAAAATTTGATAAAAATTGGTTCAATAGTTTCGGAGTTTATGACTAACATACATCGTGACACGAAATGTTTTACGTTTTTCCTCAAATTAACGAAAGTTAAATCGCGAGGCACAGCTAATGTATATATACATTATATTATAGTATAAAAATTTCGTATGGCCTTCCTTACTAAATGAACTATCCAACACAAAAGAAATTTTTCAATTTCACGCAGCTCTTTCTGAGATTAGCGCTCAAACAAACAAAGAAACTCTTTAGTTTTATAATATTAAGTATAGATCTGTAAATCAGAAATACTGTAAATACAACATGGCGGCCGCCCCAAAGGCATGCCTCAAACTGGCGGTCTAAAAATTTTATCGCCTTTTACAGCGTTATAAAATATTTAGATGTCGACAGATTAAAACACATATCTTAATACTGTATAACTATTGTAAGGATTATGGCTTACTTAAAATTTCTGCGTGTAATAAACTGTTTTGAAACAAACCTTTTTGTAAACCAAACAGGTACCGTAGCAAAAATGTTTCATCTAGCTTTTATATCTATATAAATAAAAAAGAATGTTGCTAAGGGCATAAATCGAGAATGGCTCGACCAATTCAGCTAATTAATTTTTTTGTATTTTCCTTAAGGCTCATGGAAGGTTGAAAACTAAAAAAAAATTCTACGAACTATTGACAGAACGAAGTTTGCCTGGGCAGCTAGACATTAATAAAAATTGATAATCATTTTTAAACAACAAGTAGAAGGATGTAGTCATCACTCGGAGGTCTAAAACTAAAGATATTTTAGAGCACGCCGAAGCCTATAATATTAGTAGAAAAATTTCTAAAATCTGACGAAGATACTGAGATAAAAATATATAGTATAATGTATATGAAGCCTATAAGCATTTAAGATATATATAGTAGGCTTCGGCGTGCTCTTATATATTATATATATATTATTAAAAAGAACATAAATACAAACAAAAATAAGTAAAATATCAAATATTTCCCCTACAGTATACTTTTCCTTAAAGTAATGCGGGTGACACAGCGGGGCATAGCTACGTTTTAATAAAATTTTAAGCGATTAGTGTGATAGTTCGAGTTTAATGGTATTACACAAAATTAAAACAAATGTAAAAAGAGATTTTATTGGAATTCTCATATCGAAAGTGGAAACTCCCGCTCACAGACGGAAACAAATATCAGCATGGTCAACATAAATATTTGTTTCAGTTAGTACTATCGATTCCGACGCTGACGACAGATTGAAATGTAATATTTTTTACAAAACACTATCAACCTAAAGATTTTTCGTTTCTATTATTTTTGAGTTAAGTTTATAAAAATTTATTTCTTCTATAAGAAACTTTTACGCTTTGTCCAAAAAATTAATTAGAGCTGTCCACTCGTGTAAAAACCCCGCTGCCTTTATTTATTTTAAATCTTAATCAAGACGGAAATATTATTTCATATTTACAGACGTACAAATTAACTGACTAATATAAATGGCAATGGTACACATCACGCTTACATGAAATATTACTGAGTCGCAAAATTAGAATGTCCGAGTTCTATCAAAACCTTACCTCCGAGAGTACTTTAATCATATTATATTTATATTTCAGCCCCCAAAATGTAATTTTCTTAACGCTGAAACTCGTTTCAACTGGTACTTACTAACACCCGTCATAATATTTACCGCCATCTCTGATAAATGTGTACCAACCTTCTTATTTATTACTTAAAAATAACATTATTATTAATAACAATTACTTTATAAATATTAAGTTTTAATCAAGATATGCATAATGTTACTAGCGCAAAACCAGTCTTACATAGCGCCAAACCACCACCAAGCTGATGTTTATCATGTGGTCACATATAAATTTTATCGAGATCTGATAACCACTTTTTGAGTAATATTTGATAATTCGTATTTACTTGACTATTTTTTCGTTTCTTACTTGTGAACGAAAATGAAGTAGGTTTTTTTTTCATTTGCGAGCAAACACAATTATTACCTAAGTTAACGTAATAATATTGTAGTAAATTATTGATTAAACTATATATCTTTCCCTCACGTTGCTCGATCTTGTCTATAAATGTGTAAAATTAACAACTCTCCCTGGAATTTCGAAAACAAATAAAGACTTGGGTATGTTTAATTAATAATTCATTTACTTGAACGATGTTTTCTGTTTTACCGCTTGAATAAAGCTTTAACATGCCGTGTATACATCTTAAAATTGTAAACAAAAGGTTTTATTTTAATAAAACTATTTAAGAATACGTATAGGGATTGCCAATTCTTTTGCTTTTATACATATATTCTTTGTATGAAAGCGACATTTTCTCGGATAAGACTGTGGCTACTAACTATTATTATTTGTAACAACTACACAGTTATATTTTAATGGAGATGTTATCTTGTAATTTTGATTTTTGTCTAGCCTTTAAGTTGTCACGCATTGTGCCCAACCTCGTCGAGCTTCGCCCTCCGACAATTCCTGCAAGAAGGCGGAATTTGCGCCGCGAAGTCCGTGCATTGTGCCTTGAGATGCGGGCCGCCACAGTGGCTACACGCGTCTGCCGATTCCATACAAAATTTCCGGCTATGGCCGTAAGCGAGGCACCGCGAACACTGGACCAGCGGGGACTGGTCCTCGGCCTTTACCCTCTGGAGGTCAATGTGCACGTACCCCGCGCTTGTGATCCGTCTCCAGAGGGGTGGCGATGTCTCCAACACCACATGAGCCGTGTGCGGGTTCCTCGCCTTACGGCGATACCGGACTTTCACCCTGCAGGTCTTCTGGTCGAGGCCGTCGAAGAGATGTCGGTTCTGGTTCTTCAGGGCCTTAAGTATGTCTTCATCGGTGTTATCCGAGATGACGCCCCGAAGAACCAGAAGCGGGTCCCTATTCTGGACTTCCTCGACCCGAAGACCCTTCCCTTTCGCTTCCAAACATTCTCTTACTTTCGTTCTCTCGGCGGTGGTGGCAAAGGCCATCACCACCTTCCTGTCTTTCGCCTTCCTTACTCTCTCCACTTTCGTCCATCCCTCTTTTGCCTTGACCGTCTCCCTCAACCTGGTGAGGACCTCTTCCCCGGTCATTTCAACATCTTCCGACGACACCACCAGGGAGTGCAGGACGGCCGGCCGCTTTGGTGGTGGTCCAGCTAGGATTGCCTCAGCGTAGGTTTTGGGAGCTTCTCCCGTCTCCTGCTGTTTCTCCATTTTGGTATGGATGGTCTTTACCATTTCCTGTGTCTCAAGCAGGAGACGAGATTGCTCTTCCATTTTTTCAATTACCACTTTGTTTTGGCATTTCTCGATCTCTTCTAGCTGGGCCTCCAATGTAAACAGCATTGTATCCATCAACACGGAGTATTCCGTTAGTGCTGCTTCCAAAGTCTCCCTATACTCTTTTTTTAAATTTCTGGCAGATCCCAGGGCCTCCCTGGCCATTTCTGACGTTTCCCTCTCGCTTGACCTCCACATCGCAAAGACCTTCCTTTTCTCCTCATAGTAGCTGGTCTTTGCTACTAGATCTCTTTTCCTAATTAAAGGAGACAGATGCGATTTAACACTGCTCTGTGGGGATGGGGTACCACTCAGGTGTAGGTTTAAGGAGATCTCCTTTGAGATACGTATCAACGCTCACCTTCACTGCTCGAGTTATACGCCTCGCCTAGCCAAATTAATCGTAATAGATAACAATTAATTCGTTTGCACAAATTAATTATTGAATGAGTCTAGGTTAAGCTACTAGCAGGATACAACAAGTGCATCGTGCCAAGCCAGAGCCAAGACTGCCTTAGCGGCGGTTCCACTGTTCGTTTTATAAACGTCAAAATAACTCGAGTGATATAATAAGTGAGGGTAGTTGAATATCGAACGATGTGCATCTGTTGTTTATAAATTCCTTACTAATTGCGTACGACAGTGCTATTGCTGACATACTTATTTATTATACACATATGCGAAAATAACTGAAAAATAAGTGATATTTATCATAGCTTATAATTGAGATCAACCCTACCATTGACTTCAGCATGTCGCCGTCCACTGCTGGATACAGGCCTCCTCAAGTTCTCCTAAAGAAATTTAACAGTCAATAATAATTAATAACAATTACTGATAATATAATAATAATAAAAATATACTGATATTATTTCATAACTTAAAAAAGAAGTTATTAGAATGGGGCCTAATAACTCAAAGTAATAAAGACATTATATATTCTGAGACTTACATATGTACAAACAGTAGAGACGTGAGTTTCATCACGTCTACATGTGCTTACAAACGATCAATATCGATTGTGAGTCTTCGAAAGACTTGCCTTAGTGTTTAACAAGTTACAGACGTATACGTACTTGTCCATGTAACATTTTTGGTATGTGATTAAGTTATACCTATAAAGTTAAGTTTACATAGTATGAAACGCTTTAAACAAAATTAATTAACGATTAAATACTGTTGTATGTGATATTTATTGTTATCTGATTACTAATTAAAACTTAATATTTACTATGAAGTATTATAAGTATTTAATTAAAAATATCTTTAATACAATTTTTTTTCTACAAGTTTCTTTTTTCATTGATTAAGCCTTTTAACACTTTTGATAACTTTTTCATTAATCTATTCATACACGCAAATATGTTAACTTCCTTATAGGGAGTCCCATAACACACAACCTAAACTACGACCAGCATTTTTGTGACCTACCCAAACATTTGTCATAAATGGGGAGCGTATTTACGAACGCTATAGCTCAACAATTAATTGCTTAGTAACTGTGTTAAAACATCGATAAACCAGACTTAATCAAAGCTGTTTCCTTTGGTAGATACCTATTCCGTTCTCTGAAAATCTTAGGCTACTGAATTTTATATCGAATTTCATCACATGATAATATTGGCATTGCTTACAAAAGAAACTTCTAATCACTAATAACTGCACAACGACATAAATACATGTAACTGAAAATATATACCTACATTTTACTCTAAATATTGACGTGACGTCTAATAAATCGATGAACACCGGCTGCATACGCAAAAAAGGAAGACTAATTGTCCCGTTGCGACCATTGTCTCGTTACGCTGACTGTTCCGTTGCGCTCATTGTACGCTTGAGCCGCATCTATCTCTCTTTCACTCGATTGGCCTATGCGTCCGAGGAGATGTTTCGTTATGACGTTGTCACGTTAAACTATCGTCCGTAAATCAACTTTACAGACAACCATTTTTTTGACATGACAACGTCTAATAAATTGAACTTTTGACATACACGAAAAAGGATGACTCGTTGCGTTACGCTCATTGTCCATAATATACGCTCAGTAATAGTATCTATCAATATTCCATATACTATCACTCGATTGGGCTATACGTCCGAGAACATGTTTTGTTATGACGTTATTATTTCAAGGAAATCAATCCGTCTGTGTGTTCGCGATAAAATGAATAAAACTACTGAAACAACTCTTTTTATATTCAAACTAGCATCGCGCCCGTAAATTCTCGGCTTCGCACGGGTATTGAACAAAAATTTCAAAATATTCTTTGACGTAACAACGTCTAATAAATCGATGAACGCCGGCGGCAAGCACGAAAAAGGATGAAACATATATTGCGTTACGCTCATTGTCTCGTTACGCTCAGTGGTAGTCGCTCAGTGATAAGCTTGCGCCACATCTATTTATATCCCATATACTATCACTCGATTGGCCTATACGTCCGAAGAGATGTTTTTTTATGACGTTGTCACGTTAAACTATCTTCCGTAAACCAACTTTACAGACAACCAATTTTACCCTAATTTTTTTAAATATAGTGTAGCTACCTACCGAACAGTGAAAAAATTTTCGAATCGGTTCAGTAGTTTTGGAGCCTATTCAATGTAAACAAACAATCAAATCTTTCCTCTTTATTACAAAATAAAGTCAATAAGAATCAAGAATAGACAGGCGGATTGATTGGGGGAATCAATCCGTCTGTCTGTTCGCGATAAAATAAATAAAAGTATTGAACGAACTTTTTTTTTTTTATATTCAAAACGATGGTTTAGGCGTAAATTGTGTTAGGTTTTGTGCAAACAGGTTAAAATATCAGAATAATTGTTTAAAATGCCGGAAAAAGTCAAGACGCCGGGAGAGCTTTCATCAAAAACGCTGCCTAATTCCCTTTGAGATAATTATAACAAAACAAAGTGTGGTGGAATTACTTTTCTTTTATGGAATATACCTAATAAACGGTCTCACACAATGTAGTAGTTGGAAAACTGTTCACATGAATACGGTATTAGTTCTTATGAACATAAATAAGTTCATAAGAACTAAATGTCGGTCGTCTGTTCCTATGGCTTAGCAATATAGTGCTTGTGTTAATAGGTAACAGCAAAGTAAAACCTAACGAACGAAAATAATTTTGTGCTGGTCTCATACCGATTACATGCCTGACTTGATTCGTCTAACCCAGCGCCACAACCAAAACATTATGTAGGTACTTACTACCCGTGCGAAGTTGAGGCATGTTGCTAGTAACAATAATTACAAATCTATTCGTGTATCCTACATGAACGCCGACTTCACTAAACAAACATTTATTTACCAATAATATAATCTTGTATAAAATCATGTGCTTTGCTTATTAAATTCTTTTGCTTTTTTTATTTTAATTCACTTTTAATTTATTCAATGGCGATTTTTAAATTCTTTTATAGGCATTTATTACATGAAACACTAACTATACATGAAAACCCTGAAACTATAATTATATCGTTCTTCCTCGTATTAATATAGTATATTAATACTGTGTCTGCCTTTGTCAAAACAATCTCCATATTATGATATATTATATAATAGAACTAGCTGACCCAGCCACAAGTTGTTGTCGCTCAGTAATTATAATTTATTAAAATATATGTAAATTCAATATACAAATGCGCCATCTATAATCTAGAAATAGTCATACGGTGCCATCTACCGGATATTTATGCAAATTACATGCCAAACCGGCATCTGTTAGGATTTTATAGAACTAACCGATATACACACTAAAGTGTATAATAAACGATTAATTTGCAATAACAAAAAATTGAGATCAATAATTGAGATAAAGATTACCCTATCTCCCAAGTTGGACCAAATTACAGATGCTCACAAAATTTGATAAAAATTGGTTCAATAGTTTCGGAGTTTATGACTAACATACATCGTGACACGAAATGTTTTACGTTTTTCCTCAAATTAACGAAAGTTAAATCGCGAGGCACAGCTAATGTATATATACATTATATTATAGTATAAAAATTTCGTATGGCCTTCCTTACTAAATGAACTATCCAACACAAAAGAAATTTTTCAATTTCACGCAGCTCTTTCTGAGATTAGCGCTCAAACAAACAAAGAAACTCTTTAGTTTTATAATATTAAGTATAGATCTGTAAATCAGAAATACTGTAAATACAACATGGCGGCCGCCCCAAAGGCATGCCTCAAACTGGCGGTCTAAAAATTTTATCGCCTTTTACAGCGTTATAAAATATTTAGATGTCGACAGATTAAAACACATATCTTAATACTGTATAACTATTGTAAGGATTATGGCTTACTTAAAATTTCTGCGTGTAATAAACTGTTTTGAAACAAACCTTTTTGTAAACCAAACAGGTACCGTAGCAAAAATGTTTCATCTAGCTTTTATATCTATATAAATAAAAAAGAATGTTGCTAAGGGCATAAATCGAGAATGGCTCGACCAATTCAGCTAATTAATTTTTTTGTATTTTCCTTAAGGCTCATGGAAGGTTGAAAACTAAAAAAAAATTCTACGAACTATTGACAGAA
Source organism: Melitaea cinxia (assembly GCF_905220565.1). NCBI lineage: Eukaryota > Metazoa > Arthropoda > Insecta > Lepidoptera > Nymphalidae > Melitaea > Melitaea cinxia. Next base: position 10,976,663 of record NC_059399.1, read on the forward strand.
CGAAGTTTGCCTGGGCAGCTAGACATTAATAAAAATTGATAATCATTTTTAAACAACAAGTAGAAGGATGTAGTCATCACTCGGAGGTCTAAAACTAAAGATATTTTAGAGCACGCCGAAGCCTATAATATTAGTAGAAAAATTTCTAAAATCTGACGAAGATACTGAGATAAAAATATATAGTATAATGTATATGAAGCCTATAAGCATTTAAGATATATATAGTAGGCTTCGGCGTGCTCTTATATATTATATATATATTATTAAAAAGAACATAAATACAAACAAAAATAAGTAAAATATCAAATATTTCCCCTACAGTATACTTTTCCTTAAAGTAATGCGGGTAACACAGCGGGGCATAGCTACGTTTTAATAAAATTTTAAGCGATTAGTGTGATAGTTCGAGTTTAATGGTATTACACAAAATTAAAACAAATGTAAAAAGAGATTTTATTGGAATTCTCATATCGAAAGTGGAAACTCCCGCTCACAGACGGAAACAAATATCAGCATGGTCAACATAAATATTTGTTTCAGTTAGTACTATCGATTCCGACGCTGACGACAGATTGAAATGTAATATTTTTTACAAAACACTATCAACCTAAAGATTTTTCGTTTCTATTATTTTTGAGTTAAGTTTATAAAAATTTATTTCTTCTATAAGAAACTTTTACGCTTTGTCCAAAAAATTAATTAGAGCTGTCCACTCGTGTAAAAACCCCGCTGCCTTTATTTATTTTAAATCTTAATCAAGACGGAAATATTATTTCATATTTACAGACGTACAAATTAACTGACTAATATAAATGGCAATGGTACACATCACGCTTACATGAAATATTACTGAGTCGCAAAATTAGAATGTCCGAGTTCTATCAAAACCTTACCTCCGAGAGTACTTTAATCATATTATATTTATATTTCAGCCCCCAAAATGTAATTTTCTTAACGCTGAAACTCGTTTCAACTGGTACTTACTAACACCCGTCATAATATTTACCGCCATCTCTGATAAATGTGTACCAACCTTCTTATTTATTACTTAAAAATAACATTATTATTAATAACAATTACTTTATAAATATTAAGTTTTAATCAAGATATGCATAATGTTACTAGCGCAAAACCAGTCTTACATAGCGCCAAACCACCACCAAGCTGATGTTTATCATGTGGTCACATATAAATTTTATCGAGATCTGATAACCACTTTTTGAGTAATATTTGATAATTCGTATTTACTTGACTATTTTTTCGTTTCTTACTTGTGAACGAAAATGAAGTAGGTTTTTTTTTCATTTGCGAGCAAACACAATTATTACCTAAGTTAACGTAATAATATTGTAGTAAATTATTGATTAAACTATATATCTTTCCCTCACGTTGCTCGATCTTGTCTATAAATGTGTAAAATTAACAACTCTCCCTGGAATTTCGAAAACAAATAAAGACTTGGGTATGTTTAATTAATAATTCATTTACTTGAACGATGTTTTCTGTTTTACCGCTTGAATAAAGCTTTAACATGCCGTGTATACATCTTAAAATTGTAAACAAAAGGTTTTATTTTAATAAAACTATTTAAGAATACGTATAGGGATTGCCAATTCTTTTGCTTTTATACATATATTCTTTGTATGAAAGCGACATTTTCTCGGATAAGACTGTGGCTACTAACTATTATTATTTGTAACAACTACACAGTTATATTTTAATGGAGATGTTATCTTGTAATTTTGATTTTTGTCTAGCCTTTAAGTTGTCACCCAGGCGGACGACTGTTCACACGTGGTGGTTTTTTAGTCAGTAGGAGTCTGACATAACCCTCTGGCGCCCCCGCGCCGAGGTAGCCATGATGGATTTTCCCCACGTTAAAAAAAGGTCAAATATACTTTAGCAATTAGGTACTATCTAATAGTTGTCAAACCTCCCTTTAACTTCAAATTCTGTTATCGAATCGTTTAATATCCGTGCGGATTAATACGTAAGTATATAAATGTGTGTCCTCACATTTTAACATCATAAATAAAATATAAAGGCGTCATAAAAGTCTAAAAATAAACTGGAACCATTACGAAGACGGTGGTCTGCCTTTACGACATGCGAACCAAAATACAAAAATGTTGCGATACATTTCGTTCGGTTCCATTCATTTTGTAATATACACCAAACAGTTTTCGAATACAAGTGATGTCTTAACAGGACCAAATAAAAACAAAATGGAACTTTTATCCCCAAGCACGTAAATGTAGATTCACAACTGCTTTTTTATTTTCACATGGCCTTCACAGGTACAAAATCAATTTTATACTAAAACACAACTATTATTTTAATTAAAATGCGCGATTGTAATCACTATTAATATTTATAAAAAACGACGAAGCGTTGGCGCAACAGTCACAGCACTGGTTTGTGGCGGTCGTGGGCTCGATCCTGCACATGACAAACATTTGTATTGGCCATATAAATATTTGCCGTGGTCTGGGTGTTTGTGCAATCCTTGTAGGTCTATCCACCATGCCTCGGAGAGCACGCTAAACCATCGGTCCCGCTTGTTATCATGTACACCTGACAGCGATCGTTACTCATAGTAGAGAATACGAGTATATCCCCCAACCCGCATTGGAGAAACGTGGGGGATTAAGCTCTGATCCTTCTCCTACATGGGGAAAAAAGCCTATGCTCAGCAGTGGGATATTACAGATATACAAATCATAGATATTACAAATCATATGTTGATAGTAATAGTTTATTTTATACTTTTTAGCACATTGAAAAAAAAACTTCGTTTTTTAAGATGTTTTTTACTTTTCATTTATTTAACACTATTTACTCATCTACTTATATAATAAAAATGAATGTTGCTAAGCACATAACTCGAGAATGGGTTTACCAATTCGGCTAATTTATTTTTTTGTATGTTACTTAAGCTCCACCGAAGGTTTATATAATAAAAAATAAATAAAAGCAATTAAAATCATGACTCGGAAAACGTTACATTTATTTTACTAGTAGCGACCCGCCCCGGCTTCACACGGGTGCAAAGCTGGTCATCACTTCAGCCTATCGCAGTCCACTGCTGGACATAGGCCTCCCAAGTTCGCAGTAAAACCTTCGCTGCGCTGAGCTCCCTACGGCGCCTCAAGTCTTTTTTACCAATTCCTACCAAAATTATGTTGGCGAACTCTCTCCTCCTATCGATTCTCAACTATGCAGATGTAAGCTATATTAATCTAACAGAGGACCAACTTAATAGGCTTGAGCGTCTTCAAAATTTTGCTATACGGTTTATATTCTGCCTTCGCAAATATGACCATGTTTCTGAATTTCGTTCCAAGCTCAAGTGGCTTCCAATACGTTCTCGCCGAAACCTGCATACTTTATCTCTTCTGTACTGTGCGTTGTTTGATCCTAAGGCTCCGTCTTATTTAAAAGATAAGTTCGAATTTCTCGGGGACCCTTCTTCCCTAAGATCTTCGAGGAGACTAATGTTAAAAATGCCTGTTCATAAAACAACATTTTTCAGTCAGTCTTTCACCATTCGGGCAATTAAACTATGGAATGATTTACCATTATGTATCAAAGAAGCCAAATCACTCCCATCGTTCAAAAGATTAGTTAAAATACATTACCTTAATACTGAGAGCGATTCCAATTAAATTTATTTATTTATTAATTTTTATTATTTTTTATTTATTTATGGCGAAATTGATTGTAACTGCTATGAGATACTGTTGTTATATTTATTAGTTTATTTTATTATATTAATCAAATGTATATATATATATGTATTGCTTGTAAGTATTGATGTGTACATATTTGTATGTAAGTTTATTACAATATAACTGCACCACCTACCCGATCCTCAAATAAATAGTATTCAATCCTATTTCGGGTTGTCTGGAAGAAATGGCTAACTAGCCATAAGACCGCCTCTTGTACTACACATTCTTAAGTTGTCTGTATTATTATTATTTTGTATTTGCATATTGTGGTGTACAATAAAGAGTAAATAAATAAATAAATAAATAAAAATGGAATGAACTCATTGTATGTTGCCCATAGTCACCACACTGGGCGGTGGCGGGTTGGTGACGCAGGGCTGGCTTTATCGCACCGAAGTCGCTGCTGTCCGTCTTCGGCCTGTGTATTTCAAAGCCAGCAGTTGGATGGCTATCCCGCTATCGGTCGGCTTTTTAAGTCCCAAGGTGGTAGTGGAACTGTATTATCCCTTAATCGCCTCCTACGACACCCACTGGAAGATAGGGGGTGGCTATATTTTTTACTGCCGTAACCACAGAGCTAATGCAGCAATAGCAATGCTGATACTAAATATAAAATAAATATTTTCAATTTAAGCGCAAAAAAATGTGTTTATTTACGACGTCACAATAGAAACCTCTAAAACTATGAGTGTTGCTCTACTCTATTATGTATATTTATGTATTAAACATATAAACATTACTCTGAAATCACTCTATTTACTAAAGAAAACCACATCAAAATCTGTGGCGTAGTTTTGAAGACCTAAGCATACAGACAGCAGGAAGCGACTTTGTTTTATACTATGTAGTGAATAACTATTGACAGAACGAAGTCTGTCCGGGCAGCTAGTTTTATTATACAAATTACATTTTTTGTATAGTAATATTCAAAAAGCATTATTTCAACTAGAAAGTAATCAGTACACCGATTAAATCGATGCCTCGCATAAAGTTGAAATTTATTATTTATGATCAATATTAATATTTTTGGAACGAAATTCCTTAAGGCAGGCTTGACATTTGGCTGAGCGATCGAACTAAAAAAAATGTGATACTAAAACCGTAAGAAAAATATATAACGGAAGTGACGTAATATCAGTCACAAGACTGTATAATATGACGTTTGTAAAACTAAAATATTACTATTAAACTTTTTTCAAATTATTTATGTAATTTTATACTGTTGACAAAAATAAATAAATACACGTTTTTTTTTTTATTTCACTTAATAGTTTGGATTATTATTTTTTTGTTTGATTTATTTTATTTTACGGTATATGTTATTTTCTAAAATACTAAATTTCCTTAATACTTTTATGTACTTAATTAAAAACCAATCAACAAAATTTAAAAAATCAAGAACTAGAAAATATATATAAAATTCAACATTTTTTTTTTTTTTAAATTGTGTTGCTTTTATACTATCCGAAGGAACTTCGTTCCTACCTGGTGTCCCATGACACCACATAATTTTTATTTTATTTAAAGAGGTGTAGTTTAGCCCTGATGGTACAAAACGATTATATCAAAAAATAAAATTCCCACTTTATGCGTGCACTTCAGGGCATCGAAATAAAATAATAATAACGACAAATCTATTACCCACTCTTTACGAAACACAAAGTAATGTTATTTTTTCCATTAAATCTAATCTTCCATAACATTTCATAAATACACAGTATAATTATTTCGTAAATATACAGTAAATTCGTGACATTAACGCAAATTATTATTATGTCACAGTTGACGTTGTTGAGGTGTTATTATGCTCATCAATTGCCCGCGTGCTCATGTGGCAAAAATAAAATAACACTAACACATAATATCACGAAAGCTTTGGTGTTTGTTTTAAAACTATATTTATAACATAAAATCGCTATGGACATATATATTCTTCTATACTCCTAAAATAACTGTCTTTAAAATCAGGAGTTTCTCGCTTTGCACTTGTGGCCGCGATAAGTTTTAATAGATTACATATTAAGTGCGTTATATGAGATAGGGATATATAGGAAATATTTTCTGAAAAACTGGAGTAGCCTGACAGGGAACAAGAAAGATATGATCATCATCATCATCAATATATAACAATACATCCTACAGTTCGAAGCTTAATCTTATCTTTATCTTTTATCGTCACCCGTTTACTTACTTTTTTTTGTGTACCGATAAAAGCCAATAACCTAAGCTTTACATAAAAACACCAAGTGTGGAGTACATGTGATGTTTTTTTCTTTCTTGAAATTTAAAACTGAACGGCACTTCGTATGTAAATACAATTACCTGTTTGCCGTTTGTTTATTAACATTAGAATCCTTTCCATTTAGGAATTTACTTTGTTTAATTGACTAACAATAAACAAAAAAGTTTAGAGATGTTTTTTTTCGTAACATGTTAACTAAAATCTTTATATACGAGTTCGAAAATACTATTAAAATGATGTACACGTGATGATGACTTTATGTGAAAATTCGTAAGATTATAACATTGTATGTACACGGGTATTATATGTATACTACAACAATGATTATGTAATATCACATTGATATATTTTCATGTATATAGATGGCAACACCGTTACCATAGCCAATAACCAAGACGTTTACTAAAGTCCGATTCCTGTACTGAAAAAACGATTCCTTTGGTCATATATCATTTAATTTAATATTTCAAAGTTAGTAAAACTTTTTACTTAATAAAAAAAAAAAAACATTCGAATATCGATACCGATTATTTTAGATTATAATATATGTAATAAAGTTAGTTTAAAGTAAAAACATAATTTATCTGTCCCTTGACATAACAGAATTATAAAAACTAATGCTTAAAAAAAATAGATGCCGTCGACACAGCCAAGTTATAGGTACTACTTATTAAGTTTTTATCTTAGAGTAAATATTAGAATTTACGTATTCTGGCTTACTATAATAAGCATTTAAGTTTATATAGTGAATATTGTAATTATCAATATTGAGAATAAAGGGACGCGCGGCGGTATGACAAGCATAGTATGTGAGGTAGGTAGCGTGGCGCTGCGCCGCGACGCCGCCCGTATCGACCGCCGCGCTGCCTGTTGAATGCCGACAACTCCCTCCGCCATGTCGCCCTAAGACCTTCCCCATTCCACTTTTTCACGTGCTTAAAATAAGACCGACAAACTCGATACACTAAACATTAGTTTAAGTAACATAGCTCCGAGTGAAACCATGTTCAAGTTGACTTTTTCAAACAATTCTTTCATAAAATATTTGTTTAAACGAAAAAAAAAAATTGAAAAATAAAATTAGTTTAAACTTATAGAGAAGCCTTTTTTATGTTCAGCAACCTGCATTTTTATTTAATTGATAATAATTTTAACCAGTCTACGAAAAAAATTTAATCGTATTATATTATGCAATCAACTGTTTAACATTTGCTAAATGGTTTTTATCTGTACTCTGTAGCTTTCCTGTGTTTAACTAACGTTTGTCTACACAACAAAATATTAAATTTCTAATGTATGTAATATTTTAACTTATTTGTTTACACGGAGTTATATGATTAATTAATAAACTTTCAAAAACCTCGTTACTTCCAAACAATTTTGTTATTCACTCCGTCCTATAAGTAAAATAAAACAATAAATTTAAGAGAAAACAAATTTATTTTAAATATCTATGAATACAATAAAGTTTTAAATAACAATAAATAAATAAGTTTAAATCTTTACAACCACAGAAATTAGATTACGATACGAGATACGAGAATTCAGAGCCAGCGTTTTTAATAAAAATCTTTAACTTAGCTTCTTCAATGCGTTTTGCGGAGCAATTTATATTAATAAAACATAATTCAAAAATTATTGAACTTTTTCGGATTTGATATTAAATGGAGATCGAAGAGGATTTTGTATATACGAGTAGGTACTTATTTAATTCGGAAATTACACCTACGCTGGTACAAAGATTTAAAAACTAAAAAACGTTTGTCATAAGTACAAGAATTTTTAATTCTTTAATTATATTTTCTTATTTCTGAACTGCAAGTAATAATATAAGCTTACGCTTCAACCTGTAATATCCCACTGTTGGGCATAGGCCTCTTTCCCCACGTAGGAGAAGGATAGGCGCTTAATCCGCTCCAATACGGGTTAGTGAATATATTTCTGCTACGAGTAACTATCGCTATCAGTTGTACATTAGAACAACCGTGACCGACGGCTAAAGGTGCTCTCCGAGGCACTGTGGGGAAACTCAATAGGACTGCACAAACACACAGACCACGACAAATATCTGTATGGCCTATACAAATGTTTGTCATGTGCATTGATCGAACCCGCAACCGCCAGCGCAACAGCCGCAAAGCACCGTTGAGCAGCCCGACTGGGGTAGTATCTCAACGACAATAAATAACACTGCTTTCATGCAGTGTTGCGTAGGAACGCAACCACCACTGGTCATCTTGCTCATCAATAGGAGTTGGTGAGTAAAATGACCAGAGCTCCTGGAGGGAATTGGGGATAAAGTCGGCAATGCGCTTGCGATGCTTCTGGTGTTGCAAACGTCTATAAGCTACGGTAATCGCTTACCTTCAAGTGAGCCGTACGCTTGATTGCTAACCTAGTTATATTTTTAAAAAAGTCTCCTTCAAAAGAGAAAGATATTCAGTTCTACTGTGCTATAAAGCACAGTAAAAAGTATGAGATAGCTCAATAAAAGATCAGCAAATAGACTAATATACACACTAATTTCTGACCAAATGTATAGAAGACACTAATATATTCTTAAAATTTGTGAGAATAAATTGATCTTTTAGTATACACAAATAACCTAAAAGCACGTTTTTATACTTTGGACTAGTCTGAAGTGTATTTTCTCAACGAACGCGCACCTCTTAACCGTTCACAAAAGAAATTAAAGTAGCGTAATGAACAGACAGTAATCGTTTGGGTCACTTAGTTACTTGTTAATTAAAAATAAATTTAGTTCTAAACGTTTCGTATTCATTAGCCTTTTTCATTTAACAAAGAAAAAAATCCCAGCTGAAAGACAATAATTTCTTGTAGTGGTATTACCATGTTCAACTTTTGAGTTTGACAGATTGACGTTTATGTATATTGCTACATCCTGCTATGCTGTTATAAACGAGTATTAATACGTCTCTATCTATTTATTTTATTTCTGATCTTTGTTATAATTTCGTATAAACACCATATAAATAAGTCGGAATTCTACCGGTAGTAAAAAAAGCAGAGATGATTGTAACAATAGGTAGGTAGGTATATAACAATATAGCACACATTTGCAAAAGCAAAATTAATTTAGAACAATTTAAATATTAGACCCCTTTTATATTGTTGGTTTAATTCAAAAATACTGAATAAAAAATCCTTTAAAAAAATTAACTTTCATTTTTCAAGCTTCCTTGTACATTTCACATAAACAGTAGGTATGCTAGTTAAAAGGGGTTTTTTTTTTGTTCCTCTTAGATTACTTATTTGCAAAATCAGTTGTAAAATAAAGATTCGATACACATCATGTGCATCACAAATATAAATGATGAAACATAGAAATTCCCTATAAAAATTAGGTATGGTTTAAGAATAAACGTTTCAAGTAAATGAAAGTCTAAAATACCGTACTGGATAAATAAGATGGAAGTAAACATTTAAATGCTTAAGATCAAATAATGCCTAAAATTTATACAATAGAATTGCAAATTTGCTACACCGTTTCTTAATATAGAGAAATAGGTATGAAACAGAGTGGTCAGAGCCTAGACTTAATTGTTATAATAGATTAACTGTCAACGCCGAGAAACTTGAAACGGACCCGTTTTATATAAACACAAACTAAATATTACGTAGAAACAATATGAATTAACTATATTATTAACTTTATCCTTTCTTATCAAAAGTAAAATATGAACGTATAATATACTCATATCAAGCCCTTAAAAAGCTTGTTGTATTTGTTTAATTTTGATATGTTAAAAATTATAAAATATTACACACATTAATTTAAATAATTGCGTTTGCTCGCAAAACGAAAAAAAACCGACTTCAATTACATCGACAAGTAACACGACGTAGGTAAAAATAAGCAAGTAAATACAGTTATCAAAAATTACTCAAAAAGTATCAGATAGTATCAGATCTCAAAATTTAAATGTAACTACAAGACAAGCATCAGTTTTCGATTTAAAAAAATTATCGAATCGGTCTACCCAGTCAAAAGTTCTGACGTAACATACATAAAAATATATACAATTGAATTGAGAACCTCTCCCATTTCGTAATCGTAATAGATGGTATACATAATAAAAAGCAACATATCAAACCGCGGACAGCAACTATCGCAAAAGTAAATTTAAACAAAATACTATTAGCTCCATCTATGATCGTCCCGGTGCTTTAAATATAAAAAGTGAAAAATGACTGTAGAACATTTTTGTAGTGCTGCCATCTAGTATTCATTTTCTGAAGTAAAAAGTAATCAGCTATTACAATCTTTAAGTCCAAAGCTAGATGGCGTTGAAAGTAGACATTTGTTGTGAAACTTACCTAGGAGTTAAATAGTAAAAAATAAATTATCTGTCATAAGAACATGCTTTAAAATCCATTTTACCAGATAATGCGATTGCTCATTGTAAAATTTCATAAAATAACATTTCGATAAAATTAAAACCAAGAGTATCGTTTCTCTCATTAAAAACATTTAATTAATAGATATATCGCTATAGTATCGCTTTTCTTCTAAACTCTATGTAGATAGAGCCGACGAAAGTGTACTAACTTACTTTAGGGTGTATTCCAGTCTAGAAGGTTGATTTTAAGGTGATTTTACGTGCGTAAATAGTAACGATTATAAGAATTCATTTTTTAACATTGTCTATTGATTGATACTTGAAAAGTATAAAAACGAATAATAATTAATTGAAATAAATTGGAGTCGGTAAAGGCCGGTAAACTGGGCTAAGGAAAGTACCTGCTAGTTGACATAATTCTAATGCTCCCGGTGTTCAGAAACATGAAATTAGGGTCTAATGATTCTTATTAAATCAGTATGTAGAATTATCCAGACATAACCGATTTGGAAAAAATTAGTGGACAAAATTGCCTTTTTGAAAAAAAATGGTCATTCAAAATAATTGGAATTTCCGTAAGCCCTCTTAGAGGCTTATTCTCGAATTACCCTCTAATACAAACGTAGCAATTGTATACTTTAAAAACATTGAGAGATAACAACCTTTTGTAGGTACGAGTATGTAAGCTTACAGTTTTATTAGTATCAAATAATAGGTACTACTGTAAAACATACTATGTACTTTATATTATTTACCTACATTTTTTATTTGGTAAACATTTGTAAGATATAATTAGTCTGAGTTTAAGTTATAAAGTACTAAATAACACGAACAGGTACTAAACCGCGTAACATTGTGTTAAAATTTTAAAGAACTATTAAACAAAACATTTTAGTTACTCAGAATTTTCTTATCTTTAAAGCATTAGCACGCATTTACGAAATGTAAAAAACAAAAATCATTAGATAGGGAGGCATATTTACTTTAAATAAAGGTTTAAAAATTTCGTAAGCCTAAAGTGGCTCAATGAGTCAAATGAAATGTTATACATTATAAAACTCATAAAATACATTAATATATATTTTCTAAATTTCCTGTGACAGGGTTACTGGAACAGTTTCCATCGTGGGATAAGTAGTGCATTTGTACCAGCATTGTTTATAAGAGCTATTTCCTATTGCTATCCTAGTGTACATAAATTGTTAAATAAAAAATAAATAAATATTCAAGTCAGGAAATTTTATTTTATATTTTTTTTTTTTTTTTTAATTATTTGAATTTAACGAGAACTGTCAAATGGATGGTATCCAATTTCGCAATAAAGTTAAAATTATTGAAAACATTTTCTATATGCAAACCCACTTTTCTTTTTTTACACAACCGCGTTGGTGTTGTGGTGCGTGTCCCTAAAGACCCGCTGCTGTTTAGGCCCCTACAGGTTTGTGGGTTCGATTCCAGTTCGGACTGTGATAGGCTGAAATGATGATGATGATGAATGAATGTTGTTGTTAATGTATTAATGTATCTGTTTTAGCGAATACCGCATTAGATACCTTACCACAGATTACCGTTATATATAGCTAATAATGAACTATGCTAGAAGCATATTGTTGATATGAATTAAGAGTAATAAACTTAGTCCGCCATCTTTAAAAGTGCGCCATATCGAATTTAGAGTGATGTCACTTATTTTGCGAGTTATTTGGAGCAAGCCGTTTAGTTTAATGTTGATATTGTAGAAATTCATTAAAAGTACTGTCCATCATCTTAGGTGTTTCGCCATGTTAAATTTAAAGTGTCGTTACATAGCTAATTATATATTGTCATCTAAACTAAACATGTCTACAAAATTACAGATCAATCGATTGAAGATATATATATATAGGTATGCTTTAAAATTTAGTTGTAAGATTCTATCCTACCAAAAATACATTTACACAACTATTTAAGATTTCAGAGATAAAAAGTTCCATCGAACTATTTACAAAAACATTAGATGATTAAAGAGAATTTTACTCGTATTTATTTTACTAATGTGATCCACGTAAGATCGATGTCTAAAGCAATTCCGCGAAAATAAAACTACGTATGCCTACAGTTCGGTGCAATAATTTATTAAATGTTTCCGTTTCAAAAATATGAGATGAAAAAAATACATGAGTAAAGTTGGAACAATTTCTTTCCTATCGAAAGCAACCCTACTTTATAATTGAAAATCGATTCTCAACTTCCGCAGATATTTTTAAATGAACGTGTAGAAACGAATTAGAATCTTGAGATATCACATTTATATAATATGTACCTAATAAATGATTATTTATTAATTCAATTAAATTGTCTCGCAAAAATACATAAAACATGTCCACTAGTAATAAAGAATAATTATGTATTTCTTAGCTTCATTGTAGCAAATCTCTAGGCAAGGACAGCAGCAGGTACAGCGATATAACATTTTTGAATTCCATCCGACTGCGTAAACAATAAACCGTTAATCAATCAGGAAATTACGACGGTAATAAACAAGCAGAAGGCGAATAATGAGGGTTTATTTTCGGTTCTTGGTAAGATGTCATTACAAAAAATGTTACTCGTCCGACGTTTTGGGATTTTTATATTCTCTTTAATTACTTTTTTAGAATTTTATCAAATTCTTTATGTATTTTCTCTTTGGCTTAAATGTAAACCATAAAATTAATGTAATAAAAAATATGTATATATGAATGTACAGGTATAAACCTGTACATTAAAACGGCGTAGTGTTGTTACTCGTACTTACGAATGTAAACAGTTTTTTTGACGATAACGCGTAGGTTAATGTTAGTATTATACATTGTCGTTTTAAATGTAATCACTATTTAAGCAAATTAATATATGTGTTACACATATTTAAGACTTTGAACAGACAAATCTTTATAAATTTGTTTTCATTGTGGTGTATTTCCATTCTATTCAAGGACAAAACGCAGAGCTGTAAAGCTAATTGCGTAGACATTGAAATTTACTTTTTTAAATACATACATAATTTGTAAGCCAACATTTTAGGCATACTTTGTAGCGATTTAGAAATATACCTGGTTCCATAATGTATAGTTTCTAATTTATAAAGCTTACAACTACAGATGTTATGGAGCTCAGTTACTGTAACCGATAAGGCCGGATATCGGAAATAAAAAACAGTTTTATCTGTAATCGAATATTGTATAAAAGTTTCGTATAATTTCGGTTAGGAAAGGAATCTATGTTTTACATGTTGTGCTATGTTCTACGTTTACCTGGTAAAGTAACGCACGCGCTTTATGTACCTACTGTTTTAATTTCTATTATTTAAGTATAACTCGTTAGTCAAAATTCGAATATAAACCTTGTGACATTTCATCGCAATTTTACAATTACAAAATGATGGAATACTCAGAATAGCTAACAGTAACTATTATAATTATTTATATGACTCGCTGTAGTACAAAATTATAAAATATCAAATCAAACTCTTTTTAACCGTCTTCAAAAAAAGAGGAGGTTACTCAATCCGACCGTATCTATACATATAATAAAATGGTAGGAAAGTCAAAACTGTACATTGAATATTTTTTTTTAAAGAATACTTGGGGTGTGATCTACAATTGATACCGAAGCCAAAAATATAGTTTTTAGAATTTTTGTCTGTTTGTCTGTATGTATGTCCGGGATAAACTCAAAAAGTACTGTATGGATTTACTTCGAATTTGGCACAAATATTATTAAGAAGTCGAGTCAACATATAGGATACATATTATCACGCTATCACCTACCGGGAACGAGCAGTGAACCTTTATTTCCTCAACGCATTCTGTAACAACGTGTAATCTAACGACGCATATTTGAATGTTATTATTATGTTAATAACCATGCTATAAGCTAGCTTCTACTGTGTGGCTACGGTACTAAAGAATTTAGCAACCCCCTCTCTTCCCGTGGGTGTCGTAAGAGGCGACTAAGGGATATCACAGTTTCACTACCACCTTGGAACTTAAAAAGCCGATCGGTGGCGGGATAACCATCCAACTGCTGGCTTTGAAATACACAGGCCGAAGACGGGCAGCAGCGTCTTCGGTGCGACAAAGCCAGTACTGCGGTCACCAACCCGCCTGCCCAGCGTGGTGACTATGGGCAAAACACATGAGTTCACGTTATTTTTGGCGTAAACTTGTGGAGGCATATGTCCAGCGGTGGACTGTATAGGCTGTAATGATGAAGCTAGCTTCACACTATAAATAAAGACATTCTGTAGTATATTTAGTATCAGCATTGCACCCGTATATATATATATATATATATATATATATATATATATTATCATGTGGTCACATTTAATTTTCATCGAGATCTGATTACAATTTTTGAAGTAATCTTTGATAATGCGTATTTACTTGACTATTTTTTCTACCTACGTTGTATTACTTGTCGATCTAATTGAAGTCGGTCTTTTTTCGTTTGTCAGCAAACACGATTATCAATTCTAATATCCGTAAGTAATGGATAATCCGATATAATTTTATACACGTAACCGTATCCGAAACCAGAAATAAATAAAATTATTCAAATATCAATTACTACGAGTCACTTCGAAGATTCCGCAATGCTTAAAGACAAAAGTCTTCGAGCAATGCGTCCAGCCTGTGTTAACATATGGAGCCAAGACATGTACACAGACGAAAGGACTGGTCCACAAGCTTGAAGTCGCTCAACGTGCAACGGAACGGGCTATGCTTAGGGTTTCTCTCAAAGATAGGATTAGAAATGAGACTATCTGAAAGGTTCGGGAAGTATTCTGAAAGTAACCTACATAGCTCACAGAATTAGTAAGTTGAAGTGGGAGTGGCCGGTCACCTGAGTCGCAGGGCCGATGGCCAATGGAGTAGACGTGTCCTGAAATGGAGACCGCTTCTTGGCAAACGCAGTGTGGGACGTCCGCCGGCTTACTGGACCGACGATCTACGTAAGATTGCCGGTGTAGGCTGGAACTTAAGGCGCAAACTTGGGGACGCCTATATTCAGCAGTGGACTGCAATAGGCTGAACTGACTGACTGGCATTACTACGAGTATATACGAAACTTCCTATCCATAACACATACAATTACACGTTTACAATTACACGTTTGGCATACTCAGATGGACTCAGACCGAACTTGAGGCCCTGGACAGAAGAGTCCGCACAATTATGATGCACCATCGCGTGCATCACCCTAAGTTAGTCTCGCTCACCATCTGAGGCAACTGGGGATCCGGGACGGTTCGCTCGCAGCCAGGATGCAGAAGGCGGTGTTACTTGACTCGGCTAGGATTGTCCGCCGGTTTCTCAGACTACAGCCCTAACCCCCGGCTGTTTGATCTCCCTGCCGGGGTGTAATCCTCTACCCGCTTATATTTATATATGTAAGTGTAAGTAAATTTAGTATATCTATAATATATATAAAAGCGAAAGGTCACTCACTCATCACGAAATCTCCGAAACTATAACACCTACAAACTTGAAATTTGGCAGGTAGGCTCCTTATAAGACGTAGGCATCCGCTAAGAACGAATTTTACGAAACTCGACCCCTAAGGGGGTAAAACGGGGGTTGCAAGTTTGTATGAAAGTCCTATGTTTTTGAAGTAAGAGACTTGAAATTTAAAATGTATGTTCCATAGACGATGAAAAGATATCCAAATAATGTATCTTTAGAAATCAACTCCCTTTTGGGGTTAAAACGGGGGATGGTAGGTTTACTCACTAATCACGAAATCTCCGAAACTATAACACCTACAAACTTGAAATTTGGCAGATAGGCTCCTTATAGGGCTTAGACATTTGTTAAGAACGGGTTTTACGAAATTCGACCCCTAAGGGGGTAAAACAGGGGTTGAAAGTTTGTATGAAAGTCCTATTTTTTTGAAGTAAGAGACTTGAAATTTTAAATGTATGCTCTTTAGATGCTGAAAAGGTGTCCAAATAATGTATCTTTAGAAATCAACTCCCTTTTGGGGTTAAAACGGGGGATGGTAGGTTGACTCCCTCATCACGAAATCTCCGAAACAATAACAGCCATAAAGTTGGAATTTAGCAAGTAGGTTTCTTATAGGGCGTAAACTACCGCTAAGAATGGATTTTACGAAAATCGACCCCTAAAGGGGTAAAACGGGGGTTCAAAGTTTGTATGAAAATCTTATGTTTTTGAAGTAAGAGACTTGAAATTTAATATATATGCTCTATAGATGGTGAGAAGGTGTCCAAATAATACATCGTAATCTATATTTGTATAAAAGAGAAAGGTCACTAACTCACTCATCACGAGAACTCAAAAATCGCAAGATGGTCTATCCATCCAGGTTGGACAAAGATAAAATTTGGCAGGGAGGTAGATTATAGTTAGCAGACGTCCGCTAAGAACGGATTTTACGATATTCCACCGCTAACGGGGTTTAATTGGGGTTGATAGTTTGTATGAAACATATACAGCCTGAAAATAAAACTAAAAATGTGGTGTATAGAGAGGTTTTATAAAAATAACTATTAAATTATACTACATTGTGCCTTTTAAAAAGTTACTCAGTTTGATAAGCATTTCAAGTGACTGAAATAAAAAAATAATTTGCGTTAAACATCTTAATAGTAATGCATATCTTCATAACCAAGCGGACGTAGTCGCGGGCAACAGTTAGTGTATTATATTACAAAGTCCCCAAAAGTGTATGTGATCGAGTCGCTCAAAATCTACTGAACGGATTTTCATGCCTCATTGGCAAGAGGAAGGTTTACGGAACGGCTAAGCCGATTTTGATGAGAGTTTCACTGGAAGTTTGCCGGGAAAACTTTGTGACACACTAATTTCAACGCGGGCGAAGCCGCGGGCACAGCTAGTGTAGTATAATTTAATAGTTATTTTTATAAAACCTCTCTATACACCACATTTTTAGTTTTATTTTCAGGCTGTATATGTTTCATACAAACTATCAACCCCAATTAAACCCCGTTAGCGGTGGAATATCGTAAAATCCGTTCTTAGCGGACGTCTGCTAACTATAATCTACCTCCCTGCCAAATTTTATCTTTGTCCAACCTGGATGGATAGACCATCTTGCGATTTTTGAGTTCTCGTGATGAGTGAGTTAGTGACCTTTCTCTTTTATACAAATATAGATTACGATGTATTATTTGGACACCTTCTCACCATCTATAGAGCATATATATTAAATTTCAAGTCTCTTACTTCAAAAACATAAGATTTTCATACAAACTTTGAACCCCCGTTTTACCCCTTTAGGGGTCGATTTTCGTAAAATCCATTCTTAGCGGTAGTTTACGCCCTATAAGAAACCTACTTGCTAAATTCCAACTTTATGGCTGTTATTGTTTCGGAGATTTCGTGATGAGGGAGTCAACCTACCATCCCCCGTTTTAACCCCAAAAGGGAGTTGATTTCTAAAGATACATTATTTGGACACCTTTTCAGCATCTAAAGAGCATACATTTAAAATTTCAAGTCTCTTACTTCAAAAACATAGGACTTTCATACAAACTTTCAACCCCTGTTTTACCCCCTTAGGGGTCGAATTTCGTAAAACCCGTTCTTATCAAATGTCTAAGCTCTATAAGGAGCCTATCTGCCAAATCTCAAGTTTGTAGGTGTTATAGTTTCGGAGATTTGGTGATGAGTGAGTAAACCTACCATCCCCCGTTTTAACCCCAAAAGGGAGTTAATTTCTAAAGATACACTATTTAGACACCTTTTCATCATCTATAGAGCATACATTTTAAATTTCAAGTCTCTTACTTCAAAAACATAGGACTTTCATACAAACTTGCAACCCCCGTTTTACCCCCTTAGGGGTCGAGTTTCGTAAAATTCGTTCTTAGCGGATGCCTACGTCTTATAAGGAGCCTACCTGCCAAATTTCAAGTTTGTAGGTGTTATAGTTTCGGAGATTTGGTGATGAGTGAGTGACCTTTCGCTTTTATATATATTATAGATTATAGATTGTGCCTTTTAAAAAGTTACTCAGTTTGATAAGCATTTCAAGTGACTGAAATAAAAAAATAATTTGTGTTAAACATCTTAATAGTAATGCATATCTTCATAACCAAGCGGACGTAGTCGCGGGCAACAGTTAGTGTATTATATTACAAAGTCCCCAAAAGTGTATGTGATCGAGTCGCTCAAAATCTACTGAACGGATTTTCATGCCTCATTGGCAAGAGGAAGGTTTACGGAACGGCTAAGCCGATTTTGATGAGAGTTTCACTGGAAGTTTGCCGGGAAAACTTTGTGACACACTAATTTCAACGCGGGCGAAGCCGCGGGCACAGCTAGTTATTTATATAAGTAGTGATTATAATATATGTATCTATTATATATTAAGCGGGTGGAGTGACATCCAAAGTATAATAATAATAACAATAATAATAATAATAATCTTTATTGGACACAATCACAAATTATACAATGCAGATTACCTTGACTCCTGCACTAGTTTGCACTGTGTTGCAGAAGCCAGTATCCTCCCCTTTAATATATGTAATAACAAATTATGCCCCTAAAAACTAATTATTATCAATTCAATGGGACAAAAAAACTAATAATTTAAAACTATAATTAACATTTAGATGGAATACATATGCCATATGTATGTGTACGTGCTTGTGTGTGCATGAGTGTTTGAGTGTGTGTGTGTGTGTGTGTGTGTGTGCGTGCGTGTGCGCGTGTGTGTGTGCGTGTGCGTGTGTGTGCGTGTGTGTGTGTGTGCGTGTGTATATGTCTGTGTATATCACATCAGTCAATGGTTATTATTTAACTGTATTAAAATATAATGAAATAATAATAATGAAAATGTAAGTCATAATTTTAAAATGAATAATCTAAAAATAAACAAAGAGCAGCTATAAGCCTTTAAATAAATTATAGAACAACTGGTGAGGTTCAGAAGAGCAAGTGTTGCCTGTTATAGAATCTGAATTTACAGAAGTAGTATGTAAAAATTTAACAATAATAAAAAAGTGTTACCATTATTTTAAACAACATTTGTACCACTGCGAGGAGTAAGCGAATATGCTAGAAACAGCGCTCATTTTATTGATCCAATAATAAAACGCCATGTTTAATTCTAATGTAGGTATAACGCCAAATGGTGTTGTGCTACATATACTTAGAAAAAAGTTCATACAGTCACGGCAGCAAATTTGCAGCAAATGTAACTTTGAATGATATTATTATATATATTATATTTTAATAGGCGTCCGTGCGATTACTCCTTAAGTTCTTATCAGATTGATGGATATTTTTTTGTTACCGCTATAATCGTCGCCTTTTATGCGTGATGTTTATGGCGCATAACTTTCCTCAATCAACAGGCCGCCACGAATACAATGAACTCTAGTCGGTTTCGTAGATCCTGAGATTAATGCTTACTCACAAATGAACGCTTCCGCTTTGTTTTAGTAAAATACGTTAAATAAATTGGCATCGTTAAAGGTTATTAACAAATTAATTAATGACTAGCGATTCTAGTGGTCGCATTAATTACTAGTTTATACTCGGGAATTTATACGTGTAGATTTTTAATTAGGAAACTTAATGCTTCTAAAAAATATATGACCCATTTCAAAAGTAATCCATTAAATAAAAAAACATTGTAGCTCGATAAATAATTAATAATTTTGGCCATTAATAATAATAACAAAAAACAATGACAATGACGAACAGTTACAAAGAAAAACGTTAAAATCACTTTGATTTCGCAATCGTATCTGTAATAACAAATTTATTTCGGTACCAGCTTTTACCCGTGATCTGAATTTTTATTTTTTAAATATGAAAAGAATACACTCTCGTAATTATGTTACTCCTTGTGTTGCAGACGTCCACAGTTGGTTATACCCGCTTACCATTAGGTGAACCTCATACATGTTTTCAACTTTAGTGGTATAAAAAATTATAAAAAAAAAGAAAATAATTACATCATGTCTATCGATTATATCGACAGATAATAAAATGTCTCATTCATTTATATGAACAAATTAAAGCCAACATTGACTCGTACATAAAGCCGAGGAGCCGGGAGCTTAAATCCGGGCTAGCACTGCTTTTGTCGTAAAAACCCACATCGAACTCGGTAGTAAATGGAAACATCGTGTAGAAACCTGCATGTTTCGGGAAACATCTAAAACATATGAGTAACGAATTGAGCTCTTAGATCTCTACTCTACAGTTGAAGACTTGCTTGACCCGCAGTGAAACATTTACAAGCTATCGAAGCCTTCACTCACAGCTGGTTCGTTGTTTCATACGATTTCATTCCACATATTTGTTTCATAGTGCGTGATTTATATCGTATCGTGTAAACTCCAAAAATACTATTTAATAAATCATAAGATAAATAATAATAAATTATTAACTTTAGTTGTTGTATTAGAACAATTAAACTGCTTTTATTTAGAAGTACAGGAACAAATATATACCCGCATATTTTGCATGTAGCTCTAATAAAGTTATAAAACAAACAAACAGACCAAATAATACTAAAAATAATTAATTTGGCTACTTTGTTAAGTTATGTACAGACATTACCACTTTATACATTTTTTTAAAGAAGACGGCTAATTACCCGACTGCCAAGGAAGGGTTATGTTTTTCGCGCGTATCTTGTATGTATGTAATATTCTTTACTACCTCATATTTTCAGAACCACTGAACGGATTTACATAATTGAGGTATCGTTAGGTTCGTCTTAGCTGCCCAAGTGTTCTTAGATAGGTGACATTAAAAAAAATCAAACATGGCGGCTGCGCGAAGCCATTGTATTTAATGAAAAAAATTTTTTTTTCTCGAATACTACAATATGGGTATCAAATTGAAGGGCACAATACAAGGATTTTAAAAAGGTATATCATGATTATTTTAGTTGTGTGTCTTTCATCAGTATCGGCCTTTGTAAGTTAATGTTAGGATGACATAGGTTCTATGCGTTAAGTCGTGTAAGTTGACATAATGTGCCTCACCTGAGAGAATAAATAAAAATTATTCGTCATAATAGTATAGAAAATTTAGTTTTTCATTATTCAATAGGAATCATTAAATTATTCCAGATGTTATCTTTATTTGTAGTGCTTTATTTGTGTATACCAGTTATTTTCTCCTACATGTTATGATGAAACAACTTTTTTGGATTTGAACACGGCTTATTAAGTTTTTTAGATGTCTGACGTTTCGAATACTTGACAGCAACCATGGTCACGGGAGAACATAAAGTCCGAAAAAGTTGTTTCATTATAATAAGTGGAATTCGCGTAAACATTAGAAAACAATATGTTCTTAACAACAAACATTGGAACAGAAGAACCGGTAAACATTTTTTATTATAATAATAATAAATACTCTTTATTGTACACCACAAAGAAACATTACAAAAAAGTGATACGTGAAAAGAAAGATGTACAAAGGCGGTCTTATCGCTAAGAGCGATTTCTTCCAGACAACCTTTGGGCATAGGACATAGCGAAGAAAAAGAGAAGACATCATCAGACAAAGAAGAAGGCATCCTACGTTCTTAATACTAATACTGTTAAAATCTATGTCCAGTGCAATTTTACCTGTTTGAGCTGTATTTAATTATTAATTGTAAGCTGTGAATAAATATTAAAAAAAATGCGATTTTCAAAGTGTCCGTTACGTTTGTATCACCATCTGTTTCCAATTTATCCAGCTGACTATAAAATTAAACGCTCAATCCGCCTCGGGCGATTTGTATAATCTTTGTACTGTAATAACCTTCCAACAGAATAACCCTTCATTGTTCTAATTTACTATACAAATCGTCGAAACTTCTGTTGTGGTTCTTTATTAAAGTATAACCGACCTGTACAAGACTTGGTTAAGATTCTATAAAGACCTATATGATTGTCTAACGGCCTGTGAATGTCTCTGAACGCAAATGCCTTTCTCGGCGTAAAAATAATTGGCAGATACCGTAGAAGAATGAGCATAAATAGGGCCTTAGTAGCTCAAAAAGAACATGTAACCTCTTTATTGACATATACTTTTTTCTATTCACAAATCGAAATATCAAGTCTTATATGTGAGCTGTAATTAAGTTGTCGTATTATATGAAAAACTAAATACACGTCAACCTTTACCGTCGGTCAGCCTTCAGATCTTTTCACGTATTTGTGAGACTTCTGTGACCCTTCTCGGAAGAATTAACAAGCTCGACTATATTTGAAAAAGAAATTATATAGTCAATTCGTTAAACGACCTAGAAAAAAAGTTACAGAGGTTTTTTACATATTAGGGAAATAATTTTTCTTATTATGTTGGATATACATTTATGGAACTCAAAAATTTGTATGCAAAATATTTATTAAAATGACACCCGCCTGTTTATTTCTATCATCTATACAAATAAATAAAATTGGAGTGTCTGTTTGTAATATTAAAATAACCGCTTTTTACTAAATTCATATGGATGTATACACGGTACATACACCAAAATATTTTTTTTTTTTTACAATTTTCGTCTGTCTGTCTGTCTGTGTGTCGGTTGGTCTGACTGCCTGTATATCTGTCTGTTTGTTCCGGCTAATCTCTGAAACGGCTAGACCGATTTTGACAGGACTTTCACTAGCAGATAGCTGATGTAGTAAGGAGTAACTTAGGCTACTTTTATTTCAGTTTTTCAATTTTATTTTATAACTGTTCAAACTGAACAAAAACTTTTTTGTTAAATTCCACGCGGACGAAATTGCGGGCACAGCTAGTTGTATGTAAAACACTTCTTCCGTTGATATTTTGTGTACAAATTATAATATTTATTAATTTACGTATTTCTATTATTGTTAGTTTTTGAATTATATACATAGTTTTAAAAATCTGTGTAATTTTAATGAAATGAATCATAATTAATTATGCTAAATTGTACATGTTTACTATTTTGCATCATTTATTGGTTTAAGATTCATTCTATTTCTTATTTGGTTTCTTTTACTTAAATATTATTTTCGTATTTTATTTCATTTATGTTAAATAATTTGCATGTATTTGACTACCATATAAATTATTAACAATCATTTATGTAAACACTAAATCGGTTAGAAATACATATGTACGTGGTTTGGTATATGCGATTATGTATATACACTTTATTGCACAAAAAAAGGATATACAGAAAATTACATGTACATATAGTTGATGCCAAAGGTGGACTTATCCCTAGAAGAGATCTCTTCCAGTCAACCAATGGTTATGAGGGAAAGTCATATAGTGGGGGAGAGAGATTATTATAATTACATAAATATTAACAAAAACTAAAAACACTTTATCATTTCACCCTCAAACTTTTTCATCTTTTGCGCTCTCATCTTATCATAGCATGTGTTATTTCTGAAAATATATCTACAAACTGAGGTTTGAACAGTAATATCTAACAACCAAACATTACTTAAATGACAATGCAAATATAAGTATTACCCGTTTTGCAGTGTATTCAAAAAGTTTAAAGCGGTTACGATCAATTATATCTGTATACGTATGTGAAAGCCGGAAGACAATTGGTATTAACTCCTAATCTAATAATCCTTCTTTAGCTCTAATCCTTGTTATATATTACGGACTTATCAATTTGGCAGTGTCTTCTCATAGAGAACCTTGATCGATATTCACTTTAACTCCATCCGAATAATTTTACCAATGAGTTCTATAATACCAAATAACTATGTATTTTTATCTAAGATATAGTGAAAACTTAGCTGTCTCAACTAGGAGTGGAACCCCAATGGTAGCAAAAACCAATTTAGTGACGGCTACTATAAACTATGAATATGTACATATGTGAGAGCCGGAAGACAATTTCAACAATCCCATGAGTATGACTACTAATCATACCTTAGCTTTAACTCTTCTTATATATTTTAGGAGAAGAAACCACGTCCGTATTAATAGATTGTTTCAATAATGTAGTAAGAGTAAAATTACTGGCAAAAGAATTAATAGTTATAATATTTAAGTCACGCAAACGGCAAATATAATAGAATCGTCTAACATTAACAACTACAAGACAAATTTCATAAAAAATATTTTTCTGAGGACAAACATATGACTGTAGTTTTCATTCTCGTGTTTCTTACGAACTCTACTAGCCAAAAACCCACCAATTGTTCTTGGTTATATCATAGAAATTAATAATATAAACTAATGTAGTTCAGTAGTGAACTATAATTTATAAGTATCGTCACCTTAAACTAAACAATATGCTTAAGTTACAATAATGTGTGACATTGAAGTCATTACAAACCATTTAGCAGTATTTTTTGTACCTACATATATTTTTTTACAAACCGTGTATGCAAATGTCGTAACATAATATTCGAAAACTAAATAATGTTTCCGATAATTTCCATCGTTCATATTTTAAACAGAACAGTCTATGTAGAAAAAATCTGTAAAAAGAGCTACAATATATTAATGAAATTTATAATTTATAATTACGAAGCCCTACCCTCCTTACCCTGTACGAGTATCATTAT
The DNA here is from genome assembly GCF_905220565.1 of Melitaea cinxia. Taxonomy (NCBI): domain Eukaryota; kingdom Metazoa; phylum Arthropoda; class Insecta; order Lepidoptera; family Nymphalidae; genus Melitaea; species Melitaea cinxia. Next base: position 11,001,530 of record NC_059399.1, read on the forward strand.
TCCTTACGATCAAACTTGACAGGGCAAAATTTTTAATTAATATGCCACTAGTATCTTTTACACATAATTGTGTTTGCTCGCAAACGAAAAAAAACCGACTTACATTACATCTACAAATAATACAACGTAGATAGATAAAAAAATAGTCAAGTAAATACGCGTTATCAAAGATTACTCAAAAAGCTGTAATCAAATCACTATCAAATTTAAATTTGACCACATGATAAGCTTTCGATTAAATTAAAAATCGTCAAAAACGGTGCACGCAGTAAAAAGTTATGCGGTATAATACAACGTGGGTCGACGAAAAATAGTCAAGTACAAACGCATTATTAGATATAACTCGAAAAGTACTTGTTAGATATCAAATAAATTCAAATGGGACCAAACGACACGCACCACCTTTCAATTAATTTTTTTTTTATAGAAATCGGTCCACCCATTCAAAAGTTCTGAAGTAACATACATTAAAAAAAAACGACTTGAAAACCTCCTCCTTTTTTGGAAGTCGGTTAAAAAGTTAGGCTTAGGGCCTGTTACACCAGTTGTGGATAACGCTATTTAACGAATGACGGTATCTGACCGTTTAAAATTTTTTGATTCATTATTCTTTTTAACCATGGAATTTTAATATAATGATCTCAGATAATTCTGTTCACATATATTATATCTTTAAGTTTTAGTTTCTTAATTGAGGGAAAACAGCTCTTAAAGACATATTCTACCTCCCGCTTTCAAAGTCTATTTGTATCATCATACGTAAAATAGCGTTAGCTAAAACTTGTGAAACAAGCCATAGTATATTAATATTTTAAAAATCTTTTCACAGACCAATTGCAGTGAAGATAAATAGGCATTTACTCGAGCGTCGTGGGGACATGTTGAATTGTGAAGATTAAATGGTAAAAAGAAAAAGAGATTATATGATTTATACCCTTTCAGCGGTGGGGAGAGCGTATAGTCAGTCACAAAGAAATAGGAACTGCGCCCTACGTGTTTCTAATAACTGAAAAATATTAATCTACTGGTTTGCGTGGTGGGTGTGAGCGTACAAAGAGATAGAAATGTTTTTTCATGCTGTTAGATTGAGGGATTTCCTCCACATAACTGTCAGATTTTGGATCAGTACAAGGTCGTGTTTTTCTAACAATTGATTTTTTTACTAATATGGTTCATCTCGCCCCACCCAGGCGGACGACTGCTCACCCGTGATGGTATTTTAGTCAGTAGGATTCTAACTTGACCCTCTGGCGCCCCCGCGCCGGAGGGTATCCATGATGGATTTTCCCCACTTAAAAAAAAAACTTTACAAGGCGCAAGGCTCCTGAGCTATTCTGACCCGAAATCTCCATTAGGGCTTTCCTAACAAATGTCATTCTTTGTTTAATTATTTTATTGGCACGTTGACGCAATTGGCAGTAACAATCTTCTTCCTTCTAATCCAGGGTTTTTTGGTGGATTTTTACTCTAAGTCAGTACATTAATTTACGTATTATATACCTACATATGTACGAAAAAAATTTAAGGGTATGTTGACTTTAACCTACACAAGCATTAAGTTACCTATACCGTATAAAACAACCGCGTTTTATTCAAATAACACGCGTTGATGATTAAACGAAAAAAAGAAATCTAAATCCTTCTTATACACAATTTTTTACAATAAATAAAAGTAGTTAATTATTATAAGTAGCTAACTTATATTTTATAGTGTAACAGCTGATATGAATCAGTATATACTTGTTGTCATCAGCTCAAAAAACGAGAATACATTTGTGATTCATCAAAAATCAAATTGTGTAAACATAAATTTAATATCAGGTAGGTATTTAAACGTGCCTATTCTGTACACCTGTTAAACATATTAATAATAATATGAAAAAGCTTGGTAACAGCTTAAAACATTATATCAACTGAAGCCTTAAATTCTACATCGATACCTCTCGTAACATTTTGATTTAATATTTCATATTTAAGTTACGTTTAATAATTCCTCATATTGTACATTATTAAGTATAGGTAACATTTCAGAACTTATATCTGTGCCAAAGTTCACATTACTTATAACTATTGCACATAAATATATATAAAATATAACGATACTTGATATACTCGTATAATATACTTGGAGATGTATCTTTTGTTACTTGCTTCAAAACTCGTAAGGCCTTTAGCGAGAAGGTCGCGTTATTGCGCATCTTATGCTAATTCTTACTTATTAAGTCCTATGTGTTTGTTTTACTTTACTGTGTAAAATAACGTTAAGATTACAATTTTCCAAGTAAGAACAACATAACATTCACATGACTCGTATAAGCAGAGTAGTTGATTACTATTGTCTGCATATTATTCACGCGGTGATAATACGCGGTTATTTCGTGTTTGTCATATAAATTACATAAAGTTGATAAAGGAACTTTAAGGACTTGAGTGAATAGAATGCAAATCAGAATTTATTAAAAACGTATAATTTACCATAACAATAGCACTGGTACCTCTGACATACTTAACTCACGATATTAAGTGATGTATTTCAAATACAACATAACTACTTCTATTCATGTTTATGCAAAACATATGAACGAATTAAGATTTTGAATGCTAGTAACTAACTTATTTTTATAGTAATCAAACAAAGAATGTCTTTTACAGTGTTTATCATATTCTGAAAATAATAAACGTATACTAGATATATCAAATCAAACGAGTATTTAAGTATTAAATAAAATATTAAAATCCATTAACATTACCTGATCACAAGTTATTTAATTATTAAAGTTAACAACACACATCTGTATTTTTTTCCATAAAAACATTTAAATATTAATTTATTTAAAAGTAAATCAAAAGAAACAAGTGGCGCGATTTAAGTAGGTATAACAAACTTTATAAATTATTAATAATCACTAAAGTGTCAAGTGTAAATAGTAGAAAAAAATCTGAAAAATAATTACTAAATTTTTGATCAACACTTGTCTGCTAAGAAAACCATTATCATCACTATCATTGTTAAATATAGATAGTAGTTTTATGGACACTTTTAAACATAAAAAGTAAGTCACTAGTTCCACTTCAAGGCCCAAGAACTTCGAAGAAATCGATATATCTACGTACCAAAACCTAGTAAGGTGTTACTTTAACAAATTTTTATCGATTTACCTGCAATTTTATCCATATTCAATAAAGGTTTAGTGAAGCCGCGCAAGTAGTCACCTTAACGCGCGGCTGTCGCGGATTCGATTACTGTTCGAGGCAGATATTTATAATCGTTAAATTATTTGTTTCGGTATCATCATGGTTTTCCGCACCAGGCTTCAGAAAATACGTAAGTCGTCAATCCCGGTTGTTACCATAGACATCTAATAGTGATCGTTACTCGATCGATTAAGCTCCAACCATTCTCCTGTTGTAAGAAAAAACATTTTTTCACGATAATTTAGGTTAGTTCAGTTCAATCACTATAAACTGAATTTAATATGCAATTTATATGAAATATCAATGTAAAGCGATCAATGCCTTTCGTCGATGGTTCTCTCAATCCCACACTCAAACCCCGATTTTAATTTTAATAAAACACTTTGCTTGACTCCGTTTGTTAAATTTGATTGAGATCATTGTCCATTATAATAAGAGTCCCATTGTTCTTTTCCGCTTCAGGTAATTGATTGTTTTCGAAAGAACAAGATCAATTCCTCTTTCTAATTCGAAAATCTTTAGATTACCTAAATCTTCGGACATAAATCTACACCTTTTTTGAATATCATATCAAAAATTGACCGCTCCAGCAAGCCAATTAAGCTTTGGAACGATGTACCCGCTAGATCGAAATTTTTGATATTTAATAAAAGTTTAGAATTCCTAATGTGTGGGTAACACAAAAATAAAATCGTGCATATAAATCTACACCATTTTAATATATTCAAAAAGATTTCAAAATTTTCAGGTTTTTGTAATGATGAGAGCTTTTATTACTCTGAGTGTTTTTATAAGCTTTTCCGAGACTTTTGCCCTTATTTATCCTGATACAATAAATGAAACTGACATTCAGTGACAGTTATTTTTACAGAGTATTCTTTTGCAGAAAATATATACAAATTCTTCTGACTTTCGTATATACATATTTACAATGTAACAATAAAAAGCTTGGATTGTATTTTTTGAAATTCACGCCATTTCTATCCTCATTGATCATCATTTGACCAGGTATGACACATTGATGAATCATATATAAATTCACAAAGGAGTATTGTTATCTAAATTTTAGTTTATTTGTTATTAAACTATTTGTTTCCTAAATAAAATATTAATATAATATATTAGATTATAAACATAATAAGTAAGTTCCACTAAAAACTAGTAATCCGATTTATTAAAACTAGTTAATTAAATTAAGAAAATTACTGAATAACTTTGAACTTATTAATTATGCACTTTTATATAATTAATAATTAATTAATTAATTTTATATAATTTTATAATCTATTTTATCACTGAACTGATGATGACTGGTTAACTTTATCTATTTTATATTAAATAGCTAATAAAAATTCTGCAAGTTGCGTGTATCTCATGGATTTATATTTAACAATGCATAAAATATTAAAAGAACGCCAAAATGAAGCTGCAAATTTCGCGTAAATGCGTGACAAATATGCATTAAACAAAATATAATTTGATTTGCTTTTAATGTAATTGAAACTATTGTCAACACTGAAAACTATTGAACATTTTTTTAAAGTTCCGAAACTTTAAACTAGTTTCAATATTTTTAACATTCCTAATATTCTGTTTAATATTGCGGCTTTTAATATTAGCGATGTAAGATAAGATTTTGACTGAGACTATTATGTCACAATTTTATCTTTCGTAGATAAAATCAAAGACAGATGTGTATAAGATATTGAAAACGGAATAACTTAAAAAAGTGAGAAATCAACACCCACATCTGAAAAAAATGATACCAATTATCACTTCAAATTGCGAAAACAAGTTCAAAAATAATTCTATCAAACAATTAATGTGTTAATATAAATAATCATTAGTGTGATAGAACGTTTAATAAACTTCTTGGTCTTTATAGGAATACTGTAACTTTTTATATTATTTTAAATTCATATAATTAAAAAAAAATAACACAATAATTACAACTTTATTGTACTAAACTTAGTAATTTAACACCTATATTTTTAATTTTAGGCTCTATAAAATGTTTTTGTACGATTTAATGAAAAAATCACGCTTCGTAATTCGGTAGAAGGACACCGAAGAAGAAAGATGGCAATAGTAAAAAGAAAAGTATCTCAAGTACAAAACGATAAAATATCATTGTATTTGAATTAATTATTCGCTGCAAAAATCTGGTGAGTCATTCCATTTTTATTTCAATCGTGATAACAGACGCACTCCAGCTAAATTTAATTACAGGAAACAGATTTTCAATGTACTGAATAGATTAATATGTTTTAGACTCTTTTGTTAAACTTTGCAAAATTCGAACGAGTACCCATAACGTTACTGGGTGGATTTTCAGAAAATAGTGCGAGCGCCGTGATGGATAAACTCTAACGTTTTGTTAGTGATTAGACATTAGGATGAAAGTCTCAATGGCTAATTTCAGTCGCTGCAGATTATTTTATCCCGTGTTTATGTCGTCTTGAGTTAATATAGGTGAAGCAATTTCGAGGCGCAATGCTCTTTGTTGCGATCTCAGTCGTGATACGTACTATGTCTAGTAGATACTGTAATATCGAAAATGAAGCTGTTGTATATAACTTGGGTGTAGGTATACACTATGTGCTTCGTTCCGTCTAGCCTTGATTAAGTTCATACAGATGAAGCAAATACAAGGCGCAATGCTCTGCGCTACGTCAGTTGTGTTGCGTAGAATGTCTCGTAGTGTAACACCGAGGTGGCTATTGTATACAAACCGGGTAACAATGTGTGTCTCTTAGTCTTTCTAGCCTAGAATAGTGTATACGTCACCTGGTACTGCTGTCCTATTTTTTATTAACGTTGTGATGTCTTAAATGATGCATTTCTTTTATCAACTATATCGGAATCACGACCAAAGATTTTAAGCATTATGAAAGCCATTACAATGAACGAAGTAATACTTTGGCAGCTTTTGACTCCCACTGTAGATTTCTTCTGTAAAGATGGTGCATGAATCGTTTATACATGAAGTGCCTTTACAAATGACTAGTCCTAATAGGGAAGCTCTCTTATTTTAAAGCAGAGATCTTTACGTTGACATAGTAGTATATCACAACTAAGGGCGTTAGTTACGTTTTTCTGTGACAGACATTAACCAGCATTAAAAATAGCGCCTGTAAAACTCTTATCCCATGATCTGGTTTTATAATTGTTTAGATGATCGACCTAAAGGTGTGAGATAATACGAGTGTACAATCGTAATAATCGTTTTTTTTTTTATTTAGTTATAAGAAGAATATGGAGTTTAGTTATAAGAATATGGGACTTAAAATGTAATTACAAATGAAATTAAAACGCGTACCTACATCACTTCAGCCTATCGCATTCCATTGCTGAACATAGGCCTCCACAAGTTCGGGCCAAAAATGGCGTGAACTCATGTATGTTGCCCGTAATTACTACGCTGGGCAGGCGGGTTAGTGACCGCAGGGCTGGCTTTGTCGCACCGAAGACGATAAATTTGCTTAAATAATAACGTATGGATAGTCGTCAGTGGCACCTATAATATGAACTTGCATTTATCGCAATGCTTAGTCCACTTCAGTGACTGTTACAGTGATTGAGTACTTTCATGTATTTCAAAACTGAACCAAAACCAAAGATTTATTCTTCTATTATATTTTATAGCGAGACTTTACCGTTTAGTTTTTGTCTTTGCCTTATTGCAACTTAATCTTTGGCTACGGTCCAGCTTCGACTGTTACAACTACTACACCTATTAGATTTTGGTCCTACAACTGCATAAAAATCTTCATAAAGCAAGTGTAGCTATGCTTGAGCCTTAAATATCCCACTGCTGGACATAGGCCTCTTTCCCCATGCAGGAAAAGGAGAAACCGCACGGTAAACATCTGTATGACCAATACAAGATCGAACCCGTGACCGCCAGCGCAACAGCCACTAACCAGTTCCGTCGCGACGCGTCGTCAAATAATATATATAAGCAAGTTTAGGCTCACTATAAATTACCGATCTCATTTATGAAGATTAGTCGCCGCAAATACTCATTATATTAATTAATTATAAAATGAATACTCATAATTTTAACACAAAAATTTGCAATGATTATAAATTACTAACTACTGCCCACGACTTCGTCCCTGTTGAATAGAACAATAAAAAAGCCCGGATTTTGAAACATTCTTCATGAGTACTTCACTCCTATTGATCTCAGCGTGATGATATATAGCCTATTATAGCCTTTCTCGATAAATAGGCTATCTAATACCGGCTAGAAGGCGCCGAAGGCGACCAGCCTCCGCTGCGGAACGGAGCATGAGTGAGCGTGCTTTCGCACGCAAGGGCGGAAGGCCTGCACTTCCCGCAGCGCCGGAGCCAAGCGTTCCTCTAACTTTAAAGGTGGTAGATTAATTTGAAAAAACGCGTGTGAAATGTGAAAATAACGTGTGAAAGCTACGAAATTCTTCTTCTAACCTCAAAACTTTAACCATGGATATCTCCATAACCATGGGGTTCTGAGGTGTGACAGTGTTACCAGGGGTAGCGTTCCCCCCCCCCCCTACCCCCCACGGTCCCAAAATTCGGTTTTTCCTAATCTAAAGCTTTACCGAATACGGCAACTCAACGTTTAAAATTACCCGAAATTTGAACATTGTGAGAAAATTACCTACATTACATATAAAACGAACACACAAAAACATTTAATAAAAGAAAGCGACAAATATTCAAACGAAAAACATGTGAAGTGTTTTGTGAGTGAACAAACTTTTATCATTTTTACCATAACTTAATAAATTTATCACATATCTACCTCTAGCGTTTTATGTAACTTTCTTATATATAAGTATAAAATATTAGTTTATGAATATTAATAAGTCACTTTGTTGATTTTTGAATAACGGTAAGGGACACGAACGTTCTTGTGTAGTGATGCAAAATTCCATTAGCGATGATGGGATTACTTTAAACTTGAATGCACAGAAAAGTGGAAAATTTTACAGTATACAATAATTTATTCAAATGAACGCGTCTGAAAGTTCATAAGATGTCTGACGGATCAGCTAGTATATAATAGAAACTAAAGATTTCAAGTAAAAATCAGTAATACAAAGTATTTCGTTCATAACCAAATTATTATTTGATTTATCATCTATTTTGCTAAAACACGTTTGAATTTTATTTAATAAATTTGCTACTATTGAAAAAGAAAATGTTATTTGTGTTGTCGTTTAATTTTTGTTTTTAAAGATATTTTGGAAGGAATTGTACATATATGGGTGATGGTAGCCTTCTTTATATTTATAAAACATGTTATATTCATGTGTGATTGAATTTATGTGTACATAATGTACTTATTTTATCCTACAATAAGACATGATGCATCGTTGGTTAAGAAGCAATGACTTGTGCAGTCCTAGCGTTAATTTTGTGGTCTAAGAAGTCAAAATTGTAAGAATTGTCTATTTAGCTTGTTACGTCTATGAAGAACCCTAAAGCTCGCAAATACGTCAGTCAATGACTATGTTTAAGCACACAACGAGGCGATACTGCCAGTATTTTCGGGACTTGACCTCATTGCAGTTTGTTGACTTAACGATTTTCTGCAAATACCATGAATAATACATATTTACGATAGGTAGGTATGTATTTTTTATTTTTATTTAAGTGTTTTTGTAAATATATCTGTACAATATAATAATGAATAAGTTATGTTAAATATTATATACATATACTTACAAAAACATTTCAAAATTAAGTAGGTTACATAAAAATGTTTACATATTTAATTATGAATACTATTAAATAAAAACGGAAGATTTTTTTTTATATTTTTCCTAATAAGACAAGTACCCAAAAAACTTTTTCCATTCCTTTTATCTATACGTTGTACGATTTTCTCATTTTATGTCACTTTTTAGGTAACAAAGTAAATTAGACAACAGAGTTGGAACGAAAGGGGAACTAAAAGGCGTCAAGGTCAAACCTTTATGGATAGAATTTCACAATATATATATAATTGCATTTTCGTGTAACATAATAAAATATTTAGAAAAATTACAATAAAAAAGACATTAAAGGTATATATTTACAGACCTTACTTAATCCATACAATGTTTATTTTACGTTGAAAACTTTTAGGGTTTTATCAATAAGTACGTCAGTAATGAAATGAGTTGTCGTTTTCAGTATCGAAGTAAATTACAATGTCTTTATTAAATGAGGTTTTGTAACGCTACTTTGCAGTTGGTTAATTAAAAATATTCCCGACAGTAATTAAACTAGTACTTAATTGAACGTTTCGATAAATTATTTCGTTACGAAACTTAACGATTGTTATAGCTGACTAATTATAACGATTACTATTATACTATGCTTTTTCTGGTGTCTTGATAATATGTCTATAAACTCCTACTGTCGAGGTTTCTAACCTATTTGGTTCGAATATTTGTAATTTCAGTTTTTTTTTTTTTTTTTGGTCTGAGCATTATTCAATATGGGTCTCCTCAGTTTGATTCAGAGAGAACAAAATTATATCGATCTTAGCTTATTATAAGAACAATGTCAATATATTTATATTAATAGAGAATTCCTTGATACATAGAATATTGGCTGGTTAAAAATGCAGCAGCCTGCTTTTGTAAACATTTGCGTAAGTGTATTGTATAATTATTGTACGATGTCTCATGTATACAAATTTATCATCATTCATCAAAGTCTCATTTATACATTTGTAAACTCACCTGCGATATGACTGAGGTGCAACAGGCCAGCTGCGTCTTGACCGAAGCACTAGAGCAACACGCGGCATAGAGCCTTGCGTGTTGCCCATTTGAGGTGCCGAGGTTCGCTTGCGACTCCATCCGCGACGACCACTGTTTGACCCCCACAGGTGACTCGTGCCATGCTCTGTGCATTATATTATTCATGATAATTTATATATAAAATAATTTAGTATATTTTAATCTTATATATAACATTAAAAAAAAATAACTGGGCATGAAATTTCCTGCTCAAAATATGGGGCAGTCCGACTGGGGCCTCGACCTTACAGAAGATCACAGCTAAATAATATTATTTTCAAGCAGTGTTGTGTTCCTGTTCGTGAATGAGGTCGAATTAAACTAATTAATTGATAATTTTAATTTTAATTAATTCCAGTGGGAATTGGGGATAGGGTCGGCAACGTGCTTGCGATGCATCTGGTGTTGCAGACGTTTATAAGCTACGGTAATCACTTACCATCACGTGAGCCATACGCTTGTTTGTCGACCTGATTAGATAAACAAAACAGAAAAATGACAGTATAATCAAAGGTAACAAATTTTTTAAATTTACATTATATTTCCTACCTACTACTTTATTATTTTATTCTATAAACACATATGTATATTATGATTTTTAATTCATTCGTTTTTATAATTAAATCTGACTTATTCGAAATTTACAGCCTTCTTTTCTCCTTTTGAGAAGTTATGTATTTTTTAACAGAAGAGCGATATAAATAAAAAACGTATTTGTTTAATTAAATGCATAGTTGAAAAATTATGTTTTTCAAATCATATTTTATTAAATACAATTAATCCCAACCAACACTTTTAAGAGCGTTTGTGAAATAAATCAAAATTATATAAAGTATATACTGATTAGGTATTAAAGTATTTTACATCGCAATAACTCAGAAAATCAGATACGGCAAATACTTCATGACAGGAAATGAAAGGATCACGAATGGATAACGAAGGAATCGTAATTCCAAGAATAACATCCTGTCTTTGAAAAGTATATAATCATTGTAATGAAGAAAATGACTATTATATTACACTATTATATAGAATGAATCAACTCTCTGTATTATTCTAATAAAATAAATTTTAAAGCTAGATATAGAGCTAAAGCTAAGAGCTAAGCTTTTAAAGCTAGATATAGATATAGAGCTAGAAACTTTTCTTTTCTTTCTTATTTATACGTTTTGTTAGATTTTAATGACTTCTTCGACATTATGATGTATACGACATTATTTTTTATAATACAAAGTAGGTGCTTTAGAACCTTAAAAAAACACTCGTGCTTTGGTACACGAATGAAATATTGTAAAAAAATCAACAATAATATTCGAATGTACTTGGAAAATAAATAATGTAACTTTGATGTAGTATTTGTATTTTATACAGGAGTAACATCTGTAAGGTACGTACGGATATTCAAACAAAAACATTAATACTATTTACATGACTGCTCGTTGTGACTCTATGTTTTATGTTTATTTAACAATAATTGTTTATTATTTTCACACAGAATATAACAATACGAATAAAAGTTCAAAAAGTGGGAAATAACGGTTATGTGATTTAAATTCTCAACCTTAAAATTTTGTATAGTTATAAAGTTACAAGTCTTAAAATTTGATCTTTTAACGTATTATTGCCAGAGCTAAGCTGCGACGCTGGTTTTTAGTCCGTTTTGTAACTCACTTCAAAATACGAAGAAATTGTTACATTACGTCCTAACCTATATATATATACAAAACTAGTAACCAATTTGGTCAAAATAAATAGATAAAATAATTAATTTTCACTGCGCAACAAAGATTTAACTTTCCACCAGAAGTGACGGGGGATCATTTGCGGAGGACATCAACATACTGTTATGTAGAACAATCTGATACTTCTACGAACTGACTTACTGCGACTTCCCAATTCACTGACAACAATTTTTTAATATTTTGTATAAAGAAGAGTTATTTAAAAAGATAAAGAAATTTATGTTGATTAGCATTTAAGTGTTATCCCGTCGTTTTTGGGGTCAATATTACAATATTTAGAATATTACAATATTCTTTAGATAAATTATTCCTGGCCTTTACGTTAGTTTCATTTTTTAACCTGGATAACCTGCTCATTTGAACTTAGAAATTATAATCAACTTTATTATACCGTGTCCGTGAGGAGGGAAGATATAATACATAGAGAACATCCACGAAGCCCTTTTTAAACCTCGTGCAATTTATGCTCATCCTCGTGCGTTTTTATAATATACTTCAAATATGCAATAATGACTGTACGGATTATGGTTCTAACAGCTGATATAAAAAAAGTGCAAAGAGGAACTCTAAAAATGAAAACTGTTTAAATTTTCCTACAGCAAATTTCAGTCCGCAGTTCACGTCGCTATTACTTTTTAAAATATGTTTTTTATGATTGCATTGACCTCACAGAGCATTTCACCAAACCATTTACTACTAAATATCATAACTCCTTCTTGTTAAAAAATTGTTAAAAAAATAACTTAATATATGTCAGCGAAAGACAACCAAACTCGCAACATTTTGATCCCCATTGTCGCACGCCCCTATCGCCTATTTATATGCAAATTACCTTAAGGTTTTCATACAAAGAAAGGTTACAATTATATTTTAAAAATTTGGCGATACAAAATAGATAGATAAAATAATTATATTCTACGTGATACAAGATATATTAAAGATGTTTACAATAAATTTTGTTTTACACTAGCGTCGTTTAGAAGAACTTATTATAACGTTATACGTATATCATAATCATAAAGCGACTTCGTCCGCGCGGAATTTAACAAAAAAGTTGTTCAGTTCACAGAGTTATAAAATAAATAAATTTATAAAATGAAAGTAGCCTAAGTTAATCCTTATTACATAAGCTATCAGCCAGTGAAAGTCGTAAAAATCGGTCAAGCCGTTTCAGAGATTAGCTGGAACAAACAGACAGACAGACAGACAAAAATTATAGAAATATATTATTTTAGTGTATGTACCGTGTATTTATCTATATGCATTTAGTAAAAAGCGGTTATTTTAATATTACAAACAGACACTCCAATTTTATTTATTTGTATGGATGTGTAGCGATATATTTGTGAATATCATTAAGTTATATAGGCAGCCATTACAAACTGCGCAATCCTGGACTGTCTATGATTGGTTAATAAAAGATACTGATTTTGTTAGACCATTGTTGGTTTACTACACATTTTTAGACGCAAACGTCAAAAAAAAAAACAATTTTGAAACCAGATGACCTTGCATACTTTAAATGTTCACTGTAATATCATAGGTCACCTTTTTCTTATTATTTACAATTAATAACTTAGAAAAATTTTCGTATTACAAAAAAAAAGAAATTTAATAATAATTGATTTATCGACGAACACTTACGCATGTAATGAGATTGGTGCGGACCCTGCTCAGAACAGGCTCGCCGCCCTCGAGCGCTTAATAGCACCTCGCGGCGAGGGCGCTCTATCTCGTCGAACTCGCTCTCCTCCACGCTACCGCCGCCCTCGTCTCGACCCTCTTCCACCACACACGCGGACATCACTAAGTCTATAATCACACTTCACTTCAACCAGACAACCACAGAAATTACGAAGTTATACGTTATTCAATAGTTTATCCCAAAACTTATTATACTTCCAAAAACACTTAACTATCGGCCGGACAAACTTTGATCTGAAACAATAATTATTAATTTAAATTATCTGATCGAACAAGAAAATTTACGAACAAGTGTGTTTCAATCAATATAGCTAATGTAAATGTCCTTTAAATGTTATATCATTAAAATTAAATGGTTCAAACATGTCATATAAACTAAAATTATATAAGAAATTTGCTATTTGTTACTACAATACAATCGCGTACTTTCATACAAAATTCATGACACTTAATACAGAAGGTAAACTACTAACTTATTATGACTAATACTTCATTTGTTTAAACAGACGTGAGTTGTACACTTGTCAACGATTACCTAAACAAAATCCTTCGAAACCCTTCGTTTATAAAGTGCTTTTAACGTTCTACAGCTACATAAATATTTGTCACATGATTTGTTGATTTAACCCTCACTATTTAAATATTTTCTTACTGTCGCCGGACACAATATATCGATCTGAGCTACAAACTTTACTCAAACCCATTACTTTAATAAAACATTCTCTGAAAGCATAATTTCGCTTTAAAGACGTACTTACAATCACTTATAGTGACTCCTCTCGGTTATAGCCGAGGATTGAATTAACTTAAATTAATAGAACGTTAACTTATTATTATATTTAACGACGACAAAAACAAAACTTCAACAGCGATTTATAATTACAGTCTTGAATTTTCAGGGTATTTGACCTCTCAGTAACTCCAAAAACCTTTTTCTCAGAGACATTTTCAAGAAGACGATTAACATATACGACGGAATATTTAGTTTCTCAAAGATAAAGGTAAGATTAGAATTTCGATTTATGTTCAATACTCTCGTACTAAAAATCCACATTATAAAAAGAAGTCCTCAATACTTGCCTTCCACCCAAAATATCAGAGTCGGATTTGTCGGAATATCGAAATTATCGAAAAGAGGTGTATGTAAATAATAATAAAAAATTTAATTGGTATATACAAAATGGTGCTGTGTGGCTACGGCACTAAAGAATTTAGCCACCCCCTCTCTTCCCGTGGGTGTCGTAAGAGGCGACTAAGGGATAACAAGGTTCCACAACCACCTTGGAACTTAAGAAGCCGACCGATGGCGGGATAACCATCCAACTGCTGGCTTTGAAATACACAGGCCGAAGACGGGCAGCAGCGTCTTTGGTGCGACAAAGCCAGTACTGCGGTCACCAACCCGCCTGCCCAGTGTGGTGACTATGGGCAAAACACATGAGTTCACGTTATTTTTGGCGTAAACTTGTGGAGGCCTATGTCCAGCAGTGGACTGTATAGGCTGTAATGAATGAATACAAAATGAAAATGGTCGGTACAATATTTTTTCTAAACAAAATAGTCTGTTGAACTAAAACATAAAAAAGTTTCCACTATTAACTATTAAGAACATAAGTATAAAAAAAAATAAGAAAATTGCGCGGCAAATTAGAAAATTTTAGATACCACCATTTTTAAAATTATTGCTAATCGAACCTTAGCGTTTTGGAGAATATAAACTCTTTTAATGTAACCTTATGACGTTTGACGATAGAATTGACAAAAGATTGGTTATACGTAACACTTTTTTAAACATTTTTTATATTAATTATACCAATTCGAATTTAATATTCATAGTTAAAACAGGACAAGGTCTGTCAGGTCAGCTAGTAATGTATATAATTGGTTTCATAGTGTTTAGTTTTATTTATTTATTAGACTTAAAAGCTTTTAATAATGAAAAAATGTCGATGTTTGTTGTTACTAAAATAACGTAAGATAGAAAATATACCTACGAAAGAGATTGATCGGTGTGGACAAAAATGAAAATTTGTTAAATTTCGAAGGAAGAAATAGTAGTAGTTTAGTGAATAGCCTTTAACCTAAAACAACACAAACTTTGAAGCTGGATATGTTTGTACAGACAAAGAAATTTAATTACTTTCTAGGTTAAACCGGTAACCGGTTTCTACCTTAAACCGGTGCACGTGTTAATTATATGTTAATTATATTTGACCTAGGTAAAGAGATATTATCGTTATCAGATACAAAGTGATATAACTGGATAAGATAATTTGCTAACTCAGACTCTGTGATTCATTACCCTCAAGTTACATTGTATACGATACGATAGAATTTGACTTTAAAGATATAAATATAATATTTATTTTTTATAAGCTTTTCCTTATGCAACATCATCTTCCTGCCCTTATCCCACTTATGTAGGGTCGGCACAACATGTTTTTCTCTTCCATTCCTCTCTATTATTCGTCACTTCAGTGCTTACTCCTTTCTTTCTCATATCCTCACTCACACAATCCATCCATCGCTTTTTCGATCTGCCGATCGCTCTTCGTCCTTCGACATTCATCCCTAACATTCTTTTACCGACATAGCGGTCATCGCTCCTCATTACATGCCCATACCACGCTAACCTATTGCTCCTTATTTTCTCTGTCACAGGTGCTACTTTCAAACTTCCCCTTATATACTCATTTCTAATCCGATCTTTCCTCGTTACTCCACACATCCATCTTAGCATTCTCATCTCGGCTGCGTGCACTCTTCTTTCATCCGTCACTTTTGTTGCCCAACATTCTGATCCATACATTACGACAGGTCTTATGATCGTTTTATAGATTTTCCCCTTAAGTTTAAGGGGCATTCGTGGATCACAAGCTGTTCCAGAGACCTGTCGCCATTTCATCCATCCCGCATTTATTCTATTTTTCACGTCACGGTCTATGTTGCCGTCATTTTGTATTAATGACCCAAGGTAGCGGAAGTCGGAGCAGACTGGTAGGGATACACCATCCAAGGCAATATGGGAAAACCCGGACGAACCGCTGAAATCGCAGAACAAGTGCTCGGTTTTAGACCTACTTATCCTCAATCCCGCGCCCTCCAGTCTTTCCTGCCATTTTCCCAGTCTGCTCTGTACCTCAAGGACATTATCTCCGACAAGAACAACGTCGTCAGCAAACAGCATACACCAGGGTGCTTCCTCCTGTATGTCTGATGTTAGAACATCCATTACCAGGAGGAATAGATACGGGCTTAAAGCCGACCCCTGGTGCAAACCTACAGCCACACTGAACTTGTCAGTTACCCCGGCTTCGGACCGGACGTGGGTGCTAGCTCTATCATACATCGCCTGAACAAGTCGTACATACTTCTCTGGCACTCCTTTCCTTTTCATAGCCCACCACAGAACCTTACGGGGGACCCTATCGTATGCCTTTTCCAGATCCACGAACACCATATGCAAGTCTTTTTGTGCGAGTCGATATTTTTCGCAGAGTTGGCGGAGTGCAAATATGGCGTCCGTAGTTCCCCGGCCCGGCATAAATCCAAATTGGTTCTGTGTGACCTCACATTCTTCTCTCATTCGTCGCGCTATCACTTTCTCCCATATCTTCATGCTATGTGACATGAGCTTTATTCCCTGATAGCTGCTGCAGTCCTGTATGTCACCTTTATTTTTAAAAATGGGCACCAGTGAACTGTAGCATCATTCCTCGGGTATAACCTCTTCTTGCAGCAACTTATTGAAAAATAAAGTCAGCCACTTCCATCCATCCGCATTCAAAAACTTCCACACTTCCGCTGGTATACCATCTGGCCCAACTGCTTTTCCATTCTTCATACTCTGCACTGCCATCTTCACTTCCTCTATACTTACCTCTTTCACCATTCCTTCATTACTTCGTACATTTTCTAACACTCCGCTCCATTCATTTTCTTCGTTCATCAAGTTATTAAAGTATCTCTTCCAGCGTTCTTTTATTTCCTCATTGTCCGTCAAGATCTTCCCCGCTTCGTCTTTTATACATTTCATATGGTTTACATCTCTTGCATTCATCTCTCTCTCTCTCGCTATTCTAAAAAGATTTTTTTGACCTTGTGGGCTCTCTAAAAAATCATACAACTTATCTTGAACCTTGGCCCTTGCGATTGCGACTGCTTTCTTAGCCTTCTTTTTACTATTTTGATATTCTAATCTTTTTATTTTCTTTTCTCTGTCATTTCCATCTTCCACTCTTTTCCATTCTTTGAAAGCATTGTTCTTTTCTTTCAAAATCGTCTGTACTTCCTCATTCCACCACCATGTATCCCTCTCTATCTTTCTTTTCCCTTTCGTTTCCCCTAGGACATCCCTTGCTACACTTCGCACCCACGTTGCCATCTCACTCCAGCACTCGTTTACTCCCATCCCCACCATATCTCCCATCTCTATCAGTTTACCAATCACTCTTTCCCGGAATTCTGCAGCCATCTCCCTATCATCCAGTCTGTACCATTTCGTTCTAACTGGGGGCTTCGGGCTCTTATTTAAACTCTGAACTCTCAGAGTTAAATCCAGGAGCAGTAGCCTATGCTGGGAGACAAGACTCTCACTCGGTATTACCTTGCAGTCCTTGGCCGATTTTAGCCTGTTTCTTCTTAAAAGAATGTAGTCAATTTGGGTAGAGTGTAGACCACTACGGTATGTGACAAGGTGTTGTTCCCGTTTTTGGTAGAATGTGTTGGCTATTGCTAAGTCAAAGGCCAAGGCTGCTTCCAGTAGAACTTCACCGTCTCGGTTCCTGACTCCGTGACCTCGGCCCCCATGCACTCTTTCATACCCGTCATTCATCCTTCCTACATGTCCATTAAAATCTCCTCCAATGTATATTTCCTCACATTCTGGTATTCTCATTATAACCGCATCAAAATCCTCCCAAAACCTTTCTTTCATACTGTCATCGCATCCAGTTTGCGGCGCATACACACTAACTACATTTAAAACCGAGTCTTCCATCAACAGTCTTACTACAATAACTCTATCATTCACTCTTTTCACATCCGTCACCTTGTTCTTGAGCTCTCTATCTAACACTATACCTACGCCATTTCTTTTCCCATCGCAGCCGCAATAATAAAACTTATAACCCGCCCCAATTTCTCTTGCTCTCTGTCCCTTCCACTTCGTCTCCTGCAAGCATGCTATATTTATCCGTCTCCTTTCCAAAACATCTGCTAGCTCTCGTCCTCTCCCAGTCATCGTACCCACATTCCAACTCGCAATCCTCAAGTTCACCTCCTGGACTCGCCTCTTACGCTGCCCCCGTCCCTGGTGCAGCAACCCTTGTCCATTTCCCACAGACGCCGGGTGCTGCATCTGCGCGTCGCCTGCGGGGTACGCCCTAACATTATCGCATACTTTAATTCCCATACTCATGTTGTCACATAATGATTTGGCATGTATATTTTACGACCGGCCGCCTGCCTGACATCAACCCTCCTTGGGAATTCAAGCTTTTCCTTATGCAACAAAGATGCTAATTATTTATGTATTGGATACGTTTTGTGCTTAGCGATAATTTATAACCGAACACAATTTTAAGTCATACTCTATCAAATATAAAGAGGTGTTAAATGAGAATGCAGATTTTAATTGAAGTAGGGTACAGCAGGAAATATCCTGCTCAAAATCTGGAGCAGCCGACTTTTTTTTACGTGGGGGAAAATCTATCATGGATACCCTCCAGCGCGGGGCGCCAGAGGGTTATGTCAGACTCCTACTGACTAAAAACCACCACGTGTGAGCAGTCATCCGCCTGGGTGGGGCGAGATGGGGTCGCGCTAGCATTCGCCACCTGAGCCGGATTGGGGACCTACCTCAACCTAACAGAAGCGATTGAATCACAGCTAAATAATACTGATTTTAACAGTGTTATGTTCCTGTGGTAAATAAGGACCAGAGCTACTGCGGGAATTGGGGATAGGGTCGGCAACATGCTTGCGATACTTATCGTCTTGCAGGCGTCTATGAACAACGGTAATCATCAGGTGAGCCGTACGCTTGTTGGCAACTTTGTTGCAACCCAGTTACATAAATAAAACGTTATAAGGGATTCATAAAAAATATTTATATCAAAATACTTAAATATTATTTTCACAGACATTACAAACTGCGCTTCAAGTTACCTTAAAAATTACTCAATTTGTTAGCAAATCTCTTTATGGTGAGTCGAGTAGCGAGCTAGAAGTCATTTATTACATACACAACCCCAAAATATACCTATTACAAAATTTATGTAGGAACATACGATTAGCAAACCGGCTAAGGGTGGAGTCATAAGTCTATCGATGATGGAGTTATATGGTAACCGTTTTTAACCGACTTCCAAAAAAGGAGGATATTCTCAGTTCGACTGTATTTTTTTATTTATCCTTACATCAGAACTTTTTACTGAATGGAGCGATTTCGATGATTTTGTTTTGATCGAAAGGTGGTGGTCGTAATGTGGTCCCATTTAAATTAAATCGAGATCTCACAAGTACTTTTCGAGCTACATCGAATAATGTGTAAATACTTGACTATTATTTCGTCGATCTACGTTGTATTATACCGCATAACTTTTCAATGGGTATGCCGATTTTGATAATTCTTATTTTAAACCAAAACTGATATTTGTCTTGTGTTTCCTTTATTTATTGAGATCTGATGACTAATTTTTGAGTAATCATTGATAACGCGTATTTACTTGTTTATTTTTTGGTCTACCTATCTATGTTTTATTAGTTGTCGATTTAAGTGAAGTCGATTTGTTTTTTTTCGTTTGTGAACAAACAATTATTTTGGAGTAAAAAGGCCTATTTGTGCTGAACTCAAAAAACAGACTACATCAACTGTTTTATTTCAAGTCCCATTAATCTGTAATATATACTTCGACTTTGAACTAAAAGAGTATTATCTGTTACATAAAGAGGTTGGTAGTTTATCACTGAGTGTTTAATTATGTCATAAGGAAAATATAGTGGAAACACTAAGTCGCAAACTTAGAAAACCTTACATCTTGGGACTCCTTAGTGGTCAATTTTGCAAAATATATTACTCTTGGACTAATCTCTATACAGAAATTCAGTAGAATAACCAAAATTACCTGACGTAGCTAAAGTGCTGCGTAGGTACAGAAAAACGAACTCCGTAATTTGCTTCCGTAGTTTTGCTTGCCTGTCAATTAATATAAATTTGTATGTAGCCCGATTACTGTATCTCTACGTATAGTAAATTAACGATAAACCTAAGTCTCTTCAAAATAAATATTGGAGTATAATTAACAATACGTATCAATAGAAATAATAAACTATATCGGATGAAAATAAATGAGATTTTCAGAGTCATACTCGTGGTACACTTTGAAGTCTAAATTACGAGGAAATAAGGTTTTACATTACTTCACCGTGAATATAATATAAAAAAGGATTACATCGAACAAGATTCTGAAAATAAATTTCGTCACACAATATTCTAGATCATATGAGAAATGAGTTGTTTAAAAAAATTCTGCGAGAATTTCGGTTTTTTTTTTCATTTTAACGCACACTCAAGAGTAAGCGACCTTCTTTTCATTTCATTTTTATTTGAATAGCTTTAAATTGTGCCATTCTTTTTATTTAGATATATTTTATGCTATACTTTGTGATATTGTACTGTACTCCCGAATGACACTTATTATGTAAAAAAAAAGTTAAAGAAAAAAGGCTATGATGATAAAGATGGAAAAATATACGGTGTCATTTAAGTACAATTAAATTAACATTGTACGCCATAATTGTAAAATCTTTGAACTTAACAAAAATTATAGCTTTTGACGATCGATATAGATAGAATAGATAGAATATACTTTATTGCACACCACTCAGAAAAAAAAAATACATAAAACAGTTATTTACACATAAAGATAGCAATGTACAAAGGCGGTCTTATCGCTTAGTAGCGATCTCTTCCAGACAACCTTTAGAAATAGGAAAATATGCATTGAAAAGGTAGGTGCAGCAGCGTAATTATCTGTATAATTTGTAAATCAAACATTATGCATACAAACATAATGCATTTTCGTTCCCTACATAATAAATGAAAAAAATTTTAATACACATAAACATACATATACATAAAATCTAATATATAAAATTCTCGTGTCGCGGTGTTTGTAGTTAAACTCCTCCGAAACGGCTTGACCGATTCTCATGAAATTTTGTGTGCATATTGGGTAGATCTGAGAATCGAAGAATATCTATTTTTCATCCCCCTAAATGTTAAGGGTAGTCTACCCCAAAAAATTTTTTTCTTACTTTTTAGATATATTATTTATTTTTTATTTTATTATGATTTGGCGTTGAAAAATACAGACAACCCTAAATTTTCACCCTTCTACCACCAACCCCTATTTTTAAATAGCGTTTAGCGGCAAGACAACGTTTGCCGAGTCAGCTAGTCTATTATATAAAATTCTCGTGTCGCGGTGTTTGTAGTTAAACTCCTCCGAAACGGCTCGACCGATTCTCATGAAATTTTGTGTGCATATTGGGAAGGTCTGAGAATCGAAAAACGTCTATTTTTATCCCCCTAAATGTTAAGGGTCCACTACTATTTTTTTTTAATTTTTAGATAAATTATTTATTCTTTATTTTATTATGATTTGCGTTGAAAAATACATACAATCCTAAATTTTCACCCTTCTACCACCAACCCCTATTTTTAAATAGCATTTAGCGGCAAGACAACGTTGGCCGAGTCAGCTAGTATTTACTATATAATACATACATACCATACATACATACATACATGCATAACATGTCGTCACAATTTAACAAAGTTAATAATTTGCCATTTGCCATTGGATAAATAGAAGATAAAATAAGTAAACTTGATGTAAATTGGAAAAACTAAACTAAGTAATCATAGAAATAGTGCGCTTTAATTAAATTTTTAAAAGAGATAAGTGATTGTGCTTTTTTGATATTGAGTGGCAATGCATTCCATAATTAACCTGCCTATACAGAAAAAGACATTTTATAAAATTTAGTGTTGTACACAGAAACCCTCAGTGTGAGGTTCTCAGCTGATCTGAGAGTTTTATTGTGAGTTCCAAGAAATTCGAATTTGTCTTTGAGATACGTTGCTGCATTTTGTGGAATACACAATACAATAACGAGAGAACATGCAGATTCCGGCGAAAGTGGCTAGGTAACCATTTGAGCCTTGAACGAAATTCAGAGACATGATCATATTTGCGCAAACCAAAGTATGGCGATGATTTGGAGACGCTTAAGTTTATTCATTTGTTCTTTGGTTAAATTGAGATAGCTTGCATCGGCAATGTCCAGAATGGATAGTGTTAGGGATTGGGCTAGCATAACTTGGTAGGGACGGGCAGAAAATAACGCAACCTCTGAAGAGGTTTTAGTGATGCTATAGTTTTTCGGCTTAACTTTTCAATGTGTTTGGTCCACGATAATGTAGTCTATGTATAAACCAAGGTTTTTTACATTTTTACTATATGGTTTGACGGTTCCGTTGAATTTTACCTTCGGTAATTCCACCCAATCGATTCTTGAAATCAGGTTCTGGCTGCAAACAAATTGTTGTTTTTAGCGGCCTTCATTACATCACATCAGGAACAGAAAATGTCTTCAATACAAGACTTATAGATAGATACTTAGATAGATACTTTAAGGTATGTTAGAGAAGAGTTGTGAGAAGGTTGGAGATATGTTAAGAGAACGTAGCAGACCTAACAGTTAGTCAACAGTATCAAACGCATCACTGAAGTTAAGTAAAGTTAGTGCTGTTAGGCACTTACTGTCCATACTCCATCGTATGTCATCGGTAACCGTCACCAGAGCTGAGAGTGTGCTATGACCGGAACGGAAACCGGATTGTAGAGAGTTAAGAATATTGAATTTATTAAGAAAGTGACTAAGCGGGTTATGCACTAATTTTTTTAAAACTTTTGAGAGGAACAGTAAAATGGAGATAAGAAGAAAGTCGGTATATATGGAAGCATTAAGTTTTTTAGGCAGTGGGATAATTTGTGTTTGCTTCCATGCGTCAGGAAATTCACAGTTAAAAATGGAATGGTTTAGGATATATGAGTCAGAATAGGAGTGACACTATCGATTATAAGAACAATCATAGGACGCCTAATGTTATGAGCACTGGCGGCATTAGGAGCAATAGAAAAAATGCTATTCTTAACATCACATTCAGTGATTTGATTAAAAGTAAACGGAGGATAGTCAGAAGTTTGGCAAAGAGAAAGAGTGTTAGTAGTTGATTTTTTAATAGCACTATCCATAAAGTTAGCAGCTAAAAAATTTTGTTTGAGATAACTATTATTTTATAAAAGTATGCAAATATTAAATACTACATAGGTAGAATATCGGTTATGTTTGGTTCAATATATTATAAAATACCTATCTGTATTATAATGTTTCGTCATAGTACGAAATATAATTTACTCTATATTTTGCTAAGGTAAAATACTGAATGTTCATTTGGCAATGTATTGAATACGGTTCCTAAATGTTTCGTAAAAAAACGTTTTATAAATTTATCAACATCACTTGACGAGTACTCAATTCATAAAATTTTACTCTGTTAAAATGTTCAATGTTAATTGCGATTCTGTTTTGGCATATGGCGTTTTATTTGTGTTTAAAATTTTACCCAACTAAATTGGGTCGTGGAATTCTATGCAGTACTAATAAATAATAATGTTTTTATAGCTTGGCACATCTTTCTACGAATAACTTATACACTGAACAACGAAATTTAAGAAAATTATTGTGGAAAAACTATACACCAAAAATAGATTTTAAGGCAACCTATATCTGTTTTTCTATTAGTTGACCTCTGTACAATCCTACTTTTAAAAAAATATTTTTTGAAAAAACAATTGTTTTTGTACTGACCGTCTTCTGCATTATTTGTTTCTTCCATACCAAGAATTGATCCTTTCATGTTACAACATAAATTGATCAGATTCATTTGTAACTTTTATTTGACCAAAAAAACTAGATTCTGACAAAACTAATTACGCGAAAGAAGCTGATGTTTCCTGCGGCAACTTTTCAACATAACCTATCATTTAGATTTCTCGGTAATGTACATTTACAAAGGAACTCTACATAAATTGAAAATACCGTGGCTGACATGCCCTGTTATACAATTATCCAAGCTAACTGTGATAAATAAAAATAAATCAATAAAACTGGTTTTAATTAGTATACTACTTGTAAAACAATTTTACCTTACTACAGAAAAGGACAAAGTTAGGTAAAGATCGTCTGAATGTATTTTTAAATACTCGATGAAATCTTCATTCATATTTAATCAAACTTTTGTATTACACGTTGGCGCAACGGTCACAGCACTGGTTTGTGGCTGATCCCCGCACATGACAAAAATTTGTATTGGTCATACAGATGTTTACTGTGGTCTCGGCCGTTTGTGCAGTCCTTGTGGGTCTCCCCATCGTGCCTCTTATAGCACGTTAAGCCAGTGGTCCCGGTTGTTATCGTTAAGCCAGTGGTCCCGGTTGTTATCATGTACACCTGTAAGCGATCGTTACTCATAGTAGGGAATAGGAATCATTCTAGATAGCAAACTGAACTGGAGCAACCATCTCAACAGCAAGATTGACAATGCTACAATAGCCTTCTGGCAGTGCCGCAGAATGATAGGTAAGAGATGGGTCTATCCCCAAAAATCACTTTGTGGCTGTACCAGTCCGTCATTAGGCCAATCATCAGCTATGGTGCAGTGGTTTAGTGGCCGAGAACCAGACTAATCACCGGTGAATCAAAGTTACAACGACTTCAAAGGCTAGCTTGCATGGCGACTACGGGCTGCATGAGAACCACTCCGACCGCGGCCCTGGAAGCCCTACTGAACCTGCCGCCGCTGCATCTGTTTATCCAACAGGAGGCGGGAGCGGCTGTGGTAAGACTCAGGAAACTAAACCTATGGAGGAACGTAAAAGTAGCACACACAGGAATACTTGGCGAACTGGCAAACAGGGAACCGCTCATCGAAGCGGTTAGCGACAGGATACCCAAACAGTACGTATTCGATAAAAAATACAGAATACAATTACACGAAGACCCAGGGGAAGGCCTCAACCCTAGAGAGTTAAGAATCTTGACAGACGGGTCGAAAACATCAACAGGTACAGGTTCTGGGGTTTACTCAGAAGACCTGAATATCCACATCTCATCGCCATTGGGAATCCACAATACCGTCTTCCAGGCGGAATGCACGGGAATCATAATGGCAACAACAGCGATCAACTCTAGAGAGGTACAGGGTTTTCCAATCCGTATACTTTCCGATAGCAGATCGGTCCTGCAAGCCCTACAGAGTGACATTATGACATCAGGACTAATATACGAGTGCCATCGAGCTCTGACGAAGGTAAGTGAAACAAATACCCTTCAATGGATAAAGGGACACAGTGGATCGCAATGTAACGACGCGGCCGATCGACTGGCGAGGAATGAATCGGAGATGAGGGTCCTCGGACCTGAGCCCATGCTGCCTCTGCCTTACGGATGGCTGCGCAGCCAGCTACGACACAACACCAAGGTAATGCACCAAGAATATTGGACAAACCTAACTACCTGCAGGCAGACCAAGGAAGCTCTTCCGACGATCAACCCAGGATTGTCCCGCAAACTTCGCGGTTATGAAAGAGCCCAGCTCCGACTACTGGTCGGGGCTCTTACTGAACATGCCTTGCTTAACAAGCACTTACGCAATCTAGGTGTTACAGACAGCCCCCTATTCAGAGCGTGCATGGAGGCAGAAGAAACGGCCTCACATATTCTGCTGGAATGCGGTGGTGTGGCGAACTACAGGGCACAACACCTCGGAACACCGAGGTTGCTCCAGGAAGTCGTCGGCAACGTGAAGGGTCTGCTAGGCTTCCTCAAGAAGCTAGGCTGGCACGAATAGTGCCCCCCAGCCAATCACGCAAAATAGGTACACCATGACGTCGAGTTGCGGA
This sequence comes from Melitaea cinxia, assembly GCF_905220565.1. Taxonomy (NCBI): domain Eukaryota; kingdom Metazoa; phylum Arthropoda; class Insecta; order Lepidoptera; family Nymphalidae; genus Melitaea; species Melitaea cinxia. The sequence goes on from NC_059399.1 coordinate 11,027,984, forward strand.
AAAAAGCCCGTGAATAACAACAACAACAACATAGTAGGGAATATATACGCCAACCCGCATTGGAGCAGCGTGGTGGATTAAGCTCTGATCCTTTTCCTACATGGAAAAAGAGACCTATGCCCACTCACTTCAGCCTATCGCTGTCCACTGCTGGACATAGGCCTCCACAAGTTCGCGCCATAATGGCGTAAACTCATGTGTTTTGCCCATAGTCACCACGCTGGGCAGGCGGGTTGGTGACCGCAGGGCTGGCTTTGTCGCACCGAAATCGCTACTGCCCATCTTCGGCCTGTGTATTTCAAAGCCAACAGTTGGGTGGTTATCCCGCCATCGGTCGGCTTTTTAAGTTCCAAGGTGGTAGGGGAACTGTGTTATTCCTTAGTCGACTCTTAGAACGCCCACGGGAAGAGAGGGGGTGGCTAATTCTTACTGCCGTACCCACACAGTTTAAGAAATCAGGAATATTGATACAGTCTCAAGGATATATACGAGTATATTTATATTAGGTATACAGTACAAACATTTTCATCGATGTTCAACTATAATTTTTTTTAATCTTTTTTATGATCTCACAACTCTACACCACGTGGTAAATAAATTCTTATATTCACGGCATTCCATGTCTTCGCCACAAATGTAATTCAATGTATAGTTATACTGAATATGTTACTGCTTTGAAAGGCTGAATTTTTTATCTTACATTACTACATTATCATACACTCATAGACAATTTTAGGCTATATGGCATTCGTAACAATACATATATTGATTTTCTGTGTAGTAGCGGAAGTAATAATTGTGCGTAATACGTAATGTATTTTGACATGTGTTTACAGAAACAAGTAGATACTAGTTATTTTTGTTAGTCTTCTCTTACAATTCAACATAGCTGAACTAAATTTAAATAAAATAATATATTTTTTAACACGCACACAAGGTCACCCAAGGTATAAACTTAATCCCTGTGTTTTATATTTAATTTTTTGTAATAAATGTATATAATCAAAATATACATAAATTATATATTTTACTCAGACTCTGATCACCGGGAATCTGACCCACAACCCCAGAAGTAGAAAACAGGGTCACTACAATCTGCACCAACGTGGTAGTCTTATTTAAATTTCAGCTTTTTGTTGGACATTAAAGTTTATTTAGTAATAACTCGTTACGGAAATATTCGTAAGAATAAATAATTTATACGTCACAGCTGCAACTAACCGTATTAGATCCGACAGCCATTATTTTTTTTTTAGATAATAACAAATATAATACTTGTAATCCAATAAAGGAACACCAACAAAATATACTTCATTACATTCTTCATGTTCCTTCATTTACACTATTTTATTACTTCAATATAACAACATATTATTTCATTAACACTTAAATTTTACTAAAATATTTATGTGTCCTGAAATAGACACTATATATTAAATATTTAAATAAATTTGCTACGTGACCCTAATAACCTATTATACGAGTATTGTCGATCGAAGATGTATTATTACTATTATGGTATATATCATATCTCAAGGTGACCTAAACTTTGATTTGAAATTAATGTAATAACAAGACACACCTTATTATATACATAACTCTTATCTATGTATAACATAAATAACTGAACATAATTGTGTTTGCTGGTAAACGAAAAAAACCGACTTCAATTACATCGACAAGTAATACAACGCAACGTAGGTAGACTCAAGTAAATACTCATTATCAAAGATTACTCATAAAATTTAAATATGACCATCGGCTTTCGGTTAAATTAAAAATCATCAAAAGCGGTACACCCAGTAAAAATTTATGCGGATTTTCGATTTCTCTGGGATTTCATTACTTCGGTTAAAAATCACTTTAAAATCTATAAATATAATGATTTATCCAAGTTATTTCTTCCAAAATACTCTTAAAAAACATCATTATTATTCACATCATTATTATCTTATATTTTAGATTAGTGAAATTGAATACTTAAATGAAAAAAGAGAATAAAAATAACTGTTAACATAACGCTATTAAATATCTAGCCTACGGTACGCAAAATAAAAAAATAATTATCTATATATATCCAATATACGCAATCCTATCCTATTCTAATGGCAATCCTATCTATTCAATATACGTAACAAAATTGGTCGAAGTTTATTAGATTTCGTCAGAATAAAACTCGTTCAATACATTACGTCGTATATTTTATACATTACATGACGTACATTTAACTTTTTAAATTTAGATGCATTAAAAATTACATTTGCATGAAAACTTGCTAATGCCTTGTTTAATTAATGCAAAGTGGGTTTGACAAGCCAATTCCACCTCATTATTAGTAGTCGGCTTTGCGGCAATTAACGTTAATATATTTTTTGCCTAACTACCCCCTAGAGTGTTATATTTTTTTGAGTTTATGTATGTATATTTTATATATTTCACCACTTTTTTAACCTAATTAATATATTACATGAATATAATTGTCAAATAATATGTACCCAGTTTTCATAAAACTTGATTACGTATCTGCCATTTGAAAATGACCTACAAAAAGTATGCTATTAGTATTCAAATTTAACAGCCACATTATTTTTACATTGTAATAATTAACTCTTATTAAAACCTACATATACCATTGTTAGGTAATAAAGTTCAGCTCTTATTAAGGCTAAGGATAAAGGAGCTTAATCCTACACGCTGCTACGACGCGGGCTAGTTAATACTCTTATATGTATGTTTCAATATATATTAACACATCTAGGTTTCTTAATTTTCCTTTCATCAACGAAACTTTAAATGCGTATCTTATGGCTTTTATTTCTATCGTTTTGATTAGGTAACAATTTAACATCGATCATTTAGCAGCATATTTTAATTCTATCAAAGGTTTATATATATATATATATATATATATATATATATATATATATATATATATATATATATATATAATATAAAATATATATGATCGATCGATGATATATATATATATATATGGATATTGCAAAGTAATAATTTGCATTTAAAAATGAAGTAGTCACATTCATACCTACAAAACTTATCAAAAGGATATTTCACTTTTTTGCCTTTCACTTCATTGATAATATACCGTAAAAAGTTCTTCTAATTAAATGATATCGTAAATTTCTAAAATATGTTTAACTTAGAATTTATAACTCAAAGTTAACAGTACCTTTCCCCAATTGTAATTTTCCAAGACCACATACTAAAGGGGAAATTAAATCGACCGCGTCTATGCCATAGTCAAGATTGAAAGCGACCACTTATCTACTCTTTCAAATATTAAAACCGTCGCTTACCCTATAAGGGGTTCTTTTAGAATTTGTCTTATAATGTATAATTTGTAACTTTACCAAAAGGATATTCTTCAGTGATTGACGATTCCCGCTCGAGATACTGTCCGAGGAGCCGATTTATTATATTATTTCAAGATAAATTTAGTGTCACTCTTTCTCATATTAAATAATAAGCTGAACTGAAATACTATGCACAGATGGTTGCATTGCATTCATTGATGAAACTTTTTTTTTTCAATTAAAAAACCATCATTCATGAATTTCGAGACTTTTTCGGATATATCCAAAATCTTTTTAATTTAAGTAAAGTTATGAGGATGGAAATTTCATAAAGAAATTATTCATAGCAAAAAACAACAATTTACGCAAACATAATTATTATAGTAACTATAGAAGTTGTAAAACTGTATTACAATCTTTTCATTGACGTCAGGTCGTGGATTTTTTTTTCTTTTCTTTATTTGGAACAACAACAGGTTAAATCAAAGTTTTTATACATTACTACATGTAATACAACAGCCAGTAAATGAACAAATAAACATACACGCATATACAAATTTACATATTAGACTAAATATTAAAATATGAATGTAGATGTAAAATATGAAAACTACGATGCTAATCAAAGTTTTGAAATAAACGAATGGACGGACGAGTGGAAAACGCTGCATTTTTTTCCATAGTTAGTAGTAAAGGCACTTGAAATAAAAAAGTGTGCCTCCGTACGACGAGAAACACACAAAACCAACCATTGAACTAGCTCAGAGCAGTCGAAATGACCGCGTATCACATTATATACGAAGCATACGCCTAGCAGTCTGTCTACGCTCTTCAAGTGTGAGGAGGTTGTGGATTCTACAGTTCTTAATGTACATGGATGCTGTTGATTTGTTAGATTTGTTATTTAAATGATTGATGAACTTTCCCTGTTTACTTTCAGTGTGGCTTATATGAGACCTTTAGTAAGACCACCATATGGAACTAACGTATTCCAGAACATTGCGTAAGTATCCATAGTGCGTAACTTTTTGTTCTAATAATAGACCCTAGGCTGCGATAAGGTTTATTTACCGTGCTAGAGATAGGATCAGTCGTATGATACTCAGGTCCTAAAGGCCATCCAGGCTGTTGAAATTATAAGGAAAATATATTGGTGATTTCTTAAGAATGGAAACAATGCCCTAACTCTTAACAATATTAACTAGGATTCTTGGATTGGACTTCTCAATATTATAATAACTAAAAAATTTGTTTAGATCCTGTTATATTTTCTATGGATAAAATTTACTTAATATAAGTTACAATACGAGAAAGGAAGAACTTTAAGCATCTAAAGTACCAATAAATCAGTTTCATATACATATGTGTTTAATACGTGGAAAAAAATTACAATGTTCATAGTTATTGAAAATATGACTTTTTTAAACGTTGAAAATACAAATAATATTTTAAATATCGACCATAATTTAACATTATTTTGTAAATCTGGATCGCGATCCTTGTTGTATTGGAGCCGTAATATTGAATTTATTAAACGTGAAAGAATTTTAGTTATTTTAACAGATTAAGAAATGTTAAAAATTAGAAATCTTATATTTTTATGCTGTTACTAGACATCACATCTGGCAGTTCTAATTTGAGTTGTGATCATCATGTGTATGTTCTAAGATGAAAGATTTTAACTGATGCTGGGCACAGCAGGTAATTTCCTGCTAAAAAAAATGGAGCAGCCTGACTGGGGTAGACCGACCTTACAGAACCTCGACCTTACAGAAGATCACAGCTAAATAATACTGCTTTCAAGCAGTGTTGTGTTTCTGTTGGTGAGTAAGGTGAGCAGAACTCCTGGAGGGAATTGGGGCTAGGATCTGGTTGGGGGTTCTGGTGTTGCAGGCGTCTAGAGGCAAGCGATTTCCGTAGCCATCATCATGTGGGCCACACGCTTATTTTCCAACTTATTTTTATAAAAAAAATAAAAAGTTTTAGGAATTTGACTTATTTAAAACAATCTAGCAAAAAAATATTGCACTACATTAAAGATATCTTTAAAACATATATTGTAAGCGATTATTACGAACAATAAGTCTTTCTCAGAGTTTCGTAAGGTAATATAGGATTATAGCGAGACTTCAATGTTGGCAAAATTAAGGCGAAAGCGTCTGTCAGTCCATCTCAATGTTACAGTCGATTACCGTATGTCGTGACCGTGAGTGCGGTTGAACGACTTGGAATTTTTCACAAAGGTAAATAACTGCTTGGCCGCAAAAACATCCGGTTGAAACTGCGTTTGTACTGCGTTTTTTTTTTACAAATAACGTAACGTTATATAGAAACGTAACCGTAATATTTAAGTATTTTTATATACTTATGTATTTATTTATTTAATACTTTATTTTACAAAATTATTTCTTGCAGTAAACTGTCTATATAACAAATATTGGTAACGTGACACAACTAGGTATATCGTGCAAATAGATTATAAACTTTACCTATTAGATTTATATATTATAAAACGCTAAAATCATTAATACAGACTTCATAATACATTACCTACGCATATATAAAGCAAAACATTACCTACGCATATATAAATATATATAAATTTGTAAACTGGTTTACTTGTATTTATTATATAAAATTGTTATACTTTTAACGTGAGCTAAGCTAGAGAAACGACCTTGTCAGCTCTAGGTGATAAATTCCTAGATCGCCTTTTATTACTTTACGGCGAACGTTGACATATATATATTCACACAATTATATGACCATCTGTCCGTCCATGTGTGAGGTGAATTATAAAATATATAGATATTAATTTACTTTATAAATTAAAAAAATATATAAAATTAACTAAAAAAAATTTGTCAGCTCCGACGCACGACTGGAGTTTTCTCCTTCAGATCGACTGTCTAAATAGGCACAAAAATGACAAACAAAAACAAATGGTAAATAAACGGATCAAATAACGCCATCTATCGGAACCAAATACATGGTGTTAAAATCCTTACTAAAAAAATTCACACTCAAATTAAATTTATTAGACACAACGAAATGCCTAGCTACTCACTCAGACGACACAATAAACTAGTCACACCTAAAACTAGAACCAAATATGGAAAAAGAGCAATTGAAGGAGCACAGCTATGCAATAACTTGCCAGATCATGTAAAGGTCGCAGACTCGATCATTGTTTTCAAACGGAGACTTTAACAATACATCACACAAAACGATATGGTTTGACTACGGATTTCTTTTATCATCGTTTTATTTTTATTTTTTTCTCTTTTCGCCTTTTAAAATTTTTACACGCGTTGATTGTACGATTCACAAAAATCACAGACTAGGTCTGCCACCTACATACAATAAATACATGGACTGTAACTAAATCTGTCATATAGTTTTGTTATTTCTCATGCTCTGAGATTTTTGAAAATGTGGGTTTCTTACGTAAACGCGTTGGATTGTTATTGTACAAAAAAAATTTTGCTTCGTGCTTTTATTTACGACTAGTTAAGACGTTAACTTTAATTATAAGTGTAATAAAAATTTAACAATAGTATACTTAAATAATACTTTTCAATCAGAAAAAAAGTTGCGTGATATTTGCCGAGGCCCTCTCTCCAACGTAAGGTTAGATGAGATTTGACTCGACCCCCTCCCCCCCTTAAACATCTCACGTATTTTATGAACGCCCCCTAAGCTATGTATGTCTTAAAGTTTCTAATCTTATCACCCCTCGTTATATAATAAAAAAAATTGTAATAAAATTGAAAAAAATATATTAGGTATATTTAACTTATTTTAGTTATATAAATATATATTATATTTTCGTAAGCTAAAATCAATTAATAATTTTAGATTTAATAATAAGTACAGTGCAAAGACCTTTAATCTTTGTATTTATTTACATTACATTCTATTCATACAAACCTACAAACTTATAATTAAGTATGAAAATTTATTTTCAGAGGTATAAGTTGTTAAGAGATAAAAAAAAACAATCGAATGCAAATAGAAATTAGTAATGAATGTGAAGCTAACGAAATGAGTAACATAGAAAATAATCATGTAAGTATATCCATACAGGTATGTTCACGGTACAAAAAATATAAGCAACAAACACCAAAATGTCAAACATTATATAAACCTAATGGATACATCGATGTTTTTAATGGTAAAAAATAAAACAGTAAAGTATAAGTCAAATCGATTGAGGAAAAAGGCGCTGAATTACAAACATGGCCGTAAGTGCAGGTACAGGGCTACAGGGCACCGACCGTCGCGCGACACGCGGCTCGCTCGATATCTCGACCCACTTCCCGAAATATAACTATGATTCCGTTTATATTTTCCAACCAGGACGACATAAGCAGAACCTCTTAGGGAAAATGATTCTTAAATGTCGGAATATTTCAACAATACGCACATTTTTATTTTAATAATCTCGTACACTCTAACCTCCTTCAATTAACTTAATTAATACTTTTGTTTTATATTGTTTGAAAAGCCCGTTGACCTATTTCTAACGACTTACTACCTAACATGAGAAGTTAGGTAATACCAAAGTAAATACCAAGTAATAAACAGTTTTTTATCTTATCGGTAAAAATGTATGTATTTAAGTCGTTTTAATAGGATAAGGACGTTGTACAAAACAAACCTGCGCTACATTCTATGTAATGTAAATAATGTTCCACATATACGCATTACATCGCTCATTTTGTAATGAAAACGATTAAGAAATAGGAATCGCGATTAATGCGCACAATTTTCTAATAATCTCATGGTATCATACCTCATTCAATTAACTTAATTGATGTTTCACTCTTATGTTGTTTAAGAAGGTTATTGATCGATTTACTTATTTTTGATGAACTATAATAAATATACTATGAATTTATGAATTATGATGATATACTATTAATTTATGAACTATAATAAATATTGATATAACTATGTAATGAGTTTAAAAATATAAATAAAAATGTGTTAAAAACTAAACCCTATTATATCTTTCTGTCGGTGTATTATACCATGTTCCTTAACACGTAAATTTAATAATAGATTTACTCATTTACTTACTATATTCTAAATAGATACGGTTAAAAACTCCTATTACATATTGCGACACCGCAACGCCGTAAACGTGAAATTGAATAGGTAGACTGAACCGCACGAGCCACACAAACCGTGTGTAGTGGTTTTAACGTAGAACAGTTATGTATTTGTGTTAAATAAAACAATAATTTTTAACCGACTTCCAAAAAAGGAGGAGGTTCTCAATTCGACTGTATTTTTTTTTTTTTTTTTTTTTTTTTTTTTTTTTTTTTTTTTTTTTTTTTTTTTTTTTTATGTATGTTACATCAGAACTTTTGCCCGTGTGGACCGATTTCGACAAATTTTGTTTTAATCGAAAGGTGGTGTGTGCCAATTGGTCCCATTTAAATTTATTTGAGATCTAACAACTACTTTTCGAGTTATATCTAATAATGTGTTTTTACTTGACGCTTTTTTCGTCGACCTACGTTGTATTATACCGCATAACTTTCTACTGGATGTACCGATTTTGATAATTCTTTTTTTGTTGGAAAGGGGATATTCCTAGTTTGGTACCGTGATAAGGAAACTAGGATCTGAAGATGGGATCCCAGAGGAATCGAGGGAAACTCTCGAAAATCCGTAATAACTTTTTACTAGGTGTACCGATTTTGATAATTTTTAATTTAATCGAAAGTTGATGTTTATCATGTGGTCACGTAAAAATTTTATTGAGATCTGATAACTACTTTTTGAGTAATCTTTAATAACGCGTAGTTGCTTGACTATTTTTTCGTCGATCTACGTTGTATTACTGGTCGATGTAATTGAAGTCGGTTTTTTTTTTCGTTTGCGAGCAAACACAATTATTTTATATATGTACTCGTAAATTTACTTTCCTATGACTCATCATTTAACATTTCTTATTCATCTCCTAATTTCTGAGCATTTTAATTCAGTTAAAGCATTGAATATTTTTCAGTTATTTGGTAATGTTAACCAGTATTATTTGCATATTTTATCCGTAACATTATTTATTTATTTGTTATTTATTAATACTTTATTGCACAAAGTACATTAAAGAATTGTACAAAAGGCGGGCTTAATGCTAAAAGAATTCTCCACCAGCCAACCTTAGGACGTACAAGAGCAGAGGTATGTAGGTGTGCAAAATCGGGTATTAGTAAAATTCAGATAAAGAAGATAAGAAAGGGAGGAAATATAAAGTTATTATTTTGTAAGATAAGTCTTAAAAATTGCGTTTTTAAAACATTTAATAAAATAAATAGCTAGTTAAAAAAAATTGTGTCAGTCCCAACACTCGACTGGAGTTCACTCCAAAAGAACAATTACCTTAATATTTAAAAATTAAAACGTTCTAATAAATGAGTAAAATTTTAATTAGTTAAAATAAAATACTCTAAAATCTGTATGTGTGTCTTTCTATTTTTCCGAGATAATCTTGGGAATGGGTTAACTGATTTATATGTAACTTTTACTAAGCGATAGCGAGAAGGTTGTGGTGTTCAAAATCCGCCATTTTTTATGTTTTTTTTTATGTACTCAGTGTCTTTCGGGCAATCAAGACGAATTTAATGAAACCTCAAATGTTCATCAGATCCTTCAAGCTATTTAGGGTGTATTGGAAAACAGATCTATATACATATAGTATATACATACACGTCCTTCAGCAAAGGGTAAAAAAAACTTTATCTTGACAAACCTACACTAATATTATAAAACTGAAGAGATTGCTTGTTTATTTCTTTTTTTAAATTCACTAATCTCAGGAACTACTAGTTCGATTTTAACATTTCTTTTTGTCTTAGATAGTCCATTTGCCAAGGAAGGCTTTAAGCTATATAATGTTTTAATTATTTTCCCCAAATTAACACGGGTGTAGCCGCGGGGCATAGCTACTATAATATTTGCATACAATTGTTTCTTATAATTAGACAACAAACGACAGCGTGAACAATGTTTTTATGCGTTTTCAGTCGATCTGGCGTCAAAGCGGCTGCGGCGCCATCCAACGTAGCCTTAAAAGATTATTATTTTGTCGGCAAACGTATGAGACGCTTCATTAATAATTCTAAACAGTAAACATAATATTCTGTAATGTCTCTCTTGTTTATTCGTAAGGTTCTTTTTAAGCAAAGGAAAATAAATACTAATCAAATATTTAGTCTGAATATTGTATGCTGTAATCATACAGTTAGTTATCTTGTCAAATGTTTAAATTTATCTCACTTTTTTGTAGCGATTCTTAATTAGATTCACGTTTTTCTTTAGTAATATTAAATCAAGTACAATGATAATGATTTTTCAGATAGTAAAAATATTCATAAAATCGATAGGAAAGGTGCTTAAGTACTGTTGAATATTATTGTTGGAAAACGTCCAACATATTCCGTTGAAAGAAATATTCTTTTATGTATTTTCTTATGAAAGCAAAATTAGCTAAATCGAGTATTAATGTTAATTTAAAATTAATTCGTTTACATCGTCATTCGCTTCATATAGATTTTTTGATACGCTATTTAATAGTACGTCTATAACATTTTGCAACAGTGAATATATTCGAACATAAATGAGTAAAATAAACTAAACAATATTCGTATCAAATTTGTCATCTGAATGCATGGGAAATTTATATCCAATTACTAAGTCAACAATAAACCCCGTCGCTTCCATTTTTATGCCGATGTATTAAAAGGCAAAACTTCTGTATTTAATCAGTTTGAGTCCAATTTTTTGTAAAAAAAAAACAGTTGTCATTAAATTATATTAATTTTCCAGCAGTAATAAGTGTTTCTTTTTGAAAAGGGCCCACGGAGTGTCGTCCTAACAGAACGCAATATCTGATGATAAACTCGTTGAGAATAATGCTCAACTCGTCGCTGGCTCATTATCAATTAATTTGATAGTAACTGGATAACTTTCCTTCAAAAATTAAATTTAAATTTATATTTAAATCCTTTTGTAATTTAGTATCATGTAAATAACTATATACGAGGTACTACTTGTTTTTGAAATTTTCTGCTCAATATAGGAGCAGTCCAGCTAGGGTAGTACATTGACCTTTGAGAAGATAACAGCTAAATAATAATGTTTTCAAATAGCGTTGCGTTCCTGTTGCTAGTAAGTTGACCAGAGCTCCTGAGGGGATTTTGGAATAGGGTCGGCAACGAGCTTGCGATGCTTCTGGTGTCGTAGACGTCTAATACGGTAATCGCTTACAATCGGGTGAGAAGTATGCTTATTAGCCGATCTACTAACATTAAAAAGGTCAGGAAAACGAAAAGTGGCGGGAAACTGTTTTTTAACTTTTTAATTTCATTTTAAAATGTCACCAACGTAATATACCAAACAATGCAACCAAAGAATTTATTGCAACTTTTTACTACAAAATACGATAAGACTTTTTCGCCGACCAATATAAAAATTACAGATTTAAATTCACATAAACGCTGTTACTGTGATAAAAAACTTCAACAAAGTATATATTTTTTAAATATATATATATATATATATATAATGTGCTAGCGGTTGCAAGTTCGAACCCTAATAATGACAAATATTTGTTCAGATCAATAAACGTTTGTCGTAAGAAAGCGTTTGTGCTTGTGTATTGTGTGTGTTTACGGATCCCCGACACAGAGTTCTCATTCTAGTGGCTATTGGATTGAGACGTTAATTTATATTTATTTACTGGTTAACTTGGTTGCTGTGTGGTTACGGCACTAAAGAATGTAGCCACCTCCTCTCTTCCCTTAGATGTCGTAAGAGGCGATTAAGGGACAATACAGTTCCACTACCATCTTGGAACTTAAAATGCCGACCGATGGCGGAATAACCATCCAACTGCTGGCTTTGAAATACACAGGCTGAAGACGGGCTGCAGCGTCTCCGGTGCGACAAAGCCAGCCCTGCGGTCACCAACCCGCCTACCCAGCGTGGTGACTATGGTCAAAACACACTAGTTCACGCCATTTTTGGCACGAACTTATGGAGGCCTATGTCCAGCAGTGGACTGTATAGGCTGTAATTTTTTTTTTTTTTTTTTTAATTTAACAGGTTTACCTACAGCTATTTACATTAATATAACTTAAAATTAATTACAAATAATACAAAAGTAAATGCAATAACTAATTAAAGGTAAACACCACATGCAAAACAATAAAGACATTACACAAAAATTACACAAAAAATTACAATCAGCAAACTTACTAGTTAAACTTAGTTATATAAAAATATTCAAAACTAGAAAAAGAAAAGTTGTCCGCTGATGGTACCAGAATATAATAAAATTACAAAAACATTGTCAAATACTGTACATATATTTTAACACATTTTTACGATAGGAATAGATGGAATCAGCGTGAAGGTCAACCAAACCACTACAGCCGTTTATAAATTTAGAGATTCGTGGCACAAGGGAACTAGAACCTAGAACAGTTCTTCTAAGAGGGGGGCATAGAGGGGTAATTGGTCTCCTAGGAGTACGCTTGGGAACACGGAGGTTAAAAGAGTGTAACAAATGTGGACAATCAACTTTGTTGTTAAAAATTTTGTAGACAAACATTGCGTCTAATAGTTCTCTACGTTTTTCTAATGATAGTAGACCAAAATACTGAAGTCTACTTCTGTAAGAAGTAACTTTTTTTGTCTTTCCTTCGGAGAACGCAAGATGCCACAAAAATCGTTTTTCTATTCGCTCTAAACGTAAAGAGTGTACACAGTAATGCGGACGCCACACCACACTGCAATATTCCAAGATACTGCGAACCAAAGAGTTAAATAATAATATTTTAGAATTTCTATGTTTGAGGTCTTTAGTGTACCTGATCACAAATCCCAACATTTTAGAAGCTTTGTTGCAAATATTCTCAATATGAGGAACAAAAGTAATTTTCCTATCAAACATAATACCTAGATCTTTAATAGTGTCCACCTCCTGAATCAAATTGTCGTGAATATGGTATTCAAATGTAAGATTATATTGCTTTCTAGAGAACGACAAGAAGAAACATTTTTTATAATTCAGTTGCATATTATTTAACCTGCACCATTCGATGAGCTTGTCAATATCGCTTTGCAACAACGTAGCGTCAGAAACTGATTCTATAATTCTCAAAAATTTTAAATCGTCAGCAAACAAATAGGGTACAGAAAACTGAAGGTAATTAGGTAGATCCTTTATAAATATGTTAAACAAGACAGGGCCCAAATGAGAACCCTGAGGCACACCTGAAGCTATACTACGAGTGCTAGAGCTAAATCCGTTCACTACTACATAGAAACCTCTGTTCGATAAGTAAGATGATATCCAAGACAAAAATGTCCCTGTGATCCCGTAATGTGACAACTTATCGATTAATATTTCATGTTGAACTCTGTCGAAGGCTTTACTGAAATCTGTATAGATAACGTCAACTTGTTTACCAGCATCGACAGCCTCCACTAAATATTCAGTGAACGTACTAAGATTAGTGCAGGTAGATCTAGAACTTACAAATCCGTGTTGGTGTTCACTAATATACATACGAAAATGTCTCTGAAGGACAGGACAAACAAGTGATTCAAATATTTTGCCAAATGCAGAAAGTATTGATATAGGCCTATAATTTGAAACACTTTCCTCACTTCCATTCTTGTAAACTGGAACTACTTTTGCTGTTTTCCATACTGAAGGAAAAACACCTGTAGAAAGAGAGGTATTAAAGATTGTTAGTAACGGATGAACTAATTCACCCGCTAATGTTTTAATGAAAGAAGGAGGCACCTCGTCTGGACCTGCTCCTTTATTATCATCCAAAGTTACTAATTTAGCTAGAATGCTTTCTTTATCCAATAATGGCGCTTCAAGGGACATTGAATTTAATTTTAAGGATAAAAGGAAATCTGAACGGACAACGTTTGTTTTTGTGTTATGATTCTGTTCATAAACAGAGGAAAAATTACTTGCAAACATATCGCATATGATCTTCGTATCAGACGTACTTATATTCCCATCAGACATACTAGCTGGATATCGACTAGAACCACCTCTTTTACTTTTAACTAGAGACCAAAACAACTTAGGATTCTTGGCTAATCCAACTTCTAGCTTCCCCATGTAATCATTGTAACAACATGTAGCCAGCCTTTCACACCTGCTACCAACAATATTCAATTCAATTCGATCACGAGGGTTCTTATATTTTTTATATCGAAGTCTTATTTTATTTTTTTCTTTGAGATTTTTAATTAATTTTTTACTAAACCACGGCGGATAAGAACTAGTTTTAACTTTCTTTAATGGAACGAATTGCTCTATTGCCTTGTTTAGAACTTCATAAAACCTTCCAACCATCTCATCAACATCATTATTCCTACCAAGCAGTTGTTTCCAGTCCAGTTGATTGAAATATTCACGAATGGAATCATAGTCGGCCCTTTTGAAATTGTGTTCTATAGTCTCAGGATTGTATGGCAATCTTTTATCCTCCGAAGAATCAACAGTTATTAACAATGGTGGATGATAGCAATCTACTACACTGAGTGAACAAACACTTTTATTAACAACACAAGAACCAACATTAGACAGTACTAGATCCAAAGTACGATCAGATTTATTTGTTACGTGGTTGAATTGAGTAATTTTATTAACCAGAGTAAAATCCAATAGATGCTTACACAAAGTTGGCAAGAAAGTAGTATGACAAACACTATCAATTAACTTCCAATTAATCTGACTCAAATTGAAGTCGCCGATAATACAAATCGGTGAGGAATATTTTTCCAAGACAGAACTACAGTTCTTTGTAAATATTTTAAGGGAATCAAGACGAACAGGAGGCGCCATATATACTGCACATAGAGCTAGTTGATTCACCTTACATGATAGACGGACATTAATTGTCACCCACAAGTCTTCACACGAACTCTCCCAAAGAGGCATTCGTTTAGATTGAAGGCTCCTTAATACAGCTATCAACACGCCACCACCATGAGTTTCTCTATCTCTTCTATAAACTACATAACGATCGTTAAACAACTCACCGTCCAATACTGAGTTATTAAGCCATGTTTCTGTTAAAATTATAACATCGTAATTATTACAACACATATTATTATAAAATGTTTGAGTTTTAGTTCGAAGACCTCGACAATTTTGATAATATATATTTAATTGAGAGAACTTTAACAAGATATAAATAAAAAAACATGCATTAAAATACAGAAGTGCTATTAAGCTAATTTATCTAAGTCCACCATATCCCTAATGAATAAGTATCCTGAGTCATCACTTTTTCTTACAAAAATTCTTCCACTTCTCACCCACACATATTTATAACCCTTTTCTTTTGCCCGATTTCGAACTGCAGCGTGAAGTGCCTTATTTTGAGGAGATAGATGTTCTTGAATGAAAACAGGTGACTTTTCACCACCAAAACCCAAGTGTGCAGTATTTAATTTGTTGGTTGGGTTACTTTTGTTAAATTTGTACGTTGCAGCTATCACTTGATCACGAATTCTGGTTGAAGTCAACTGTACTACTATTGACCTGAGGCGAGTAGTTGCTGCGCGAAGTTTGGCCACGCGGGTACAATTTAAAATATCATGCTCATTCAGCTTACAGTCGATAGTGTTTCCCAGTTGAGAGATAATTGTCATTAAGTTTTCATTTTTCTTTTCCGGTACACATTGAATTTCTAAGTTATTGGACCTCGATTGTTGTTCAAGATAATTTATACGTCTTGTGAGATCAATCACTTTAGAATTTAGCTTGTTGTTGTCTTCCTTCAGCTCCTTTACGGTCTCAGCTGCGACTTTTTGTTGCCCTTCTATGCAATCAAATCGTTCGTTCATAAATGACATGGAGTCAGTGATGTGTTCCATTTCCTCTTTTATGGGTGCAAGTTGTTCATTAAGGTTTCTAATCAAGCAGTCGCTCAGTTTCATATACATGGTGTCTAATTGTTCCTTAAGAACATCTTGAACCACCGTACGAACCACATCAGCAGTCACGAAATCAGTTGAAGGTGACGTAGCCTCAGTAGGTGGCGAATTAAGAGCAACCCTTTTGCTTCCTCTGGTTGTGGATATATTTTTAATGGGGGTAGTATCTGTTTTTGACGTCTTTGGCAGTTTACTCTTACACGTTGGACATTTCCAATGATCAGGTTTTCCAACTAATTTAGTTAAAGACAGGCACTCATAATGAAATCTTTTCATACAGCTATTACATCTGATGAAACCCTCATCACCGACCCCATCCCCATCACAGCAACCCCAAGGTGTAAATTCAGACATTATTGTTGAATAACTATATCAATATTCTTCAATTTCGAAAATAACAACTTTAAAAATAATAATAATGATGAAGATGATGATTCGGTGTGTGTGTGTGTGTGTTTATTAGCTAACGCAAATAGGATTTTCAAAATAAGTACTTCTTCTTCTTTAAGGTTAATGGCTTTCAATAGTGCCAAATAAGCACAGGTAATTACGCCAATATCACGTAGAAAAAGTTACTACTTGGGGATGTTTTGATATACCATCATTATTATATTATCCGTCAACATCATGCTCACAACCATCATTCATTCAAAACATTGCCCCGAACGTACATAACGTAAACTGCATTGACACTAATTTCCAGCCACGCCTGAGTGGAATGGAAGCTATTATGAGAAACACGCTAACAATGCCAAGATAAGACAGTCGGGGCTCGTTAAGTTGTGGATAATTTTCACGTTAACTGTAAATGATGGTAGTTTATAGGAAAATTACTTCGGCTATAGCAATAACAAACCATTTTTGTTAATTATCATTCCTACACTAGCGAAGTTTTCAAATAATGTTTTTGTACCTGTTTATAATATTTATACAATTTTTTTCTTACTTTTAGGATTTTAGATTCCTAATATATCGTAAATCTTATTTAACTTTTTTCTTCTTCTTAATCTTTAAAAGGGTTACGACATCGCTACACGAAACTATTGAATTTTAAATACTAAAACAATATACCTAGCGAAAAAAATTTTTTCTTTAGACAGTTATATAGTTAACATGCTCTTAAAATCTAATACGTTTAAAATATCAACCTATGCCTAATCTTTGGTATCAATATACTGCTTAAACGTTATGTAAAACACTCCAGGCGTTGAAAAAAACTAGATTCGGACGACAAGCTAACACACCATTAGGCGAAGTCAACGCTCGAATAAGCGGTGACTCTGTCAACAACCTCATTCTGCAACCCCGCACTGCGAGCGGTGTTTTCCAATGAACTTGGTTACACTTTGATATGCTCAAAGATAATAGGATTACAAATTTTACCGGTACTCATTTCATAAAAATATGTCATCAAGAATACGTCTCTTCTCAGTTCCAAGATATAATATCCCAGCATTTCTTGTAAAAATTAAGAAGAAAATACATAAAGGTATCTTTTATACGTATAATAAATATAAGTAATAATAAATACATTATAATAAATACACAGTCCTCTGTTCCTACTGTAAGCATCTTAACGCTTGTGGAAGATAAGGTAACAGCCAGCTGATATAACTAAAAATTTTTTATAAATATACATGGAAAGAATACATCTATAAATATACAAATACAAATATTACACCCAGACTCAGGCGGGAATCGAACCAACAGCCCGCGGAGCAGAAAGCAAACTGCGCCAACGAGCTAGTCGTAACAGTTTACAGCTCTTAATAATTTTAATCAAGTTCCACATAAAGTTAATACAAATTTTATTATGTTTATTGGATAAAAAAATATATCAAATAAATATAAAAGCAATAAGTACATAATACAATGAATCATTAATTTGTATTTTCAACGTAAAAGTCCGTTTTACTCAAAACGGAAGATTGGCTTATTTTGCAATTTCTTGTTAGGCTTACCGACTACCAAAATTATATTTTCATCTACAAGTAATAGTTAAAGGATAATCCAAAGAATTTTTTTCATATATTGCTTTATCGTCGAAAATATTACACTCGAATAAATTATTTTATATGCCGATCAACAAAATATTTACCTAATGGTAGTATATCTCAATTTTAACGAAATTATTTATACAGTAAAAAGTAAACACTAAAATTTTGTCCAAACGAAGTATAAAATGATGATATTCTATTAAAAATCAAAGAAAAGATTTTAAATTTTTTTAATAACTTATGTTGATCCATTAGAACAGCCAATCCTATTTCAATGGATATGAAACTCACAATAAGGAGATAGTATAAAAGCGAATGAAAAATGAATAGGAATACTTTGTTTGAAGCAATTGCAGTTGTGACATGACTTAATTACCTTCGTCCGGGATATAAAATCTCTTCGCTCTAAAACTCCACTCTACGTTGTAGTATATATATATATTTCATTTCACACAAGACTAAAACTATACATTTTATTACTCGAAACTAAAACCTTATAAGCCTAAAAAATTTTATACCACGTGGTTTTAAAATAAAAATTACGAATTTAAATATTATAAAGAAATTTAATTTATTTTGGGCGGGTACTGTAAGACATATTGACATACTGATATTTGCTGCTATCTTAGACACCGCTTATAAGTTTTAAAGGAAGCGAAGTTTGCAGTTCAATTAGAACTGCAGAAGTAAATGACTAATATGACTGAACTATAAAGATTGATATATTTTTTTTACAACTTTAGAACTAAATATTTACAGATAGTTATGGTACAAATCATATCCGCGTGGAATGGTGGCAAGAATGTTTGCAGCATTTCCCCGTTGAATCGCTTTGCCGATTCTCTGGGCAAAAAATACACCAGTCCTCTTGTCACCAGTGGAGACAATTAGGCAAAAAAAAATTTTTTTAGCCCTGCTACTCTAAGGTCCAAGTGTTTCGGCTGCAAACGACACAAAAATATAATTTGGAATTAGTGACGAATATTTGTGCCGTTTAGTCTTTCAGCTTTTTCCGCTGCAGCTCCCGCTTTTAAGGTTTCCCGGACATGAAACGGAGCAAGTGTGTCAACGCAGGTTGCTTCCAACAAAAACGCCCGTCCTCCAGTATCAACGCCAATCCATCAGGTCTCTTGTCATCATCGCTATTAATAAAATGATATAAATATAATAAAATATATATTATACTAGCTGTGCCCGCGGCTTCGCCCGCGTTGAAATTAGTGTGTCACAAAGTTTTCCCGGCAAACTTCCAGTGAAACTCTCATCAAAATCGGCTTAGCCGTTCCGTAAACCTTCCTCTTGCCAATGGTGGAGCCCTCTCTCCAATGGTGAAACAGCATGAAAATCCGTTCAGTAGATTTTGAGCGAATCGATCACATACACTTTTGTGGAATTTGTTTTATAATACACCAACTGTTGCCCGCGACTACATCCGCGTGGTTATGAAGTTATTATTGCATTACCATTAAGATGTTTAACGCAAATTATTTTTTTATTTCAGTCACTTGAAATGCTTATCAAACTGAGTAACTTTTTAAAAGGCACAATTTAGTGTAATTTAATAGTTATTTTTATAAATTCTCTCTATACACCACATTTTTAGTTTTATTTTCAGGCTGTATAATATGTTTCATACAAACTATCAACCCCAATTAAACCCCCTTAGCGGTGGAATATCATAAAATCCGTTCTTAGCGGACGTCTGCTAACTATAATCTACCTCCCTGCCAAATTTTATCTTTATCCAACCTCGATGGATAGACCATCCAGCGGTTTTTGAGTTCTCGTGATGAGTGAGTTAGTGACCTTTCTCTTTTATATATATATAGATTACGATGCATTATTTGGAAATTTCAAGTCTCTTACTTCAAAAACATAGGACTTTCATACAAACTTCCAACCCCAGTTTTATCCCCTTAGGGGTTGAGTTTCGTAAAATTTGTACTTAGCGGATGTCTACGCCCTATAAGGAACCTAGCTGCTAAATTTCAAGTTTGCAGGCGTTATATTTTCGGAAATTTCGTGATGAATGAATCAATCTACCATCCCCCGTTTTAACCCCAAAAGGGAGTTGCTTTCAAAAGATACATTATTTAGACACCTTCTCATTATCAGAGCATATATTTTAAATTTCAAGTCTCTTACTTCAAAAGCACAGGACTTTCATACAAACTTGCAACCCCCGTTTTACCCCTTTAGGGGTCGAGTTTTGTAAAATCCGTTCTTAGCGGATGTCTAAGTTCTATAAGGAGCCTACCTACCAAATTTAAAGTTTGTAGGCGTTATAGTTTCGGAGATTTCGTGATGAGTGAGTGACCTTTCGCTTTTATATATATTATAGATTATAGATATTATAGATTATAGATTTGATAATAATTAAATTGTTACTATAATTATAGCTCATAAAAACTACGAAATCTAGAATAAAGTAACTATGAATGTAGTGTAAATTAAATAAAACAGAATTTTGTTTAATTTCGTTTGACATGTACCATACTAATGTAGCACGTTAAGATACGTTTATTATTCTTAGGCTATTTCGGCTCTGTGATCTTTGTAGGATCGTTAACTGTAATGATAGTACAAACGGTACTACGGAAAACTCAAGCTAAACAAATAAACACATCCAAAACTTTTTTCAGATGCGATCAGATAATACCGAATTTTTACTTGTTTTCTTTTTCATATATAACTCTATAAATAAGTGGTCGAGTAGTCTGATTTTTTTGGTATCGCAGGGTAACCCATTTACGGGTGATATCCAGGACGCCCGGGTGGGCAGTCCTAGGCCGTATGTCGGCTTTAGCACTTGGGGGTACACAACCGGCCAAACCCCTGCGGGAGCCTTCAGACGCTTTAATTGGAGGGGAGGATCTGAAGGCAACAGGATCCCTCCAGCGATAGGCTGGCCTCGGTGAAAATGCCATACTTCTCCTCCATGGAGGAAATAGCTACATACTCGTTTTATTTTTGATAAATATACGTATATAAATGACACTTATATAAATGAATACATATATAACACCTATAAAACGAAAATCGGACCCATAACTATTGGAGCAGTAAGCAGGCTCACTATAAGCTGCACCAAACACGCAACGGGCTTAGTCATTATTATTCAGACTAAAAATATAATATAAACTTATAACAGCCAAGTCAAGTGTTCTTATGCGCCTCATGTGAAGAAAAATCTTAATCAGTGACCGTATAGATGCAGTCACAAATCCAAGTGTACATGGAACAACGTACTAATTTGTCTGAATTCTTTTTGTGACTGGATGTATGATTAGGACAAAAATCTAAAATATTTTCGCAATCTAGAATAGCAGTATACTCACAAGTATACTGAAGAAATAATAATAATAATAAATACTTCACTTTCAACAACCCCAAGCAGTATGTAAACACTGTCATGACACCCACACGAGGACCCATGGGTCCGGAAATACTGAAAACACAATCAAAGACGGCCAGACAATGTCACTTGTGTATTAATGGCCTACAGAAAATTTGTTTTATGTGGGATTGAACCTGAAAGAACAAGAGCATTATCTATACATAAAACAAATATAAAATAATATTTAAATTTAAAATATCAGACGACGATATTGACGTTTACCGAGTAAACCATTTCTCATCTTTTCTATTTAACGTGAGCTTTTCTATTAATTTTAAATTTTATATAGACAAAAGTACACCCAATTATAAGTGAATAAATCAATATAAGAAAACAATACGGATTTTAATTTATTTTTTAATTATAAGAACAACCCCCTTAAATTTAACGGGAAAAAACTATAAAGGCAAAAATTATTTTTAATCTTAATAGCTAAATTCGCAAAGTAACCATAAGTAACTTAAATTGCTTCTTTAAAAAAAAAAACTTTCCAAAAAAAAATATGTGTCAAAATCGTTCGGCGATCAAGGCATACAAAAAGTTATCATAGCAGTTTTTTCAATAAAATGATACTTTAAGTCAAATCAGTTTTCTTGTCTACACTTTCTTGGAAAAAAAATTTTGTAAGTATTCTTATTTAGTTTTCAATTTGGGACTCCTGAAAAAACAACAAGTAATAAGTCTCTGATAATACTTTTGAAATTACTTTTTAAGTTTTTATCATACCAAAGAAAATTACATATTCGTGTGTGTCGATTAACCCTTATTTTTAGAAATTACTTTTATCCTTAAAAAAAGAGTAAAATTTAGGTAATATTTCTTTATTATCTTTGGTGTGGCTGTTAAAATAATTGGCAATTATCGTAACCTCATTCTTTATCTATCCTTACGGTCCAATTAATTTTTGAAAGTATACTACACTAGGGGTAGTTACATAATATCGCTACACTAAGTACTTAAATTAATTATTCAAAAATTACAATTTAAGACTGTCAGCGAAATCAGGTCTTGTCATTCAGAAATTTTGTTATGAAATGAAATTCTCGAGCAAAACTTGTAATAAACTTCTATTTATTCATTAATGTTATAAAATTTTCCGGGTGTTTATAAACAAAAGTTGTAGGAGTAGACTTAACTGGTCTACTGTATTGATATTATTATTATACGCATATTGGTATTTATATTATACTAGCTGACCTGGCGAACTTCGTATTGCCTTATTTTTTCTTCTTAAATATAATAATTACATATATGAAAATAAAATATAGCCTTTCAAGTTGTATTAAACTTCATACGTTGTGTAAATTTGATTGAAGTCGGTTAAGTAGTTTAGGAGGCAAACAACGTGAGGTGTAATTTAAATATATTAAGATTTCAACTCCAAACATTACAAAGTATTTGAACTCTATACACTAATTCTGTGCCACACGCAGAACAGAATAAAAAAAATTATAAATATATTATATAAAAAAATCGTAGAATCTATAATTTTACAATGAAACGAAATTATATAAATAATCTTATACATATTTCCCCACACTCATCGTTGACTCGTGTATGAAATATGGTGAATATTCTTCCAATTTGTATAATAAAATATTTTCTTCATTTGATACCCTGTTAATGGTATTATTGATTTAACAAATATATTTATTCTTATAGTAGTAGTAAAAATACGTTCATTAAATGTTCTCTCTACCAGCAGAATACCAATCGAAAGTTATTCGAAGGCAATAAATGGACACTAGAAGAACGCCCACTGACGTAGTTTTGGAGAAAATTAATTACTCTGATCGAAGTCTTCGGACGCGATCAGATTACATTTCAAGAAAGGCATCAATAGCCTCATATATTTTCTAATTTAAGAAATGACGTCATCGAGTTTTATGTCCTTCTTTCAAATTTAATAATACCGCTGAAGCTCATCATCATCATAATGATGAGCGTCAATCAATCATAGATATATAATTGTGTAACGAAAAAAAAAATCGACTTCAATTATATCGACAAGTAATACAACGTAGGTAGATGAAAAACTAGTCAAATAAATACGTGTTATCAAAGATTACTCAAAAAAGTTGTTAAGTATCAGATCTCAATGAAATTTAAATATGACCACATGATAAACATTAGTTTTCGATTTAATTAAAAATCATCAAAATCGGTACACACAGTAAAAAGTTATGTGGTATAATACAACATAGGTCGACGAAAAAATAGTCAAGTAAAAATGCATTATTAGAAATAGCTCAAATAGTAGTTGTTAGATCTCAAATAAATTTATATGGGACCAAATGACACGCACCACCTTTCGATTAAAAAAAATTATAGAAATCGGTCGATCGATACAATCAATTGAAACCTCCTCCTTTTTTTAAGTTTTATTTTTCCATTTCCTAATTTTTCTTTTTACAAATGTGTTAAAAACTAATATAATAAAGTTGCAATTTGATTAATATGTCAACTTGTAACCAATAAGTAAGGTGTAACAAATAAATAAGGTTACAGATAACAAAATATTTTGACCATATAATCGTTTTATTAATTTTCATTTAATAAAGTTTAATAATGTAATTCTTTTAAAGATAGGTATCAATATTAGAGTATAACTTAGTACTTTCGCAACCTGCATTCATCGACTAATTATTATTATATATCAACTTATTATATAAATTGAGTTAAATAACTTGTAAAGATGTTACTGCTAATCATAGATTATATAAAACAAGGTTTTAAACTTTAGACATCACATTTTTGTACTGCACATTGGTGTAATTTTTTTCTCATCAGCAGAGACGATCTGTATCAGATGCTATCGGGATTCGGATGACAACAACTTGAACCTACGGCTTTTTGCTCCTGCTTCGAGATACAACATTACAAACTACCACAATTGCAAAATACAATTATTTTATAAACATTAAAATAAAATGATTGTGATTTCAAATTATAGTGATTTACGAGTAGTAAAGCTAGAATGCATGCTACACGCGATTCTCTGACAATTGCAATGCAGAGGTCATGTCTAGACATCGCCGCAAATTGACTTGAAACTACGAGTAAGAGATTGAACGTGTCGCTTTTATCGCTGAACTCTATAAGCTATTGTTCAAAGAACTGTGTACATAATCATTTAGTAGTAACTAAGTACGAGAGTATCGACCTATGTTGTTTATCTAATAGATATATTGTAATATAATTAACGTATAATTTTAAATCGTTGAACCATGACTGACCCCACATTATACAGCCGGTCAAGAATCAATCACGGTTCGATTTAGTTAAACTATTTTCAATATTAATATACAAGTACATTCACCTGGTACAAATAAAATTTGCTACTCCTTTTTTTAGTAAAGACCCATTGAATTGTTCTTATACAATAATCGTACAAGTATATCCCTCTCGGTTTCGTACTAAAAAATTATTTCCGGAAAATAGCACGGTGGCGACATAATTTTTTTATTCAATACCGATTGCAGTTTATTTCCTATCTGTCTTTCTAGTCCTGCGAAATCGTGAATGGAATAAAATCGAAGCGGAAATTGACAAGATCTTTTAAATTCAAAATTAATAATTTTAAAATTAGAAATATATTTCCACAGTGAGATACCGTTGTCTGAATCGACACTTGTTATAAGCGGTAAGTAAAGTAGCCGTGATATTAAAGAGGATTAGCGTGTCTTTTTTACACATTTATTCTAGCTAATTAATTTTTGTGAGATAAACAGCGTCACTCTATCACTATAGGGAAATAGGATATTGCTTGTGTAGCTTATATCCTATATGTATATCCTATATATAGCTATTTAACTTCGTACTATTTCTCAAACCGGTTAATAATTTACTCCCAAAATACAACTAAAATAGGTCCCGATAAAATCGATACAATTTATTTTTAGAAATTAACGTCCTTTCACGTTAGCTGTTTAAAGAATCTGAATATATCGCGTGACATCAACGTGAAAGAAAATTTATTGCAAGTAGTAAAAAAAACAGTCGAATTATAGCACACTGTGCTTTACAAATTACATCCGTAAGAAGTTTATTTTACCTGATATTTATTTTAAATGTCTGACCTATTTTTATATTTATACAGGAGTTTGGTTTTCGTTTTAATTTTTTTACACACTCCATATATTTTTGTAGAATGTGCGTATATATGGATGTATGTGTATGTGTGTGTTTGTATGTATGTGTGTGTTTGTATGTATGTGTGTGTTTGTATGTATGTGTGTGTTTGTATTTATATGTGTGTGTGTTTGTATGTATATGAGTGTGTGTGTAGGTGTGTGTGTGTGTGTGTGTGTGTGTGTGTGTGTACGTGTGTTTGGATGGATATGTCTATATAAAAGAACTTAATCTCTCTAGTTACAAGCATCTGAATTTTAGTCAGAATTTAACTAGTCTCTTGAAGCTATAAGATAATATATAAATATGCCAAACTTTTAAATGTTTGATACCTGATGAGGTAAAATATTTGAAGGAAACGGGAAATTAGGGTTCTATATAAAGTAATAAAAGCTAAAAGTATAACTTAGTTATTTTAAAATCGTAATAAAGTAATTTCTGCACATTTTTTTTAATATTAACTGCAGTTGAGTGTAGAGATACACTCAACAATCTTAACAAACGCCAAATCAAGAATTAAAAAGTATAGAATTTTGGTCTGAGTTAAAATGTATACATTATATATGCATGTTTTGTAAGTTTTTTGTGATCATACATGATATAGAAGTGTTTCTATTACTGGTCTTAATTCAATAGTGACAATAGATTTTTTTCCAGCTGGACAACAGTTACATAAAATAACTAAGTAAAGCAACTATATTTTAACCGACTTCCAAAAAAGGAGGCTGTTCTCAATTCAATTGAATTTTTTTTATGTATGTTACCTCAGAACTTTAGACTGGGTGGACGGATTTCGATGATTTTTTTTTCAATCGAAAGGTGTTGCTTGTCTTGTCGTCCCATTTAATTTTAATTGAGATCTAACAAATACTTTTTGAGCTATATCTAATAACGCGTATTCACTTCACTACTTTTTCATCGACATACATTGTATTACACCGTATTACTTTCCACCAGGTATACCGATTTTGATGATTCTTGTTTAAAAGTAAAATTTGATCGAGATCTGATATATCGAGACTACTGTTCGAGCAATCGGAGTTACATGCCTTTGTTGCCATTCTGCAGCACACATATACTGTATTTGAGTGTGATATAATTAATGCTATTAAGATATTTTATTTGTTACTTTTATTTTTATTTTTACTCTTTTAATTGTGTATGTGAAATGTGCCATTGTATATAAAGTTTTTATCTATCTATCTATCTTTGACTATACGTATTTACTTGACTTGTCGATGTAATTGAAGTCGTTTTTTTTTTTTCGCTTGCGAGCAAACACAATTATTTCTATCGATAATGCTATTACAAATATAATCTTTTTTTTTCTAATACTATATGACAGCTATATACGAAATAAATCGAAGAAGATGTATTTTTGATGTTATTTCTCAGTGGTTAATAATAGCCTTTTTCATTGCATTGTATAGAAATCCTTAAATCGGGAATATCACAATGGATTCGTTTCGTTGATTGCATGACCCGATTTCATTGTATGCTGTCGTTTCTGTACGTCAATGGCTTTTGTATCATTCTGGACCATCAATTTTACAATACTCATGTCATGATTTGAATTTGAATGATTATAAGCTATGACGAATGAGTGTTTGGTTGTAAGGCGTCATGCTTTCCTTTTAACATAATTACCATGTATTATGGAAAACAACAACGGATTTTCTTTTTCTTTATACCAAGAGCGCTTGTCTTTATTTGTCCCATCAGTTAAAACATAGCTATTGTTACTCCTGATAGGAAATGTATCCGTTAACCCGCAGTAGATGATGGATTAAGTTTCAAACCTTCTCCTAGATGGCATACAAAAGAGACCTGTGCCCAATATCGGAATGACATAGGCTGAATCAGTAAACTATTTCTGTTACGAATATATTTTAGTACAAATTACTCATTAATACAAAGTAAAGATAAAACTAAGGCCATTAACCTAGTTAATGCAAAGCTTGGCATAACGGTTATCGAGCGGAGCTTTTATCTTACAAACTATCTCAAAGATTATACAATTGGATTACCAGCTTACCTTACATTATGGTGTTAGGTGAAACTAAAGAAGCTTTGTAGATCGGTCGACCTTTTTTCATAACATTGTTAACATTTATTTGGATATAAACGACTAGTTTCAAACGACTACTATTTGTTATTTCATGTAAAAATAATTATACGGCCCTCCTCAAAACCCACTCTCATCTCATTTTCGAACCCACAATCTTAAAATCAGCTTCCTTTCTTTGAGTCCGTACGACGACACGAGTTATTTATTATCATTGTCATGTTTATCAATAGACGTTTTAGATCATTTACGCTACCAGAAAAATTTTAATCCTCTAACAAATTGTTGGTTGACATACAATAGAAACAAAAAAGGACAATAATTAATGTATTACTTAAATGTTTATGTTGTTAAAAGCGAGGTACATCTTGGTACAGGATATGGAAGAACTTTTATAACATTATTGATAAGACACTTTATCGATTCGCATAATCAGGTTACAAAATTTATGTCCGTGTACCGTAGTGTAGTGT
Organism: Melitaea cinxia; assembly: GCF_905220565.1. Lineage (NCBI taxonomy): Eukaryota > Metazoa > Arthropoda > Insecta > Lepidoptera > Nymphalidae > Melitaea > Melitaea cinxia. The sequence goes on from NC_059399.1 coordinate 11,056,342, forward strand.
CAACACAGAACAGTGCCAAAGAAATGCTTCAATCCACTAAAACGTACTGTGGCATACGATAGACGCTTTGAATTGGCGATGAAATCATTTGATGATTCCGTGACAATTCATGTGAATATTACTCAAATAATGACACTGCAGTGAATAACTTGAATTGTGAACCGTGATTTGCCTTTTCCTTCAATGGTCATTCAAATCTAACTATCCATCCACACATTTTTAACTGTACACAGCACTCATCAGTCGTTATAGACATTTCTAGAAATCGGACGATATTGCCAAGGTGAGGTTTTTTTTTCTTTTACGAGCAAACACAATTATGTAATACGAGTTTTATTGAAGTAAAACATCTTTATGCATGCTTGACTTGAGAAGTAAGCTGGTGAATGTGTGACGAGAGCGTTGCGAAAAGTGTGATCGGGCGAGGTGAATGAAAGTTGAGAGGGAGATATAAGTTAGATGGAGCTAAAAAAGTTTTCCTTTAGTCGTGTGGTCTAAGCCACACTAATTTTTTAATTGTCTCCGCATTCGTAGTTTACTTACGCTGTTATTTCAAATTACAACAACTTTTGATAAAGTAAATCGATTTAATGTAATGATTTAATAATATGTAAATGTTACTAAAGACTGTTTCATGATTTTTCCCGAAAAATTTTATAGGTAGTTCCTGATAGTTTATTACACAAAAGGCTAAAACATTCATACACGTGAAATTATTTCAAATAGTAATATTTCCAAAACTATTTAGATATTATTATTTTTTTTCATATATTTAAGACCCTCTCGTGTGTGTGGTGTGTCTTTCTCAATGTGGGTAGTAAATAAATCTCTAACAATCCTTGTAAATATAGCCATTTACAGCAACTTACGTGGACATTTCATAGTTCTCACTGTTAAACATAATTATCATCAAAAAAGCTAACCTAATTTAATAAGAATATCGGTAAAGTTATAAAGATGCTAACACATAGAAACAGAAACTCAACACAATATCACCACACTGAAGTCACCACGTCTTCAAATTGAAAAATTTACGTAATACTTCGATACAATAGACATCAATCTATCATAAATTCAAAATCCTAATAAATATGTATAAAGTAATTCATGCAATAACATGGTTTGAACTCAGCTTGTGGTCTGCGCAAGTTTGTTATGTCTGAGAAAATATCATGGACAAAGGTGAAACAATACCTATTAGCATTTATATTAACCCTTAAGAAAACAGGTTTGTGGGAATAAAAGTAAATTACATTAAAGCGACATCGTCCTTAAATGTAGCACAATTTACGGCAAAGTAAATATATAAGTACGAATATTGTATAAATTAGCTGCGTTATGTGGTTTTACCCACGTATTTTTCAATATTTTAATAATTTTGAAATAATATTCGCGTATGTAATATTATAGGATGTGATGTAAAGGTTTGTGGGATGATAGTACGTTTGATACTCTTTCGAACTAGGGATCCTATTTTCAGTGAAACTGTTATAATATATGAGAGATTTTCATGATATTCATTGATATAACATAACACGTTGATGATTATGATTCAGCCTGTAACATCCCACTGCTGGGCATAGACCTCTTTCTCCATGTAAGAGAAGGGTCGGAGCTTAAACCACCACGCTGCTCCACTGCGAGTTGGAGAAAAAACTACCTTAAGTAACGATCGCTGTGAGATATCTACGATAGCCAGAACTTTATCAGAGCAGTTGTTATAGAATAGAATATAGAAAGTTATAGAAAAATTAAATTTTATTGCTCAAAAAACAAAGTATTCAGTTTATATTTTAAGTAATTGTTTTCTTAGTTGAGGTTTTGTGGACTTTAAATCGCAAAAATTTACCACACCACTTTAAACCTTAAAACACTTTTCTCCTGCAATAAAAGTGAACCTGCAATTAAAATATTAACTCAGGTTTTCATGTTTAATATTATATAGCATTATTTATTATTAATCCCGCCAGGCAGCTATGCGAGAATTGCAACTTTTAATTAACGTAAAATATTAGTACTCGCTTTATCACGGACACGTTTAATGTTAACGAATACTACTAAGCTAGTATAAACTTTAAAAAAAAATATTTTTTTTATACGACTAGGTCAGCAAACAAGCGTACGGCCCATCTGATGGTACATAGTTACCGTATTCTATAGACGCCTGCAACAGCAGAAGCATCGCAAGCGAGTCGCCGCCTCTACCTCTGACCCTCCCCAGGCTTTGGCCACCTTACTCGCCACAGGAACACAACACTACTTAAGAACAATATTATTTGGCTGTGATCTGTAGGGTTCAGGCACATCGCCAGGTGGGCAGCTCCAGCTCCAGATTTTAAAGAGGATATTTCCTGCTATACCCTACCTCAACAGATTTTATTCTTTTAAGGATATTGAATGTGTTTTGAGTTTTTCTAATCCTGCAAATAATGTCATAAAAATTACATTCACGAAATGAAAGTAAAATAAATTAAATTTGTTCCTATTCATTTATTATGATTGAAATATGGACTTTGATTGCAATAATAATAAATAGTTCTAACGAAATACGGTCTTCCAAACCCGTGGTTTCAACTATTAACAGTAAAATAGTAAGTACTTAAAACGTAGAAAATAAACTTGTTAGAAAATAAAATTCACTTCATTAGACGGCTCAGAAATATGCCGCGGCGAGGGCTCCATAAATTTTTATTAACGTAACCACTTTTATTAAAACGTTATAAATCAAATGTAACATAATATGCACCGAAATATTTAGGAAAATAGCAGTAACCGCGGTCTTACCCGTTTTAAAATTTACTTTTGTTTCAAATGTGGATGATAAGATGTACAAGCTACAAATACCTACGTAAGGCCCGATTATGTCCGAGTATGTATTTATAGCTGTACCAGCAAAATATGAAAGTGTAATAATTTTAAAAACTCTACATAATGTTAAAAACTCTACATAATGCCAAAAAATTACTACTAGTACTTCAGCGAAGCGACTCTCCATGGGCCACTTTTCACCCCCGCGAGAAACGAGACGTGATGGGTAGCGAAACACATCGCCGCCATTTTCCCACGAAATAGCAAGCATTAGATTATTTGAGCATGTATGAAGGGAATAATGAAAGTGGACGAAGCGAAAGAAGTATGCAAGTGGAAAAAAGTGGTCTCTGCCTACCCCTACGGGAAAGAGACGTGATTATATATATGTATGTATGTAGTACTTCAGCCTATCGCAATCCACTGCTGGACATAGGAATCCCGAAGTTGGCGACAAACATTCCGGTTTTGCAATCCTCATCAAGTCTCCACTAGCGATCTTACGCAGATCGTCGGACCAGCAGGCCAGAGGGCGTCCCGCACTACATTTGTCAACACGCAGGTACTACCCCAGAACATATCTGCTCCAACGACCATCGCTCCTATGACACAAGTAACCAGTCCACTGCCACTTCAACTTGCTTATTTTACAGGCTATGTCCGTTACTATCGTTTTCTCCCAGCCAGCCCAGTATTGGCCCAACATTTGGCCTAGCTTCTCCAACGTCTCCGCAAAGATGACGATATCGACGCTAAAACGAAGGTGAGAGATTTATTCCCCCTCAATCCAACGCCTTAAAGACATCCTCCAGCGAAGTAGTAAACGGTTTCGGTGATATTGCATCCCCCTGTCTTACCCCGTGACAAAGGAAATTGTGTTTTATTTGCTGATCCTTGATATGGACGGTCATCGTAGCCGAGTTGTATATACACCTCACCACGACGTGGCTCAGAAAGCCATATAGGCATAATACCCACCAACACGCAATGGAGCAACGTTCCGGATTTGATTAAAATAATATAAATAAGAAACCTTTCCTCAGTTGGTGTTTATTTACATGCTGCATGGATTTATTATTTTTACGAAACTTAACTAAAAGGCTAGTCTTGTAAAATGAAGTTATTTATCGAGTTCCTGAAATATGACAGACACATGAAATTAACATTTTTTTTATAGATTTAATTTTTTTATTACATATATAACTTATTTTTATATTAACAGATTTTTTTATGTACTTGCAACACTATTTTATCGATCTACAAAAATTAATACAATAATATAAGAATCATAAATATAAATCTGAAGATTTATATTTATGATTTAAATTGAAATTTATAAACTACATAAGCCGTTATGAAATAGTTTTATAGAGTTGCAGTAATGAACATTACATCGGGAACACTAACTGTTCGGCCTTTCACATGCAAATGCTAAAACAATCGATAAAACTTTGACCTCACCACGGACTACATTTCTTTTTCTTTCAATGTACGTAATCTGTTAGCATATTAAAAAAAATAACATCTTGCAGTAAAGAGGGGTTGTGAGATTGTTGTGTATTTGTGTATTATGTTTGTGACAACCGTAGCCTGTATGAAACATCCGATTTTATTTTATTTTTTGTTTGAAAGGTAACCTTATCTAAGGTCATTAAGTATATACAATATAAGTATAAGCTTCAATGGTAATAGTATCCCTGACCTTACGATCTTTATTATCAATAATAGCACAGCTAATTATTTACCAATTTATAGCTCAGGTGTTATTTCTGGGCTTAATATCAGACCAGAGTCTGACGATAAAGCAGAAAAGGCAAGAGTTACCTGTAATATCAAAAAACAACCTATATTCTTCAGAGAGTTATGCCTAAATCAAAGTGTGAGTTAACTTTTAATCTGAAATACCAACAAATATTTTTTTTAATTTATTTATTTTGATTTAAATTTATTTCAGTAATATTTATTAAATATATAAAAAACTAGCTAATTATTAAATAAAGATACCCTTCCCTTATAAAAAAGGAAGTAACGGATACAGAACTCGATGTTTGATGAGTTTTTGATGAGGAAGAGACATGAAAATTAATTACCACAGCAGTACTTTTTTGTAACGAGTAGTATTGTTTGTAAGGAATGAGCGTTCTTGATTAATAAACGCTACAAAATGACTATTTTAGTAATATTATCTTTTGACGATTTAGATAAGGTAGGAACAACAAAAAGTATCTTATCAGTGTCCAACGAGAAATTAGGAACATTTATCAAAATTTATAAGCCGAATGTAACTTTATTTATTTTACTTCTATTGAATTATATTTTATTAGCGTCAATTAAATAACCCATTCACACACATCACGAGAATCACGAGCACGATGCTGACACTACAACCAACACAGCACGTCCTTAGAAACTCTGACTATCCTATTTCCTATAGTAACTCTTATTCTTCTCAATTTTTGTGAATTATGTTGTAACTAACTACCTTGCGAGGCCAGAGCGTGCTAGTAATATTTAATTAAAAAAAGGTGTAGTGCAACCGAAGTATTTGAACCGAAACTTCTTTCAAGTTTATCAATCTAAAATTAACTGTTCATAAAATATTAAAAAACATACATACATTATTCATATAAGGAATTAAAGTACTTTTGTGCTAATGGGGAAAGGTAAAAAACAATTCATCTACTAGCACACATTCTACATACTACGGTGAAACAAAAAATAAGTTATGTAGGTTATATACGCAGCTATATATATATATAATTAGCACACCTGACTTTTAAACTTTCAAACTCTTTTTTGGCAAATAAAATTACGTTAGAGACATCCTCTATCACGTCATCTCTAAGAAGAAAAATGACCTTTTAGATCTTAAATATTTCTAGAACGCCTCGGAATTGTATAATATTCTGGATTATTTATTATCACTAATATATTACAAAAACACTAAATTGTGTTGCTTTTTACAGTTTTTTCGATTTCCCTGATACTTATATCATACTCTGAATCGTTGGATATGAGACGTCATTTCTATACCCTCCGAAAAGAAAAATTCTATAAGCAATTGACGAGGTTATCGAAGAAATAAAAAAAAAATACTAGCAAATAATACGCCGAATATAGAACCTGCTCCGTTTCTCAAGTTGATCAATAATATCTATGTATATTGTACGATTATATTTATACAGACAGGCAAGACTTACATAGACCAATGTACGTTATTACAAACTTTTAAAAATCTTTAAACAATTCAAAACAAGGTCTTTCAATAGCAATTTTGCGACAGCTTCCTAAATAATATTATCGAAGCGAAGCTTAAAATGTGTTGGTATTTTATTATTCTGACCCCACAAACTTTTAGAGAAGAACAATTTAAGATTGGTTGGCCGGTGTTTAACTTCATGTTAAATTAAACAACATTTTAAGCTATTGTGAGGTTTTAAAATTTAACCGTCACTTACTCGGAAATTACAACTTACGTAATGAATTTATGATAATGTAATATTAACCTAATATACATTCATTTCATTTATACCATTTTTACTCTTGAATTTAAAAATATCCTTTCATTTTATAAGAAACGGCTTATTCAAAAGAGTTTTAAAAATATTTTCGATTTCGTCAACTACAATCTATAGAATCACAAATACAAATTTATGCATGATACTGCTTCATACACGCTAACCTGGGGAAATACTTAAGTTTTCTGCTTAACGAAATATTCTACATTATGAGTCGTAAAATATCAGCTTACAACTCAGATATAAAGAAAGTTTAAAGAATAGTAAATTTAATTTAACTAATTAAAATATATTCTATTACTTTGAAGCTAAAACTATCCATAAACTATATATATATATATATATATTCACAATTTAGGCTCTATCATTTCTCTGCTACTATCTAACACAAATCTATTTCCGTTGGCCTTTATACTTCGAATTCAATTCTCCAAATAGAACATCGACCTGAAATTCAATGATACTTCAAGCACTCAGTATCATGATCTTAAAAGAGTACAGATATTAGTCTAATACTATCTAGCACCGTACGTACATACACGTCCTGACGAAAGGCTGTGAAAAATATATAAAATATATTTGTCAAACTTATTATTATTAGTGATTGATATAAACAAAATCTGAGCCCAAGAATTGTTTGAATCATATATATAATATAGGTACATATTAATGCACCCTATGCAGAGAAACACGACGCCGACGTGACGCCGCGTTCACGCAACGGTCACAGCTATGGATTGCGCTTGTTGCACTGGCGGTTGCGGGTTCGATCCCCGCACATGACAAACATTTGTATTGGCCATACAGGTGTATGGCCATGGTCTGTGTGTTCGTGCAATCCTTGTGGGTCTCCCCACCGTGCCTCGGAGAGCATGTTAAGCCGTCGGTCCCGGTTGTTATCATCTACGCCTAATAGCGATCGTTACTCATAGTACGGAATAAATCCGCCAACCCGAATTGGAGCAGCGTGGTGAATTAAGCTCTGATCCTTCCCCTACATGGGGAAAGAGGCCTATGCCCAGAAATGGGATATTACAGGCTGAAGCGATGAAGCGAGCGATGCAGAGAAAATTTTAATATAAATAAATACGAGTAGGTACATTTAAATAGGGTAAGTGAGAGACACGGTCGTCTGTTCTTAAAGGAAGCAACTTAATGCCTATATTTAAGGTAACAGCTGGCTGATATAGGTACATATTTTTATTAAATGTACATACATAAATAAATTTATAAATATTTATTAAACACAGGCTCGATTTGAGAATTTAACCCAAAACCCCCGAAACAGAAGTCAGGTTCACTGTACTCTCTGTAAACTGCGCCAATAGGCTTGTCCATATGTTAATAATTTCAATTGAAGAATATTTAGCGTGGTATAACACAATTTCAAAAGCACAAAAATATTTATTTGACAATGGAGTTGAGTTGCGTTGAGTGTGAAGCGTTCATTTAATTACCACAATTGTCATTTCGAAACTCCTGTGACGTTTGGACGGTGACGTTTCAGACGTAATAGTCACGGGCAACAGTGTGGTAAGTTCCGTGTAAGTTAAAACGCTGCTAGTGGTCTAAGATCCGAACCTAAGTCGATCTTCACCGAGCTGATAATAGAATGAAACATAGTTAATAATAAATTTAGTATATTTGATAATATATTAAAAATGGGTTGCCTTAAAAAATCCTGGAGTGATTATTTTTAAATATTTAAAAAAATTGTTTTATTTTTAATTAAAAATTTCATCATCAAGATGATAACAAATTTTACTGTGACTTTATTGTAAGAGACTTATAAAATGTAGAAGATAACTTGCGTGGAGATACCTGTTTATACCGGTAACCCAGTAATTCGTCCAGGTAAATAATAAGCAACCCAATGGCTGCTCATTCTATTTTTCATACCCCTAAGCTATAATTGGGGGAGGGATTAAGGGGGTCAATAACATATAATTATGGCAAAAAAACGTTCGCGGGATCAGTTAGTATGACTATAAAATTTAAATTACTTACAAAAATTAGGAAGCCAATAAGCCTTCGTACAAAAATTAACAATTAAGACCAGTAGATTTGTAGCCTTTACTGTATTTGAAAAAAACAACCGCCGTGTTATAGTGGTGCGAGTATTCTCCTAAAACACCGGCGGGTTACGGGTTCAAATTCCTCTCGGGCTGGATATTTGTATTTGTACAAATAATTCTTTCCGGTTTGGATGTCTGTCCGTGTGGGTCACCCCACTGTGCCTCGGAGAGCACGCTAAGCCATCGGTCATACTAATACATACTTACCTGATATATGACTGGTAAATACCTGATAGCGATCGTTACTCATAGTAGAGAATATATTCGCCAACCCGCAGTAGAGCAGTGTGGTGAATTAAACTCCAATCCTTCTCCTACTTGGAGAAAGCGGCCTAGCAGTGGAATGATACTGACTGAATGAATGAAAAAAAATATTCATCTTCTAAAATAATAAAATATTAAATCGTATTTCTTTTTTTAATTCATAGACCACTATTAAATAGGGTAATTCAACACTTTTGAACGCAATTTCTCAACACCAACCGTCAGACCTCCGTATAAGGAATGAACTACCCTACGAAATTATATATAAACTAACAAATATTCGAAACAGCGATAAAGTATCCTTTTTGTTCTTTGGAAGCTTATTTAAGCCGTTATCACGCGTTTTAATCTAGGGCTTTATGTCTTAGATAATAATTTACACTAATATTATGAAATAAAAAACATTAGTTCGTTTATAGTCGACAGACTCTGAAACTCTACTAATCTAATATTAACGATTATATTTAAATAATTCCATAAAAAATTATCTACGTCATAAAACATTACGCTACCCTTTATAGACGTGGAAATGTAGCAATATACTCACTATCACTTTTTCTAGTCCTAAATCTTCTTATATATAAAAATGAATCGTATAATTGTGTTTGCAGACAAACGAAAAAAAAACCGACTTCAATTACATCCACAAGTAATACAACGTAGATCGGCGAAAAAATAGTCAAGTAACTACGCGTTATCAAAGATTACTCAAAAAGTAGTTATCAGATCTCGATAAAATTTAAATGTGACCACATGATGAACATCAGCTTTTCATTAAATTAAAAATTATCAAAATCGAAACACCCAGTAAAAAGTTATTGCGGATTTTCGAGAGTTTCCCTCGATTTCTCTGGGATCCCATCATCAGATCCTGGTTTCCTTATCATGGTACTAAACTAGAGATATCCCCTTTCTAACAAAAAAGAATTATCCAAATCGGTATATCCAGTAGAAAGTTATGCGGTATAATACAACGTAGGTCGACGAAAAAAGCGTCAAGTAAAAACGCATTATTAGATATAACTCGAAAAGTAGTTGTTAGATCTCAAATAAATTTAAATGGGACCAATTGACACACACCACCTTTCGATTAAAAATTTTTTGTCGAAATCGGTCCACCCAGTCAAAAGTTCTGATGTAACATACATAAAAAAAATACAGTCGAATTGAGAACTTCCTCCTTTTTTGGAAGTCGGTTAAAAATGTGTTAGTAAGCGTACAACTCAACAACGCCAGGACCAATTTTACCAATTCTTTTTTTTAAATGATCGTTAAAGTCCAAGGATGGTTTTTACGGTAAGAAAATTCGAATAATTTCCGTGAAAACCCTAAAAACAGCCCTTTTCTTTTTCACATACAAACATTTTCTAACTAAAACGTAGAGTCAATTTGAACTTTATTACCATTCAATAAAGTTCATGTTAAATAATATATTAGGGCGCATTTTACGTAAGTTATTAATGATTAAATTGATCTTATTCGTAGACCGCATTTTAATTTAATTTACATCCAGTAAAAATGGTATTAACTAGCTATTTCATATTACTTATTATATTGTTGCGGGGGCGTTGACAATGGAAAATTCCTGTTTTTAAACTATCGACTCCAAATTTGGTACGAATCTCCTATATGTAATGTAGAAATGATTGATGAGCGGATTTTAGGATAACTCATGCCCAATAAGGATTACGAGGTGGGCGTTAACAATGAAAATTTTAAATGTATGTAACTCCTAAACTACGGAACCAATTTTTATCAAATTTTGTACGCATCTATAATTCTGTCCAGCTTGGGAGATAGGGTAGTTTTTATCTCAATCAGACCTGGTAGGTGGTGCTGCTATCAGTATGTAGCTCCGAAACTACTGAACCAATTTTGATCAAATTTTATAAGCATCTGTAATTTTGTCTGACTTGGAAGATATGGTAGTTTTTATCTCAATTGAACTCGGTAGGTGGCGCTGCTATCGGTATGTAAGCTATCAAATTTGGTAGCTGTTTTCCGGGAGGACAACGTCTGCCGGGTCCGCTAGTATATTATAATTATAATTATTAATTTAAAATTTCACTGTTGTCTTCCATGTGACTCAATTACATACGATAACAAGCAGCATCCGAAACTGTATCTAGTTATTTTGTAAAGCCCAAAATCTTATCCGACTTTTAAATTTGGGAAAATAGGATTATACAAACAATAATTCCTGATTGTAATGTTTTAGTTTTAAAAAAGTAAATCGAAGAAAACCTTCCAAATGCTTTGATAGTTTACGCTATGGTTTAAATAGAGTTGCGATGTGCATAAAAATGACATATGAATATGTATACCATAACGTCAACTCTAATGCCAGAGCCTGATTTACGTGGAACTCAGGACGCCGGATGTCTCTATTGCACACTCACCTCAATGATTTATACTTTAATATACTATGATTGGTACATTTAAAAAAAACGAATAAGTATATTTCTATTTTAAGTAAAAAAAACCTTAAAGCCAACAGTTACCGCGATGGACTTATTTGAACAAAATATTAACAGGAGGTTAACACATTTCACACGTTCGAAACATCGTAATAAGTACTTGAGCTAAAAATAATATGAATTATTATTTTAACCTCCTTATGCTCTAATGTCAAGTTAAGAAATCATTAGATTTTTTATTAAAAACTTCTTCTATGTAACAATAGTGTCACAAGAACAGGGATATGGATTGGTATTAGTAGTGACTCTTTCCATTTGGTTGTAAAAGCAAAAATTCATTCATAGACTTTTTAAATATAATGTGCTTTTTAAATGCAAACAAGCGTACCACCTGATGGTAAGCGATTACCATAGCTTATTGACGTCTGCAACACCAGAAGCATTACAAGCGCGTTGCCGAACCTATTCCCTATTCCCCCCAGGAGGTCTGGTCACCTTACTCACCAAGAGAAACACAACACTGCTTAAAAGCAGTTTTATTTAGCTGTAATCTTCCGTAAAGTCAAGGTACTACCCCAGTCTGGCTGCTCCATATTTTAAGCAGGAAATTTCTTGCTGTGCCCTATCTCAGTTAAGTGAATAGCAGCATTCTGTCAGTTCCCGCTCCTTTGTTTTTATATAGATAGGTGTTTAAGTATTTTAAGAAATAGTCCTTTACTTACATTAAGATTACAAATAGTATCTTTTGTATGAGACATTGGGAGGTGTGTTTTAGTATTATTAAGATTCTGCTTTTTAAAAAATTTTTAAAAAATTCACTTAATTCTGCACATGTTTCTGTATGATTGTTAAACTGGCGATTAACTAGGGGAAGGGAGCATGGATAAGCACTCTTATTATTTCTTAAATATTTCTGATATGGCCAAAAATCTTTCGATCTCTTTTAATATCATTCTGCATTTTTGATTTAATTTCTTGTAGTAATTATGTTGTAATTTATTTTGTCTTTGTTGTCCTAGTATTTATTATTATTTACTTAGTACTAATGTTTATTCAAAAACATGTTAGTCACCTCAGTGAATGTTTACGTTATTTCTTACATTACATCATTGAAATCAATAATTCAGAAGATACCACACAATTTCAAATTACACGCAACCATAAATTCATTTACAGTGACGCTTTAGGGTGCCACGCCAATGCCGCATGACTAACATGACTTAATAAAAAGAAAGTTGATAGTAATAAATCATACAAATAATACAATACTATCTATTTTTTAAGTCAGTCTTAATAACTTGTAAGAAATAACTACTAATTTAGTAAAAAATTAAAAAAAATAAATTTGTTTTTTTAATACGCCATAACAGTACAAAGTCAGAAATTATAATTTCCCACTTACAGCGTATTTGAATCGATGGTAGGGCTGTGTAAAACACAAATTTCATTAATAAAATATTTACAGTTCACTCTTCACCGTAATTCAAAAACAAATTACGTTATGGTAACAATCAACACCACTTATAATATAGCTTATGAGATAATAATAAAGGGCTAGATGTACCCGCGATTTATTCGCGTGGAATATTCTAAATATCTCAAGTTCTACGTGGCGTATTAAGTTGAAACATGTTTTTAAATTAGACCTCCAACGATACAACTACGAAATCAAACTTTGTTCATTAGTTTAGCGTGATAAATAGATAAGCATAGAAACAAAAGTCATATAAATATTTTTTTATTAGTATTATTTTCCCCAAATATCTCCTTTGTATAGTTTTGAGAGACATAAACCATCAGCTACCGAAACCGGGCTGTCTGTCTGCATAATTAGGTTCGTTTAGAAATTAGTAGATATACTAATAATTCAATTTTCATCAAAACCTATAATTTATATAATATACATAATACTGACATAATATTTTGGGTCATATAAGATAGATACATAAAAAATCACACATTTGACAACCTTGATTTCAGAACCGAGAAGCGTCGACTCCACATCCTTTGGCCAGTAATCCTTAATAACCTAAATACCTAAAAAGAAAAAAAATGGAAAAAGGATCCTTTTGAGGTTATAAAATAGGAAAAGAAAGCGTGTATTGCTGTTTTGCACTTATTGTAATGAAAAGTTTAGACTTCATTTTTAGTCTTTTGATAAGAAATAAATAAATACGTTTTACAGCATTTTTTTTAAATTTCACCTTTAACGTGATGAAGTAGGAAAAATTGTCCATAAGTGTTCTGTTATTATTACAAACAAAAGTGTACTTTATTTTTGGGGGCTTAGATTAGAAATAAATTTACGAATACACGTGGTCCAATATTTTTCAGGATCTCTTCTTCAAATTGAGATTCCAATTAAATATATACAAGCTTTGACAATCACTACTTGCATTAAACTTACCGCGATTTAATCTGGGAGACATGTTATTTCGGTGATATTGTAGCAACATGTTCACTGTCTCAAAAGGACAATCGCAGTAATTCACGTATTAGCCTTGTAAAACTTATCTACACTATAAATTGTAACACTGCAACGTAACAACAACCAAACTGAGGTACAGCAGAAAATTTTCTGCTCAAACAAATGGAGCAGCCCAACTGGGGTATTACCTAGACCTTACAGAAGATCGCAGTTAAATAATACTGCTTTCAAGCAATGCTGTGTTCCTGTTGGTGAGTAAGGTGATCAGATCTCCTGGGAGGAATTGGGGGTAGGGTCGCCAACGTGCTTGCAATGCTTCTGGTGTTCAGGCGTCAATAAGTTACGGTTATCGCATCAGGTGAGCCGTACGCTTGTTTGCCGACTTAGTTATATAACTACTAGCGATATATAGACAGACATATATGGTGGTATATATATATAACGGCGCGTGCTATATTTTAAAGGAAATAATTAAGTTTTGATTTGATTGCTACTGTTGCCACGTGAAATTATTTACGTTAATAACGAATTACGTGCTTCATTACGATTATTGTATTTTGGAGTGGGTAAACACCGGATGGAGTTGTCAGTCAGGTGTCGGTTCGGTCGCTGGTCACTTTTTGGATTGAGAGCGGACATGTGACATGTACTCGCAAAACCCAACAGCTCCAAATCAGTTTATTTCTTTATAATCTTTTTAAATTCAGTTTCTTAAGCTATTTTGCCAATTAAAATTAGTTCGATAATATTTTGTAGTGGTATAATTATTTGTTGTAAATCTTTGTAAAACAACATCCATGATGGACAATTCTGAGGAAGCACCCGCTATGAATGACCATGATGAAGAGTCCGGTCTATCTTGAGAATTCTCTCGGGGCTCCTTCATATTATATATATATTCTTTTTTTTCGAATCGATGATTCTTTTTTTGTTGGATAGGTGATATTCTAAGGGTGGTACCGAGATAAGGAAACCAGGATCTGATAATAGAATCTTAGAGAAATCGAGGGGAATCCTCGATAATCGTAGTAACGACTAGTGCGTTTGTTATTTATTTATTTTTGTCAACGTTATATTACTTGTCTATGTGATTGAAGTCGGTTTTTTTTTCGTTTGCGAGCGAAACAAACACAATTATTCTAATATTACAAACAGCCATGGTATTTCTTTTTATGTTTACGACTTTAACATAATATCAATCCTTAAAAGTGTTACCTTCTAATTAACAATATACTTTGGTCAATAATTATTTTTGTAAAGAAAACGAATGTGAACGTAATGATATTTTTTATTTGTCTAGAGTGAGCAGATTTAAGTACCAGTATCTAAATAAATGTTATTATATTGAAATTTCTTTTTAAATAGACGATTTAATGATTAGGGACTTATGTGAATATCCTAGACTCTATTGAAGGAAAACTCCCGATCGTTTTGCAAACATCGGATATTGTTGTTGTTTTATGTTCGAATTCAATTTCCTACAAACTATTGTACAAAAACTTGTAAATATCAAGTTTGTAAAATATTTTACCTACTTTACAAGATCTGTAAAATAAGAAAAAGTTTATTGTACTTGATATAAAGAGCTTACCAGTTATGGACAAATATAATATAAAGTCAATATAATTTAGTAAAAAAATTTGGGAATGCATGAATGCAATGAACATAAATAAAATACCTATATAATATAATATTTCCTTCTACAGCTCACCTGAATTGTTGTTTTTTTTTAGAAGAGTACGATTATATTATGATGTTCTTAATTCGTATAAAAATTATCCATATCGAAACACTATTATAGGACGTAAATAGAAAACACGAAAATCTTAGTGTGCTATATAAAACAGAATAATTTATGAGCAAGATAAAGTACACTAATTAATAAATTATTGTCTGTATGAAGCAATTAAAATTGAAATATAACAACGACATTATAAATAGTTTCATATATGTGTGCACTGTGCCGGTAAAAATTTCCGGAAAAAAAATGTTTATAGTCTTTAATCGCCTGTCAAGTAGATTTTTAATATTTTTTCGTTCTTTTGTTTTACGAAATGAATATATGTGTCGTAAATTACTTCAAGCAATACACGTGCTTTTTAAATAAACAAATACGTCATATTTCAATATCTTTGAAGTCTCACATTTATTTCAGTGGTCGTAAAATCTTTCATGAAAATTGTTTACCTATAACACGAGTCAAAAGCCAAACATAAGGCGTCCACTGAAGCATCGAGGTGCTATAAGGTATTTAGAAAATGACCTGAATTAGGTAAAAATATGATTATTTGTGTGTTTATGTATAGTAAAAATTTTGTTTGAAACAAAGAAGAAGTTTACATGTAACCAGCACAGCGCGTATTTTTAACCGACTTAAAAAAGGTGGAGGTTCTCGATTCGACTGTATTTTTTGTGGGTGTTACCTCAGAAATTTTTTACTGGGCCTGATTTCGATGATTCTTTTTTTTAAATCAAAAAGCAGTAATTGTCGTGTGCTTTTATTTAAATTTAATCGATATCTGACAAATACTTTTTTAGTTCTCTATAATTATATCTATAATTATGCGTATTTACTTGACTATTTTTTCGACGACCTACTTTCTATTATACCTCATAACTTACTGCTTGTACCGATTTTTATGATTCTATTTTTAATCAAAACCATTATTGTCGTGCAGTTTCATTTAAATTTAATTGAGATCTGACGAGTATGTACTTTTTGAGTTATATTTAATAACGCGTATTTACTTGACTACTTTTTTGTCTACCTACGTTGTATTACTTGTCAATGTAATTGAAGTCGTTTTTTTTTTTTCGTTTGCGAGCAAACACACTTATTATAATATAAAAAATACTATTGCTTCCATGCACATAATATAATGTAAAGTGAAGAAAATACAAAGAATCCTTATCACATGAATGCAATATTCGGATTATAAAATGGCGATATTGCAAAGTTTTTGAATTTTTAAATGATACCTACAATTATTATGTCCCATATATAATATAATTGCCACAAAAGATGTGTTTTTTACCATAAGTAGGATTGAATAAAAGTTTTTATTATTACGCTATTAGCTGCGCCCGCGACTTCGAACGCGTGGATTTTAACGTGGACGTGAAAAAAGTTGTTCAGTTTGCAGTTATAAAATAAATACATTTCTAAAATAAAAGTAGCCTTAGTTACTCCTTATGACCTCAGCTATCATGTAATAAATGAAAGTCCCATCAAAATCATCCCAGCCGTTTCAGAAATTAGCCGGAACAAACAGACAGACAGACAAAAATAGTAAAAAATGTTATTTTGGTGTTTGTACCCTGTAACTTGTAATTGCTTAGTGTATATGATAACATCGGTTCTTCAAAGTTCAAGTATGACAAAACCGAAATAACACAATATATTCATAGCATAAATATTAAAGTATCAAAAGGAACTAGTACTGGATATCACTGTGATTTATAGATACCGCATCTATTTTTTCTAATATACCACGCATTGTCACATTCATCGTCTACAGTAAAAAAGAATGTTAACAAAAACATTATTTTATTATAATAGTAAAATGAGTAAAAATTGATTACTGGAATTTTAGATCTGTTTATTAATACAGACTACAATTATTAGATAATTACACTATTATTAGATAAAGTGTTAAATTTAAATGCTTTTTTATTGGATTTGTTGACTTTTTATAGATAACGTAAAAGAGATAAAACAAATAATCTTTATAAGATACTGGTAGATATATTAAACTTATAAGAGTATAGGAAAGAATTTACTGAAGACACATGGAAAATATAGAACGCAAACATAAAACAAAAAAAAATTGTGAAATGTTACAAAATATTACAAATATCAAAATGACAATACCACAACCTAAAACTATTATGACATCATGGCCTTACATTATCACTAAATACTAAACAAATATTATGAAGTACTAATTTACGTTATAAGTAACGTATATATAAAAATTAAAGGAATAGACGGTTTCTTTTTTGAGGAAAAATTTTGTTATAAAGAAAATATCCAATTCATCAATTTACACGCACAAATGAGCTTAGAACTGCCTGATTGCGTTTTAACGTATTTAAAAATGAAACTGAATTCACTGTAGTAAAAAATAAACGAGAATCGATATTTAGTATTTACACTTTTTTACGAATATCAATTTAATTCTCAATCTTACGTAAAAGAGATATGGCGGTGATCGAGGAGTTTCATTAATCAGAAAACTCCGTGTTTGTCTAATATTGAAATTGTCAATGAAAAGTAAATTTTATTGGTAACTAGCTGACCCGGCGAACTTCGTATCGCCTAACACAAACTTTATCGTATGGTATTAAAGTTCAAATTGACTTTTAAGTATTATCACAAATCTTTTGTATGGGAGTATAGAAACGTGTTGTTTTTAGACTTTTTCAGGAAATTTAAAATTTTTTTTTTTTTAGAATTTTTCTGTCCGTAAGAACCATCCTCGTACTCCAAGGAATATTTTAAAAAAAGAATTAGCGAAATCGGTCCAACCGTTCTCGAGTTTTGCGCTTAGCAACACATTCAGCGACTCATTTTTATATTATAGAAGATTATATCCAATATGTTCAGCCGACACCTACGTAAGTTTGATGTTCGATACAGCATTTTTAATGTGACTTCTTTACTCACTCTGCTTACCTAGATAGCATGAGTACACTTAGAAGACCCCTAAAATTGTGATTAGATATTAATGTAGTATATGTATACGTACGGCTTTATGACAAACAGTAACAAGTAAAATTCTGTGCCGTAAAAACAATTTATTTTGTTATACTTTACAATTCATAATGAAGCCAAAAATATATTACTTTTTTACATATATTTATTTGTCATACAAAAGCTATGATGAAATTTAAATAAAATTGAAATATTACAACTTAGGACACTAAATACTTTTTCTTACACGTAATTCAGCCTAATTCTCTTCGGAGAGATGGCGAAAGTTAAAATTTTGTACTTAGTCGTAACTGTCTACCGCATAGTCTTATTTCCTAAACAAATAAACTAAAAATGATTTGTTTATTCAGAAATTACAAGCATAATAATTTCAAGCTTAGAACATTCCTTAGAAGCTCATAATCGGCCGACGCTGAATAACTAGTTAGAGAAAAGATCCAACACGCCGGTATGTAACGAGGCTATTTGCCATTTCATTGATTTTTCATTTATTTTGCTATGCAATTTATATCTTCGTTATTTTCTTAAGCTACAAAAATGAATATATCGATACAAATCCATTTAAAACCAAATTTAAGATGATGTAACTACGATGGTTGGCTATAACACAGGCGTTTATGAACTGCTACGATGTGAGTCAGAACTACCTAACACTCGGAACAATATGAATAGTCCCATTTGTTTGGTATCGCAGGGGAACCCATTTACTAGTGATATCCAGGACGATCGGGTAGGCAGTCCTAGACCGTATGTCAGCTTCAGCTCTTGGGTGAGCAATACCGACCAAACCCCTGCGGGAGCCTTCAGCCGCTTTAATTGCAGAGTCCCGGATCTGCAGTCAACAGGATCCTCCAGCGACAGGCTGGCCTCGGCGAAAAGGCCAGACTTCTCCTTCGTGGAATATTAATAGTCCGTAAGAAAAGGAGTTTTAATTACGCTTATTTGTATTAGTCTGTCTTGTAGGCCGCTGGACAGCTGACGTTTGAACTTTTTTGAAAGCTGCCCAATTCTTGGCTCTATTTTGCTGTGGCTTTAGCTATGCTTACACTACTTTGGCAGTAATCCAAACCCCAGTTAGACATCGAGCTTACACACTTTTATCCGCTTCCTAATTTTTTACAGAGAGCTGCTATGACTAAGGTCGGAGTTTACAGCTTATTGGCGAATGGAAAGCCTAGCAAAAATCGTTTTCCCTCACTCAAATAATACGTCTACTGTTTAAATTAATTGTACGTCAACTGGGTAAACGGACAAGTTCGTAAGCTTTGTTGTGAGACGATATACTTTTTCTTACGTTATTTGTAATTTAATATTTTAAGCCATGTAACGTACCAACAAATAATAAAAACATTATGGTTCACGGTTAAAGTGATAAACTATATAAAGTAATAAAGAAAATACAAGTAGCCCTTATTCAACTACCGTTACCGTCATTTATTCTTGTTATATCTAACGTTCTAAGGAAAAAAAAGTAGCAAAATAACAACATATCACAGGTCCAAAACAAATTGAGGAATCGAGAGCTAAAACTATTTACTGCTTTACTAACTTTTCTTTTCTATTTTTATTGTTTATAAAATAAGGAAAAATCGATTACAAACCACAATAATTGAGTAGATAGAAAATTTAAACATGTCTTTAATTATAGCTGATAAAAATAATTAGTTACAACGTATTGCTTTTTATCTGTTTTCTAATTAGACACAATTATTATGTAATAATTTTGTAACATATGTATTCAATTTAATTTATATTAACGCTTATCTTTTCACGGCTTTTTAAAAAATATATCAATATTTAAACAAATACCGTACAAACAGTATGATCTACCTCATTCTCACAAAATCTTCTGTACATACACAAACTAAAATATTCTAAGACTAAGTTTATTTAAATAGGTTTTGAAATTTTTAAAGTTCAACTACTAAATTCATAATTCTTCTATAACAAAAAAAAAAACAAAACCACAATCAGTCTACAGGTGAAGTGTAAAATATAAAAAAAAAAACACCAAAAAAATAAAAAAAGATAAAACAAATATTTAACACGAATATTCTAACAGTAAAATATTGCGTAGAATCTTTACGAAACCAATCATAACAGAGATGTAACTACACAGACTAATGTTTAGTTAGTATTGATGGTATCGCCAACTATTTAACTAAACTTTGTTCACAGTTTATAACTCTTGCTAAATTAAATTGGTCTAATCTCATGTTTCTTATATTTTTTCTAATATGTATATAACCTATTATTTACACCCATAAAATATATAAACCTTGTTAAAAATAGCAGCTTCGTAACAAAGTAAGTTATTACTGTAAAGAAAACGTAGACATTGAAAAAATATACTATGTCCAATACAACTTACCGCTTGAAACTAACGTAAGAATGTTTATTTACAAACAGTCCCTAAAATCAACAAGGATTTCCAACGAATCCAAATTTTTCAATTTTCAAACATAACACACTGAAGCACAACTAAAATAATATGTTCGTCCAGTAATACTAGTAAAACAATTTTTTTATTTTTAAATTTATATATGTACTCAGTATAATTTACACAATAATTTACACAGTTATACCTAGATTAAATCGTTTCGCGCTACGTCGTCGTAGCTCGTAGCGCGAGAAGCCGTAAAGAGGGGCGTTTAAACGACTGGGCACGCAGCGAGCGACTGGTATGGGAAATCGCCTGAAAACACCTAGATACCGTAGATGTTGATATACATATCGATGCCGTGTGGGCTTTCCGTGCTTATGTCTATCTGTCGCTAGTGGTTTTGTTAACATGACTGCCGCCTCCCGCCGCCGCAGCGTGTACGCTTATCAGGCGATCTCTGATCGTTTTGATGGATATCTCTATTCAAACACATGCCACCAAATAAATCAGCTGTAATGCAATTTAAATATTACAGCTACTTTTATGTCAATTTACTGTAAATCACGTTTCTTTGTCACATTAATATTTATGTATTTTGCATAACTTTTCGTTAAGTAAATTATTTCAATTTTTTTGTAGAAAGTTGATATTACAGACGTACAAATGCAACTGTTTGAATATAATACAATTATTATTTATACAAATAAACATATTGAAGCAAGCGACCACTTAAAATATTCAAGAAATAGTTAAATGTGAAATTTCTTTTCGATGTTTCGATCAGAAAAATATTAATCTTTTGTGTATTTTAGTAAGAAATAAAATACCTCAGATCCCTCTCATACAATAAAAACGGAGTTGGGAGATTTTTACTAAAAATTGCAGCTTAATTCAGACAAGCTCCTTTAAATTTTTAAGCACCCACTTACTATTCATAACGCGTTCTACATTAAATATTAAAAGCATTATAGACAGTAAAACAAAATATACAAAAAAACTGTCTTCTCGGAAAATAAAATATAGTCAGGTACATTCGCAAATAAATTAATAAGCAAATCTTTTGTATTTATAATTATATACGTAATGATCAAATTATTATTTACTTTTCATCTTGTAATTAATAGATAAATAAGTAATAATATTGTATACCTAGTGACAATAATTGCTTAACAACTTGATATAAACGGAACAAATTCTTATACTCGTATTTTAGTGGTTCACAAGTGTCAATTTGTGGTCTATGTGGACCTTTAACTTTTTTCAAAAAGAGAGAGAGTAGTATTTGGGACCTATTTTTTATCATTTATGTTTTGACACACGAAATATTCTTTTAACAACGAAACCTTTTAGATAATTAAAAATAACTAAATAATGTCACTACAGTAGTTATATTAAATTATTGTCATTTCGTAGCAGGTCTCCTCACTGTGCCTCGCAGAGAATGTAAGACCAGTTCCAGACAGGACTGGTAAAGAAACTGCTGCGGGAAACCAGCGAAACTGAAGCTTTGTATAAAGTTTTGTATAAATTTAAGTTAACATTTAAGTGGATATTTATAGGCAAACGCCTATAAATGTCCACTTATCTCTTTATTTACGTTGCACCGTCAAGTAAAAAAAAATTTTAAAGAAAAATCACTTGATAACTCTACGATACTATTAATAAGAAGCTCCAAAAAACAAGCCTGCATGAGTAACATACAATGAAATAGATACACGTGAATAATTACATTAAAAAAAATCCTTTTAACAGAGTAAACAGCAACAATGGTGATGGATTTAACAATTTTGATGTTAAGAAAAAATTGAATTATGTTGTTAATATTATACATTATTTTATAAATGTTGTTACAAAATGTTATGGTAATTTTAGCAGGTATAATTATCTAAATAAAATACATTTTAATTTGCTGTTTCACTTTTTGTTTTAACTTTTTATTATTTCCTTAGTGACAGTGTTTAACCATCTTTAATGTCATAATTTTCTGAGTCTATCGCCTTCGGTGAAGAGGATTAACAAAAAGTAAAGCTAAAACCATGTGATCAAACAAATTATTATTTTTCTTCTTAAGAAAGGAAATTATTAATTTCCTTTCTTATCTCGATTATGCAGACGCATGCTATCCTGACCTTACTGAGCAACGACTAACAAAACTTGAGAGGCTCCAAAATTTAGCTATCAGATTCGTATTTTCTTTGCGAAAATACGATCACAAATCCGATTTTCGTAAGAAGCTCAAGTGGTTGTCAATCCGTTTTCACCGGAATACTAGAATGCTATCGCTGCTTTACTGTGTACTTAAAAATCCCCGGGCTCCAGAGTATCTAAGAGAAAAGTTCATTCTACGTAAATCTGACAAGGCACTGCGTTCGAATGAAATAACTACGCTGCAAATACCTATTCATCATACTGGATTCTACAAGTGTTCCTTTACAGCGCAGTCAATAATTCTGTGGAATGCCTTGCCAAATAGTATTAGGGAGGCTAAAACTCTTACTACTATTAAGAAGTTAACTAAAGATATTTACCTAAATTGTTAGAACTAAACTCTACCAGAAATTTTAGTTATCTGTTAATGTACTGTAAATAATTATTCAATTTTATATTTATGATAAACCATTACCTACTTAATAAATAATGTAATATTTCTTTGTGTATTTATTTATTAATTAATTTATTTATTTATATGTTTATTATTTATTTATATTATTATTATATTATTAGATTGTAGGATTCACTTCATTTTGCCTTTTTGATGACCCTACTTTTTGTTTTAAAATCTCCTCTACCCCAAGGTTGTCTGGAAGAAATCGTTTACCTAGCGATAAGACCGCCTTTGTGCCTATTATTATTTTGTAAGTTTTTATTTTTTTAAGATACCTGTGTACTTTAACTTTGATGCACAATAAAGTATATTTCTTCTTCTTCTTCTTCTTTCTTCTTCTTCTTCTTCTATTCGTATAGTGAAATAAGAAAAGATTCAAAGTGAACACTTCTCTTTGTTTTGTTTAGTAACTAGTAGTCAAATTATACAATTATATACTAATATTATTATTGAAAATGAAGTACTCGTATGTAATTTCAGAGACTTCATTTGCAAAATAATAATATTTAATTAATAATAATAATAATAATAATAATACACTTTATTGTACACCAAAAACAGAAATAATACATATCAAAGAAAGAAAGAAAATATTGACAATATATTCATTAGGTACAAAGGGCGGCCTTATCGCTAAAAAGCGATCTCTTCCAGGCAACCTTAGGGCAAAGGAAATGGTCTAGCGTCAGCATAGGTGTACAAGTTACAACAAATTTGTTATAAATATTCAAATAATTAAACATATACATACATACATACATACCTACATACATACATACCTACATACATACATACATAAATAGATACATAAATACATACATACATACATAAATAGATACATAAATACATACATATATACTGACATATATACATATATACCCACGTACATGCAGACATACATGTAAATACATATATGTATACATTATAATTATAAATTACTTGTTTATTGTTGAGTTTGAAGAAAATGCTTCCAAACAGTCTTTTTAAAAAGTGCAGGTGTTTGTACACGTCTGATATTCAAGGGCAAGGTATTCCATAAGCGAGAGGCTTGAACTGTAAAAGATTTGTCATAAAATGAAGAGGAGTGAGAAGGAATTTCAAGAAGAAAATTACTGTCAGAACGAAGACAGCGTTCGTGAGAATCACCAAGGAATTTGAAACGTTCTTTCAGATAGGAAGGGGTAAAGGGATTAAATAAAATGGAGTAAAGTAGGGTAAGAATATGAGTATTCCTGCGAAGGCGAATTGGGAGCCACTTGAGTTTTTTGCGAAATTCCGAAATATGGTCATATTTGCGTAGTCCAAAGATAAATCTTATACATACATTCTGAATGCGCTCAAGCTTATTAAGCTGCTCCTCTGTAATGTCAAGATAGCAAGTATCAGCATAATCAAGAATTGGTAATAAGAGACTATGTGCAAGAGCAATTTTAGTAGGAATGGGCAGAAGATTACGCAATCTGCGGAGAGACCCAACCGAAGCGAACAGTCTGCGACTAATTTCACATATTTGAGGACCCCAAGAGAGATGTTGGTCAAAGATAACACCTAAATTTCTCACGCTTTCGCTATATGGAATGGTGAATCCATTAAATGTAACAGGAGATAGCTCAGATTTATCAATGCGGCTGAGCAGTCTGGAGCTTCCTATAATAATAGCTTTCGTTTTATTTGGATTAATATTTAGGCCATAGGCTTTACTCCATTTACCAATGGCTAAAAGGTCATTGTTTATACGCGATACACACTGAGATAAGTTATGAACAGTGGAGTGAGAGTATATCTGGAGATCATCTGCATAGAGGTGGTAGAAAGAAGATATTACATTACAGATAGAATTTATAAATATTGAAAACAAAAGAGGGGAGAGCACGCCACCTTGCGGGACACCGGTATTGACCATTGACCAATTGGAGTATGAGTCATTCAATTTAACTCGCTGCCGGCGACCCTGCAAGTAACTAAGAAACCAATCAGCAACCTCAGGAGATATGTTAAGAGAACGTAAAATATTACATAGTATATCAAAGTCCACGGTATTAAAGGCGTTACTAAAATCGAGTAACGTTAATACCGTGACCTGTTGGTTTTCCATATTTGATCGTATATCATCCGTTATTTTTACAAGCGCAGTAGTCGTACTGTGACCTGGGCGAAAACCGGATTGCATAGGATTCAACAGACGGTGTTTTAAAAGGAAACTGCTGAGCTGTTGATGCACAAGCCGTTCGAGTGCTTTGGACAGAAAAGGGAGGATGGAAATAGGACGATATTCGGATAAGGACGACGGATTAGCTTTTTTTGGGAGAGGTACAATTTCAGCATCTTTCCACATTGATGGGAAAGTGCAGGTAGAGATGGAAGTATTAAAAATGGATGTAATTATCGGTGTTAGTATATCAAGGAGAGGAAGGATCATTTTCCGACTAATGCTATCAGAACCAACGGAATTTGAAGTTATTGCTAAAATATTCTTCTTAACATCACATTCAGAAAGCTGATCAAGAAAGAAAATGGGAGAATCAGGAACTGACAAAGCTGAAAGTTGATTTCTTGTATGGGCTTTAGTTGCACTATCTATGGCAACAGACGAAGAGAAGTGGAGATTTAACTCGTCAAGATTAAGATTTTGAGAACTGTTATCTAGACGCGCTTTGCCAATTCCAAGTGATTTAAGAAAATTCCAGACTTTGCTGGAATCTTCTTCTTCGATGACAGATTTGTGGATATGGCGACGATGTGCATCTCTACACACCCTATTACAGTGATTCCGAGCCTTTACGTATACCTCTCTATTAGCCTCACTGTTATTCAGTCTGTACCGCGACTTAGCACGAACTTTTTTTTCCTGCAATTTTTTAATTTCGGGTGTAATCCATGGGGCAGGTAGATGTTTTATTCTTACTGGTCGAATGGGTGCGTGAATATCGTAAAGTTGTGTAAGCAGAGAGCTGAAAACAGCTACCTGGCTGTCAATTGTACCTGCATCGTAAACCGCAGTCCAATCAATCTCAGCTGCATCCCTCCGCAGTTGTTCCACATCCATTCTACCAAAACTTCGCTGCAGAAGAATTCTTGATTTAAGCTTAGGAGGTTTGATTTTGTAGGATAGAAATAATAAATCGTGGTAAGAAAAAGCATCAGCAGCACATTGACCATGTTTTTCAACATGGTCAATGGAAGAAACAATAATTAGATCTAAAAGAGAAGGAATACAATTTGGTAAAGTATGAGTAGCAAGCAAAGGTAAGATATGAAGATTTGAACCATTAATTAGAGTTTTTAGCCGGGAAGACCGGTGATCGTTTTTGAGCAGACAGGTGTTAAAATCACCCATGATTACCGTATGACTATATAAAGGACTAAACTGTTGAAGTAACAATTCAAGCGAAGTGAAATAGTCTACAGTAAGACATGGGCTATAAAAAACACCGATTAGGAGTTTTGTGTGTGACAGATTCACTTCAACAAAAAGATGCTCAGCTCCACCGGCGTGAGGTTGTGAAGTATCTATGATGGTAAAAGGAATATGAGAGCGAAGATATATGGCAACCCCTCCACCTGTCCGACCAATGCGGTCATTACGGATCAAGTGAAATCCCGGTATGGAAAAGGAAATAGAAGGCAAACAAGGTTTGAGCCAAGACTCGGAAACTAGGATAGCGTGTATATATTTATTACCAAAAGATGACAATAAATCTGGATAATGAGCAGGAATACTCTGTGCGTTTATGTGGACTAAATTAAAATTCTTGGGAGTGTTTTCAAAACAAGAGTTTAACGTGTCGCTCAAAGAGGGTATGCTATAATAACTGTCATTGTTACTTGAGTCTTCGGAAGCAGACGATAGCGATAAAAATGCGTCACTATCATCAAAGAAAGACATAAAAAAAGAAAAAAAAAATGATAAATAAATAAAAGAGAAAATATATATATAATAAATGTAGGTATATAAAAATAATAAAAAATAAATAATAAATAATAAAACAATATATATAAATATAATACAATAACGTAAAAATAATAATAATAATAATAATAGCAGGAATGGATATTAAAAATATATATATATATATTATTAAGGTATAAATAGATAAAAATCAATTTCTATATAAATTAAACCTTTAAATCAATAATATAATAATGATGATAATAATAAAATAATATAAAAAATAAAAAAAAATACTATAGAAAAATAAAATAATTATAACTATTATTATAATAATAAAATTACAAAATGAAATAAAGATGAAATATGTTAATACCATTTAACGTACCCACCAGTTGCAATGAAAGAAGTTAGAATTTACAAACTTCCAAGCGTACAAGCAAGGTATAAACAAAAATTATAAAATAGTTAATAAAGATGAAGAGATAACGTTAATGTACACAACACAGAATTAAATATAAAGTAGCATGGCAAATTATACACCACTACTGGCAACACAAACACCCAGAAATATACATTAATTACTATAAAAAGAGTAAAAAAAGACTAGCAAACGAAAGATTGGTCTCTCCTTATCCTTATATAAATTATTGTGTAAAAACCATGAGCATGAAGTATAGTTAATATCTTTTTAATTTTAGTTCATTTGTTCTTTCTGGTTCAGGGGTGGTTTTGGAATTCAGAAACATTTGCAAAATGTAGAAACATTTGCAACAAAAAATATACATTTATTCGTAGCTGTATCAGCCTGCTGTTATCTCCGCGCCCATTCGGCCCCCATCAGCGAAACGCTCCAGCCGGAGCAACTCGGGAGGATCGTCGGGGAACTCTTTCCTGACGAACCCGAGGGCTTCGTGCCCCCTAGGATGGCTCGGCAGACGCCGGACGAGGAGGAGGGTGTTCCCCCACCCGTCACAGAGGCTGAAATGGAGGCGGCGTTGTCCCGCCTTCGGAGTAAGAAGAGGGCGCCGGGTCCAGACGGGGTGCACGGGAGAGTACTTGCGATCGCTCTCGGGCACCTCGGCAACAGCCTCCGGGAACTTTTTGACCGCTGCCTGCGGTCTGGTCAGTTCCCGGGGGCCTGGAAGGAGGGTAGGCTCTGCCTACTTCCTAAGGCAGGGCGGACCCCGGACTCGGCTTCGTCGGTGCGACCGGTGGTGTTGCTGAACGAAGCTGGGAAACTCTTGGAGAGAATAGTGGGTTCCCGGCTCGTTCAGCACCTGGAGGAAGGCTCGGGACCCGGACTATCAGAATCTCAATTCGGGTTTCGAGCACGCCGGTCGACAATCGATGCCCTCAAACGCCTGCGGGCGGTGACGGGTGAGGCGGAACATGGGAGGGAGGTGGTGGTCGCGGTGTCGTTGGACATCGCGAACGCCTTCAACAGCCTCCCGCACGCAGTAATACGGGAGGCACTGAAATTCTTCGGAGTGCCCCCGTATCTAGGGAGGCTGTTGGAGGCGTACCTCTCCGATCGGAAAGTAGGCCTCGAGAATCGGTCGGGGTCCGTGGAGTGGCGGCGAGTCGGCTGTGGTGTCCCGCAAGGATCGGTGCTGGGCCCGATCTTGTGGGACATTGGTTACGACTGGGTCCTGCGAGGCCGTCTCCTCCCCGGGATGGGTGTCATCTGCTACGCGGATGACACCCTCGTTTACTCTCGGGGACGAGACTACAAGGAGGCGGCGCGGCTGGCCGAGGTCGGACTCGACCTCGTGATCAGCCGCATAAAGAGTTTGGGGCTTCGGGTCAGAATTGACAAGACCGAAGCCCTCCTCTTCCGCGGGACCGGACGTAAGGGACCCCCACCGGGGGCTACCCTGCAGATCGGAGAGGGGAGGGTCAGGATGAGCTCCCAAATCAAATATCTGGGGCTCATCCTTGACGGAGGGTGGACCTTCGGCCCACACTTCGCTGTGGTGGGACCGAAGGTCGTGAAGGTGGCGAGTGCACTGGGCAGACTCCTCCCGAACCTCGGAGGACCCAGCGCCGCCTGCAGGCAGCTATATTCCGGAGTCTGCCGGAGTATGGCGACGTACGGTGCCCCGGTTTGGGCGGATCGCCTCACTGCGAGGAATAAGGCCGCGCTGCGGTCTGCGCAGAGGATCATCGCGGTGAGGGTGATCCGGGGGTACCGTACGATATCGTGGGCTGCAGCTACTGCTCTAGCCGGCGATCCCCCGTGGGAACTCGTGGCGGAGGTCCTTGCCGAGACCTACTCATACGTCTCGGGTAGGAGGGCTCTCGGTGAGAACCCCACGTTGGACGGGATCCTACGGGTGCGCCGGATGGGGCAAGAAGCACTAATGCGAAGGTGGGGGGAGGACCTGGCGGAGCAGCCGTATGGCACACGCGTAACGGCTGCCTTGCGCCCGGTCCTTGAGCGGTGGATGCGCCGTAAGCGCAAACCCCTCACCTTCCGTCTGACGCAGGTTCTCACCGGGCACGGCTGCTTTGGTGAATACTTGTGTCGGACGGCCCAAAGGGAGCCGACGACTGAATGTCACGATTGTGGCGCGGTGGTGGACTCTGCCCAGCACACCCTCGAGGTGTGCCCGAGATGGGCGGCGCTACGTCGCGATCTGACGACAGTCCTCGGAGGGGACTTGTCACTGCCGAGCGTTATCACCGCGATGCTCGGCGACGACGAGTCCTGGAAAGCGATGGTCTCCTTCTGCGAGACAGTAATGTCCCAGAAGGAGAACGACGAGCGGATGAGAGAGGGGGCCGCCGACGAGGCCTCCGTCCGCAGGCGACGAACGGGGGTGCGTAGGAGGCGCTACTTAATGCGTTTCCAGTAACGCCCCTGTGCCCATGTCGGGCCGGGATGGGAACCCGGTCCTGCTAGACATGGCGTCGTCGGGATTGTTCAGAGGTGAGCCGGACAGTCCCATGGAGGAGAAGTCTGGTCTTTTCGCCGAGGCCAGCCTGTCGCTGGAGGGATCCTGTTGCCTGCAGATCCGGGACCCTCCAATTAAAGCGGCTGAAGGCTCCCGCAGGGGTTTTGGTCGGTAGTGCACCCCCAAGTGCTAAGCCGACATACGGTCTAGGAATGCCTACCCGGGCATCCTGGATATCACCCGTAAATGGGTTACCCTGCGATATCAAAAAAAAAAAAAAAAAAAAAAAAAAGCCTGCTGTTATCTATAATACAGGCAATAGTAGGAGCAGTTGATCACGTTTTATGTTAAACGTAGGTATTGTTTAGCCACATACCTACATACTTATAAATTATTTTCTATATTAGTATTTTAAAATAAAAAAACAGATAGTAGTAATAAAAACTTTCATTTAGAAAAAAAAACGTTTATAAATTTATAGGTTTGTAAAATATTTGTAACATTTGTAAGTATAATTAGATAAATCAATATCTTTTAGGAAATATTGTGAACTTAACTCACTTATAAAGTTTGAATTTGTATAAATTAAAATTGTTCATAGACATACGCATGCGTAGCGCATGAAGGCCCCTCGAAATGGTTCGACGACCTTGGAAGAGTCACCATGAGTAGGTACTTAACTGCTTTCTAGCCAACAAAACTGCAAGTAATAAAAATGTATGCAGAAGCCTATCTTCTGCTGTAAACAACTACTAACAGTAGATATATTGCAATGAGCAATGGCGAAACATTTCTTTAGCATATTCAGATGAAAAAAATTTAAATAAACTGGCATCTGTAGACTACTTCGGCAGAACAATGATGTATCTACATACATACATACATATAATCACGCCTCTTTCCCGTAGGGGTAGGCAGAGACCACTTCTTCCCACTTGCTACGATTCTTACATACTTGTTTCGCTTCGTCCACTTTCATTATTCCCTTCATACATTCTCTTCGGTTTAGGGTACTCTTGACCTGGCCTTTTTCCAAGACGTCCCGAAACGTCCGCCTTTTTTTAGCGTTTTTTTAAACCTCCGGCGCGACGGTGCCAGAGGGTTATGTCAGACTCCAAAACCACCACGGGTGAGCAATCGTCCACCTGGGTGGGCCGATATGGGGTCGCGCTAGCATTCGCCACCTCGCCCCGGTCTCTGTTGTGCCCTGCATTAAGCTGTGGGAGTAAATCGTGTAACAGTAGAATAAAATTCAAGAATTCAAAATGTTTTTATCAAAAACACAAATACATATTAAATTAATAAAACACAAAAAGTCCTTTATCTATAACTAATCTTATATTATGAATACTAAACGAGTATTCTTTATGTAAATTTTACATGGCTGCTGCCGTATGACGAAAAGATACAAAATGTGTGTATTGTCTTTCATGTACAATATGTTGGTGTGTAAATCTTATTTAAAAATGAATTTATTTATATTAAATTTCTACTTCTATTAGAAAATGTTAAATAATAAATAGATTTTTTTAAGATACGCATGTTGCAACACAATGCCAAATTACTAGAGTCTAACGAGACAACTGCAGCTACTGATACAATTGCGCAAATAAAAAAATATCATCGGAATTCGCGTGCATGTTTATGAAAAGATATTTTTGTAAATTATAAAATAACATAATGGCTGATGTTAAGAAAGTTGAAGAAACAAAAAAGGAAATAGAAAATGACGAAGAAGAAGAGGAATTACAAGAAACAGAAGAAATCGAAGCCAAAGATCCCGCTAAGAAGAAAAAAAAGAAAAAGAAGAAGAAGAAGACAGGTTAGGTTTAATACATTTAATGAATATATTACAAGCTTTTGATAATTATTACCTAATATATAAAGTGCGCATAGATATTTTGTATTAAGAAAGACGTTGAGGTTAGAAATTTTATAGTAGTTTATTTTTAGCGGGAACTGATAATGCAGTTGATAATGTAACTACCGAGGCTGAAAAAACGGAAACACCTTCGGTAGATGAGAATGCAGGAGATGAGAAGAAAAAGAAAAAGAAAAATAAAAACAAGAGTGGAAAGAACATTGATAAAGTGCAAACAGATCCACCAACAATTCCAATTTCTGAACTTTTCCCAGACGGTTAGTAAATTTATTTTAATTTAAATTTGATTAAAATTTAATTGTCAAATCTTAGTATCAAACACGTTTCATTTTGATATATTTACATTTTTAGATATTACAATCTTAATCAGGATTTTTTTAATAAAACATTTTAAAAAAAATTAGCCAAATATCTTTTCCAGGAAACTTCCCTGAAGGTCAAATAATGGAACATGGCCCAGCTGAGGGTATTGATGAAAGAACAGCTAAAGATCGATTTTCAAGCGAAGAGAAAAGGGCTTTAGACAGGATGCATAATGATATTTATCAAGAAATAAGGCATGCTGCTGAAGCACATAGACAAGTACTCGTCAATCAAATATTTTTTAGAATTTTTTATTATTGTTCTTAATGTTATCTCTTCAAACATAACTAACAACATTTCTTTAAGTATAACTTATCTTCAGTTACCATTTTAGACTCGAAAACACATGCGTAATTGGATTAAACCAGGCATGACTATGATAGAAATCTGTGAAGAACTCGAATCAACTGCTAGACGTCTTATTGGAGAGGATGGTCTTAAAGCGGGACTGGCTTTCCCTACTGGTTGCAGTCGTAACCATTGCGCTGCACATTATACACCAAATACAGGTTAATATATAATTTGTAAATATTAATTATATTTAAATAATTATTGCTTTATCCTTTTCATGAGGTATTTTATTTGGAACAGATAACTTTTTAAACTATTTTATATTATAGGTCAAAGATATCTTTTATATTAGAAAGTGACATTGGGTTAGTGTAATGGTACTAATAAAGCCTGCAGTCTGTGTTTTGTGTCACTTATGTGTGTCATAATTTTTGTAAGATGTATACATTTACTGATAATAAATTATTAAGTTTCTAAATACAAAACACTCTTGATCTTAAAACATTAACATAGTATTACTATTTTTTAGGTGATAACACAGTGCTGCAGTATGATGATGTAGTCAAAATTGATTTTGGTACACATATTAACGGACGTATTATTGATTGTGCATTTACTTTGCATTTCAATCCTCGCTATGATCCATTAGTAAAAGGTGTACAAGAGGCAACCGA
Organism: Melitaea cinxia; assembly: GCF_905220565.1. Classification (NCBI taxonomy): domain Eukaryota; kingdom Metazoa; phylum Arthropoda; class Insecta; order Lepidoptera; family Nymphalidae; genus Melitaea; species Melitaea cinxia. The sequence goes on from NC_059399.1 coordinate 11,089,550, forward strand.
GGCAGGAATCAAAGCTTCTGGTGTTGACGTCAGGTTGTGTGACGTTGGTGCTGCTGTTCAAGAGGTAAAAATTAAAGAGTTAGGGCCTCTTCCACTAGTTGTGCAGAAAGCTTATCTCACACAAATTACTGATAGGCTTTTTCAAGAGGTAGCTAAACAGGCCTTAGGGCTTGTTTTACATCAATAAACAACTTTTGAATTGACAGGTTGCAAATATGTAGTCGAAGAGAAATGATATCTAACCACTTTCATGTACTTTTATCTGCTTAATAAATTATAATTTATGTCAGATAGCTTTATCAGCAACTGGTAAAAGACTCTTACGCCGAGTTGCACGAAACAAAATTAAAACTTAAGTAGAAATTAAACTAATTTAATCACAAGAATTTCATACAATTCTTGCAATTAAATTAGTTTATTCACTACTTAAATTTTAATTTATTTTTGTGCAACTCGGCGTTAGTTTACTAAAAGTTAGATCTTTTTTTACATTCCCATATTACATACAATATGTGTCATGTTTATTACTAAGACTGAAATTGTAATGAATAATTGGTATGTTTTAATTAGTCTCAAATATTTGTTACAGACAAAGATCTCATATTTTGTTTACAACTTAATTTGAACATTTAATTATAGGTAATGGAGTCACATGAAATTGAATTGGATGGAAATACATATCAAGTAAAACCAATACGAAATCTTAATGGCCACTCTATAGGGCCCTATCGTGAGTACTTGAAATTATCTTTTTTATAATATTAGAACACATCTAATTTTTATGATAACATTAAATATAAACAATGTTTGTAATAGGAAATTCTTTTGATATTATTTACCTAATTTATATTCATTAACCTTTTGACCGCCGTAGTCACCTATACTTGACAAGGGCTCGCGAGTCCTGTGCGCCAGCGACGTCTATAGATGACAAAAAACCCGGACCACAAAAATATTAAATAAAATTATTAAAAAAATATTTCTAGTATTTTAATTCAACATTTATGAAAATAGAATATCCCCGCAACATTTGAGTATAAAAAACAAGTCTTTTAGAGCTACACGTACTGAAAAACATTGAGATAAAAACATGCATTTTTATTCCACGTAAATGATATGTCCAGAACGCCGAAGTCGTCTATAGTTGACCGCTAGGGATGTGACGCAAGAGGTATAAATAAATAATAAATAAATATTTACAACATACACACGCGGTCATCTGTTCCTAAAGTAAGCAACTTAATGCTTGTGTTATAGGTAACAGCTGACTGGTATAGCTATTTTTTTTTTTTTTTGATAAGCATACATATAAATATAAATAAATATATATTATACCCAGACTCGGGGTGGGAATCAAACCCATAACCTCCGGAGCAGAAAGCACCGCTGACCTGTAGTCACTACAAACTGCGCCAACGGGCTAGTCAAAATGGTATAGATGATTTATATATTCTTTATTGCACTTTAAAAAAATCATAATTACAAGTCATTTTTGCAATTAGCTATTCAAAATTCAACTCAAACGTGTTATATTTTCTATAAATAATTTAATATTTGAATAAAACAAAAGGTAAAAAACATAAAACTATCATCAGCTAACACATAAATAGCAAATGAATAAAAAATCAAATCAACTAAAATCAATCAAATCGCCATAATAAATCTGATATCTCAAATCTGGCGCATCTCTAGCGCGTAGTCATTAATCCGTTCTCTACACGCCGTTGTCAAGTATAGACGACACGCTGATGACGTCATAAGCGAATAGCGAGAAAACTAGTGAAGTGCAAGACGAGCGATACCTTAGAACATCGTCGTATTTTAGAAGGCGTCGATGATTTTAATAATATACAATAAAAAAATATATATTTTTTTCATTTTTTTTATCTAAGGTTAAGAGCGAAATTACGATTCATCTCAAAATCATCTGGCAGCATCAATATCATCTCTAACCCCCACTCTCATAAAAGCTTTTTTTCTAAGACCCATGTCGTGTCGTGTGTCGTGAAATATTTGATTTGAAATATTGCTACTTACTCAGTACTGTTTTAGTACTATTTGCTACCTAAGCAAAAAAATATTTAACGCATCGACCGCACCGATTATATTAATTTGCTTCATCGGATCATATTTTTTCGTCGATCTACGTTGTATTCGAGCAAACACAATTATTCTTGTTCAAAAGTTGAGATTTCTTTTCAAAGTACTTTCTTTTTAGTAAAAAAGTTTAAAGAATAGGTAAATGATATTTTTTTTCATTAATTTTAATCATTTGAGACAATTGTGTGGAAAGTTCAAAAATAACCTAAGTTTTTATAAAACTCGCTTAAAACGTTGGCCTTATGGGGTACTATGGAACAGGGCACAGTGGAATACTGTTCTAATGAACCTTCAACCTTAAATAATAAACTATTATCTAATAAGATAATAATTGTGTTTGCAGGCAAACGAAAAAACTAACTTCAATTATATCGACATGTAATACAACGTAGGTAGACGAAAAAATAGTCAAGTAAATACGCATTATCAAAGATCAATCAAAAAGTTGTAATCGTGTTTGGATGAAATTTAAATGTGACTACATGATAAACATCGGCTTTCGATTAAATTAAAAATCATCAAAATCGGTGCACCCAGTAAAAGTTATGAAGATTTTCGAGATCTCATTATAAAATCCTGGTTTCCTTAGCATGGTACTATACCGGGGTTATCTCCTTTCCAACAAAAAAAGAATTATCAAAATCGTTTCATAAACGACAAAGTTACCCCCGAACATAAATAAAAAAAATGTAAAATATATATCGAATCGAATTGAGTAACCTCCTCCTTTTTTGAAGTCGGTTAAAAAATTACAAATTTGAATTCGGTTAATTTTATTCTAAATTACTTTTCATGTATATATCGATTCGATTCGAAATCGATATATAGCCTGCGGCTTCCTTGCGTGCGACACAGCACGTCTCTAAATAGAGTTTCATAACCGTAGGTCAGCTGCGCCGTAGTCGTCCAGTCGTGACAATGACGTCATGGCGATAGAAAAGAGTGTTGTGCTTTACTACGATTATTTTTGTAATGTTTGTTTTTTATTTATGTTGTTGTAAGTATATATAACGAGTGCAAGATAACACAAGAAAAATATTAAAAAATAAACCTTCCTAGATTATATAAGTAGTCATTTATTGCATAAAAACCAACAAAAACAAGTCACTGTGTGGTACTCGATAACGACTCTTGGCAGCACTATTGTTTTCGTAGGTATTTTTGTTTATTTTATGCCTTGGCGTACAGGGCACGGGAATGGTTTTGAGGCGTGGCGGTCAAAAGGTTAAAAGATTGATTATATAGACCCTAGGGAAGATTTAGGCTCAGAGCTAGACGAGTACCTCTGTAAATACTATATTTGTTTTAAAATGAACTAAACAACTAAGAAACAAAATATTCCAGTTAGCAATGACCTCTTGTATGGATTGACTTTAAACCTTAGCTGTTGATACTATCATTTCGTCTACACAGTGTGATTAGTATGCTTATATAAAATATTGTAAGAATAGTTTTATATTTTTACTATTTTATAACATTTAAGGTATCCATGCTGGAAAAACTGTGCCAATAGTAAAGGGTGGAGAAACAACAAGGATGGAAGAAAATGAGTTTTATGCAATTGAAACTTTCGGTTCCACAGGACGTGGGCAAGTTCATGATGATATGGATTGCTCACATTACATGAAAAACTTTGATCAACAATATGTGCCTTTAAGGTATATATTTAAATGTATAAATTATAATTATTGTTTGAATATTAGCCTACACTTGGTAACTTTTTTTCAATTTAGTTCTTGTTAGTTTTAACTTAACCATTTCCACACATTTCTCCATACATTTTTTAGCTTTGTGGCTACGGCAATAAAGAATAAAGCCACGGGAAGAGTGCCGTGGGTGTCTTAAGGGGCGACTAAGAGATAACACAGTTCCACTACCACCTTGGAACTTAAAAAGCCAACATATGGCGGGATAACCATCCAACTGCTGGCTTTGAAATACACGGGCCGAAGATGGGCAGCAGCGTCTTCGGTGCGACAAAGCCAGCCCAGCGTGGTGACTATGAGCAACGCACATGAGTTTACGCCATTTTTTGGCGCGAACTTGTGGACGCCTATGTCCAACAGAGGACTGCGATAGGCTGATAGAGTGAGTGGATCCTGTTGCCTGCAGATCCGCGACCCTCCAATTAAAGCGGCTAAAGGCTCTCGCAGGGGTTTGGTCGGTACTGCACCCCCAAGTGCTGAAGCCGACATACTATCTAGGACTGCCTACCCGGGCGTCCTGGATCATCATCATCTTCCTGCCCTTATCCCACTTATGTAGGGTCTGCACAACATGTTTTTCTCTTCCATTCCTCTCTATTATTCGTCACTTCAGTGCTTACTCCTTTCTTTCCCATATCCTCACTCACACAATCCATCCGTCGCTTTTTCGGTCTCCCGATCGCTCTTCGTCCTTCGACCTCCATCCCTAACATTCTTTTACCAACATAGCGTTCATCCCTCTTCATTACATGCCCATACCACGCTAACCTATTGCTCCTCATTTTCTCTGTCACGGGTGCTACTTTCAAACTTCCCCTTATATACTCATTTCTAATCCGATCTTTCCTCGTTACTCGGGCGTCCTGGAATCACCCGTAAATGGGTTCCCCTGCGATACAAAAAAAAAAAAGGCTGATAGAGTGAGAGAGAGATTTCTCCCACCACCCAATTATTAAGTTTTTTTTTATTATTTTGATTTTGGGACTTTTAACAATAAGACTGAAAATGTCAGTCCTATAATTGTCATTGAAGCTTTTAAAGACCCTAATATACATCAAGATAAGATTGCCACAGCATATAATTTTTGCATATTATAATTTGTAATATTATTAATATATGATCATAGGTAATGATATTTTAAGTTTTATTTTATTAGTCCTGTCTTTTTTAACCGACTTCAAAAAAAGGAGAAGGTTACTCAATTTGACCGCAGAGCAGAAAAAGCAGATTTTTTGCGATTTTTTTCAATGTTGCGCCATGAAATTTTGTCCACAAACCTCAGATTCGGATTCAGCACCCCAAAATACGTATAGAATGAAAGAAATCAGAACTGCCCCAAAACTTTCCCACTAGCGGCACAACAGAACAATGATAGTTTTAGAAGTTTCTAATGTGATGTCGTATTTAAACACATTTTTTTGTGCATTGTTTATTGCAAATATTTATTTTATGTTTAATATTTAGTATCAGCATTGCACCCGTGCGGAGCCGGGGCGGGTCGCTATTATAATATAATAATTAGTTTTTTCATTGCAAATTAAAACTAAATTTAAAACACGTAAGTTATGCACAGTATTTTTTGTTTGGTCATTGAAGAAACAAAAAATACTGTGCATAACGAGAATCGATTTACCCTCTAGCGAATGTCCCACTAGGTATCTGCACCGACTTGCGCCGTGAACAAAAATAAAATTACATAAGTATACTTTATACATCACAAGTATTTTTTTCTACAGATTGCAATCATCAAAACAGCTACTCAATTTAATAAACAAAAACTTTGGAACACTCGCATTTTGCAAGAGGTGGCTGGAACGCGCCGGCGCGTCGCGCTACGCTATGGCTCTCAAAGATCTATGTGACAAGGGTGTAGTGGACGCCTACCCGCCTCTATGTGACATTAAGGGCTGCTACACCGCGCAGTTTGAACACACCCTAATCTTGAGACCCACTTGCAAGGAAGTAGTATCCCGTGGAGACGATTATTAAGAATTTTCTCTTACTTTTATACCAATTATATTTTTGAAATACCTGTTTAGTAATAATGAAACTAATGTTTTAAGTACATACTGTACTGTAAAAATTAAAAATTCGCTTTTATTGATTTAGTCAATCAATGCTTTTGTTTATATTATATGATTGAGACAATTTATTCTACATATATTAAGGACGTAATAATACTAAAACCCTTTTTGATCAGTGTGATACAATTCAGAACCTTTTGTATAAGTAATGAGAAAAAAAATTCAATAAAGTTCTTAAAATATTTGCTGTTTTACTAATTGCACTCTTGGTAGACTTTTCTTCCTTTAAAGATTATAGCTATTTTTAGATTTTAACAAAAACCTTTCGAATTAGTTTTCCAGGTCAATTAATCTCATTGTTAATCTATTGGGTTTAATCCTTTGTTTTGTTTGTAATAATACCAGATTTATCCTAAGTTTAATGAATTTCTTACAATAGGGATATTATATGGTAGGCATACACTAGGTATACAGTGAATATTATCATTTTCGTAACTATACAGTAATACTAGCAGAGCCCGCGGTTTTTCCGCGGTAATTCGGCTATTCATCACAAAGAATTTTACAAGTGAAACCAGTAGTTCCTGAAATTAGTGCCTGTAAACATACTTTACCGTATAGAATAATAGTTTTTATGCTAGTATAGAATTATATTCTCGGGAATGATAACCTATATAAATATAAATGAATGTTGCTAAGCGTATAAACTCGAAAATGGCTCGACCAATTCAGCTTATTTTTTTGTATATTCCTTAAGTGCCATTTCACAAAAATCGGTAACAATCCGCGAAATTATAATATTTTAACGTCGTTAACCTTAGTATTGGATGCAATAATGTAATTTATATTTTTGAAATATAATAGAGCATGCTTTGTTTTAGTAGGTAACATAATGAATCAGAATTTTGATTTATATTGTGTGTACAAAATTAACCTTTCTAACCTTTTTACAAAAATAACCTTTTTATCAGACGCCTCCCTGGGTAAACGGTCGAAATGTATACTTTGAAGTCCTATTTTTCAATAACCTCTACTTTAAAACTGTATAAAAAATTATGGTAATATATGGAATATGTTTTTGTTTATACATAATGCAGATTTTTTCAATTTGTATCTCCGTTAATCCTATCTATACCAAAGTAAACTTACATCATTTAGGAACAAACTTTAAAAAAATATATTAAAATATTAAATACAAAAGGTATTAAAAATAAAAAGATAGTATATAATACCTCGCATCAAACCCATTACCCAGTAAATCAGTCAAGCGCCAGCGCTCTTAAATCTGCGCTCTCGCCAAATTCTGCGCAGCCGTTTCTTTCGCTCACACGCGCCAAGCGACTGTTATAGTGTGATAAACCGCATTTGATACTTTCATAAAAATAAATATGCGAAAATTACTGTAAAATAATATAATAATATCTGTAATCAAATGTAGTTTAATTTTTTTTATTCTCACATCATCAATACAAATAGGCATCTGTTTGTGTTGTTATTTGTTAGTAACATATATAACAACACATGTTTGTCGGTGTCATTGAGTTTATAAAAAAATTAAAGCCGGTAAAACTTGATGGCCTACTTGCATCCAGAACTATGCAACTCTCATTCACACTCAGATTTTCTTGAGTAAAATGCAATTTTATTTATACCGTAAATATTCGATTCATTCGTAAACTAAAAAAACTAAATCAATTCAAAAAAAATTGTTTCATAAAATTGATTTTTCATGTATCAACATGCAAAGAGCAACACGGAGGGGAGTAGCCATGTACAGGCGTTCCCCTCTGTCAAGGTATAAGGCCAAATGGCCATATGCGTACAATAAAACTAGTTGCAGCCGCACTGATCACTAGACTAAATCTAGTTGCGCGATTGAATCAACGTCCTTCAAAAAATGCCAAATTGTTCGTTTTTTGCTTCAAAAAAAGATCTGCCACGTAAAATTTACTAAAACATGGCGTTACCTTTCATACGTAAGTATTTTTTAATCACATTATTACTTGTATACTACTTTTAAACCTTTTTTAAACTTAAAAATTACAAATATTATCGGTCGTGTTGACTCGATTTGTTTACCAACATAGGCCGCTCGCCCTCATACAATATGCGGATCGGTCGAGCGACTGATCGGAGTCTATTTCCGAGAAGTCACTGTCGCCGAGCGATAGTGTTGTTACCGGTTTGTTTGTAGATAGTTATCGATAAAAACGGCAAAGGCAAAAGAGGTGACAGACATTTTTGAGATTTTGATTTATTTATAATATAATTATTCGTTGGGGCCTGAGTTCAAACCGCACACCGAAGCTGTTTTTATTCTTAAAATTTTATCATTTAAAATTTGTGAAGAATGAAATTTCAATGTTGTAAAAGTACGATAGAGGGCGCCGGTAGTGTCCTCATATGCTTTAACTGCAAACATCACTATCATTTTCAATGTTTGTATCCAACCGATAAAAAATCAATTACACCTAATTTGAAGAAATGGGTATGTCCTGAATGCACAAGTAAACAACCAAAGCCAGCCAAAAACGACAATACTCCGATAAGAAGTTCCTCAAAATTAACTCAAAGCAACGATAACGTTACTATAAACCGCGGCGGCGCACAGTGGGCTGGGATTACAAGCCCACTGTGCGGCGGCAGGTCCAATGCGGTGTTATCACCCGGATCACCTTCATCTAGGGAGGATACTCCACTATTGGCTGAACTGGTGCAAAGAATTGTAGCCGAGGAAAACGATAAGCTAAGAAATGATTTAAAAACTCTGGTTCACCATGCAATTTCGGAAGAGCTTAAATCTTTAAAAGTTGAAATTACAACCATCAAGGACTCCCTGAGTACGTTCAAGCAACAATTGGGTAATCTGTCAGAGCGTATCGAAAAAGTCGAGACGGATGTAAAGCTTTGTGAGTCAGTGTCTTCTGATATATGTTATCTCAAATCCTCCTTTGCCAAAATAGAAATGGAAAAAGATAAAATTTTGTCGACAATGAACAACGATCCCTTGCCAACTACGTTTCAAAATACACCGCATACCGTTTATGAAGATCTTGCCGCTGAGCTCCATGAACGTGCTCTGAGATCAAAGAATATTGTCGTTGTGGGCATTCCGGAAGATACAAACTCGGATGTATTGAAAATGAAAGAACAAGACAACAAAAACTTCTAAATATCCTGCATACTATAAGCCCCGATTCCCCTCAACCAATTAAAATATACCGTTTGGGAAAACAAATCTCCGGGAAATCTAGACCCATAAAAGTTTGCTTTGAATCTGAGAGCACAGTTAAATATTTATTGCGTAATAAGACAAAGATAAAGAACGAAAAATTACGTATATACTCAGATCAAACACTACTACAAAAACAGTATATGAGCACCTTGCGTGAGCAGCTGGCAATGCGCACGGATAAAGGAGAAACTAATTTAACAATTAAATATATTAAAGGCGTTCCGAAAATCATAACAGGGTCCTCAAAAAACTGAGAAAAACAAATCAACACAATAGTAAAATAAGTAATTCACAACTAAACGATAATAATAATATTACTTACCAATTGGCAAATAATTACCAGAATATTGTTACAAGCTCTTCGTCCCTTAAATGTTTTTACGCAAATGTGCGAAGCTTACATACTTCAGGAAAGCTCGAAGAACTAACTTGCATTCTGAAATACATACCGGCCGATGTGCACATTGTGCTGCTAACAGAAACCTGGCTAACGTCAGAATATGAAGCACAATCAATACAAATACCCAACTATACCCATGTCTTTAACATCCGATCTGGTGGTACGGGAGGTGGTGTATCAATCTTTATACATAAAAATTTTACCTTTGACGTAACTGAATCGCTTTACAATGACAGAAATAACTACCTGTGGATCTATATTAACAAACTAGCTCTAAACATAGGATTGGTGTATAGACCACCTGATACAAACGTAAATGACTTCTTGGATAGATTCTCAACATATCTCGAACAGCGAAAGCGATGTGTCGTCTTTGGTGATTTCAATATCAACCTGCTCTCTAATGACTCCCGAGCAATGGAGTATCAAAACTGCATAAGGGAATCAGGATACATTTTATTGAATAAAATTGATGTAGAACATTGTACGCGAGAGACGAACACAACTAAAACGATAATAGACCATATCTGCTCGAACGTGAAAGAACACCCATTTCAATTTTGTTTAATTGAATCTAGTATGTCGGATCATAAACAAATCTATTTTGAATTAAAAAAGCGTATAGTTGTGCCAAAGCCAAAAATACAATACGAAGCAGTTAACTATACATCTCTTTACTCTGATATGTCGCAAAAAAATTTCACTAACAAAAATCATGTTTTCTCTAATCTGGAACAATTCATTCAAGAAAATATAAAGGCCAACAAAACACTTAAAACTAAAATTCAAAACTTACCAAAGGATGATTGGATAACACAGGAAGTAATTAATTATATCAACATACGAAATAAAGCATGGGTAAAATTTAAAATGAATCCCAAGGACGACAAATTAAAGGAGCAGTTTACAATTGAGCAGAATAAAGTTAACAAAGTGATCAAACGACTAAGAAAACAATATTACCTCAATGCTTTTGAGAATTGCAGGAGGAAACCTAAGAAGATGTGGAACTTAATATCCAGTCTAAGCAACAACAAAGTAAAAAACTGCAATGTCCCATCTAAACTAGTAATTAATGGCAATATTATTACGGACTGCACAGAAATATGTAATACGTTCAATAACTTTTTCTCAACGATTGGCTCTGTTTTGGTAAATTGTATTCCTACACATTATCACAACCCAAACACTCACCCTTTCACACAACAAAACACATCGACTACTCTTTTAAACAGATTCAAACCGTGTACATCGTTGGAGGTCTTGAAAATTATTAATAATTTGGACAGTAATTCGAGCTCTGGTATCGACCAAATAAATACTAAAACACTAAAATGTATAAAAGATTTAATAGTGGATGAATTAGTCGCTTGTATAAATAAGTGCTTAGATGAAGGATCTTTTCCTGACAGCCTAAAAATAGCTAAAGTTAGTCCCATTTATAAATCTGACCTAAAAACTGACCCAAGTAACTATAGGCCTATATCAGTTTTACCAGTCCTTTCTAAAATATTTGAAAAAATACTTTACACGCAAATATATCAACATCTAAATGACATTGACTTTCTCTCTAAAAAACAATATGGATTTAGGCCGAAGTCGAATACTTTAGCAGCTACCATTGACTTAGTTAGTAATATAAAAAGTGCTATTGATAAAAAACAGGTGGCCGTAGGCATATTCATTGACATCAAAAAAGCATTTGACGCGGTGAGTCACCCACTCTTACTTAAAAAGCTTAGTTACCTTTTTAGTGACACTGCATATAATATTCTAAAGTCTTACTTAGATAATCGATATCAAATAGTCAAGATTGGCGACAGTAAAAGTACTATGGCTAAGATAACTCACGGTGTCCCACAAGGATCCATATTAGGACCATTATTATTCCTGATTTACATTAATAGCATTAGTGAACTCGACCTAACTGGGGATATAATATTATATGCAGATGACACATGCCTTTTCTACTATGGAGAAAATATAAATGAAATTATGGCAAAATCTCAAAAAGATCTTGATACCCTTGAAGAGTGGTTTAAATATAACCTTCTCACAATAAATACCAGCAAAACAGCATACATGATTTTCGCCGCTAAAAACAAAAATATTAATCAAAATTTAACGCTTAAAATAAATAATGACATTCTAAAAATATCCGAACAAGAAAAATATCTCGGGTTAATTTTAGACCACAAGCTAACATGGAAACCCCACATAATGAAAATACGTAAAAAACTAATTTCTTTACTTGGTTGCCTAAGAAATCTATCCAAATGCATACCAGAAAAACTACGAATTGTTATATACAATACCTTAGTTAAACCACATCTAGAGTATCTTACTGAGATATGGGGATGCGCAGCTAAGAGTAACTTACAACCTTTACAAAGAACACAAAATAAACTAATAAAAGTACTATATAAAATGGATTTCTTGACACCTACAAAAGATGTTTACAAAATAACAAAGCTTCTTAATGTAAAACAGATATATACCTACAATACATGCATGTTAGTCAGAAAAATACTCAAAGGAACACTACAAACCCAGTTACGTTTTGATCTCAAAAATCCCAGTAAATATAGTAAACGCAGGAAAAATACCAATTTAATACAGTTACCCAGAACCAGGACAAATTACGGTAAATTAAATATAAAATATGATGGAGCTAGAATGTATAATAACTTACCCGAATGTATAACTAACGTAAAGTCCATGGCAAAATTTAAAGAATTGCTAAAAAATTACATTCTTAGTAACTTTGATTAAACGTAATATTAACTTGCCTATACAGGCTTTAAAAAATTAAAAAAAAAAAAAAAAAAAATTTAAAAAAAAATAAAATAAATAAATAAAAAATACTAGAAAACACAAATTCATTAATAATATTATATCAAGCACGCATACATAAAAAATACACAAATACACGCTACATACGCACGCATGCACCAACAGACGACCGCACGCACCAATACACACACACACACACACACACACACACACACACACACACACACACACACACACACACACGCGCGCACACACACACACACACACACACACCAAAACATATAGACACACGCACCGAACATTACTATACCGTTTCATATTATTTTTAATGTTTCTCATTTTAAGTGACTATATACTGAAATTGTATGTCTTATGAGAAAAATAAAGATTCTTTAAACCGAATATTGCTAGCTTTTTTTAATAAACATAGTTATATAATAAAATTGCATTAAATTAAATATGTAGTCTTTCGACTAAATTGGAAGCTCCTTTTCTATATTCGCAGGGCGCGGGCGTAGGTTATACTCGCACTCTTTACAATATTATGTGGGTAGTACTTCAAAAGATTATAACGAAATTGTAATGTCTACCCAACATGTGGATACATGCGCGCTCTTCAGCGATCCGATCCAATCTATCGTGTGGCATAGGGAGTAACTCAGAGCAGTGCCTAGGACTTGCGACCCAGGTGTAGGTTTAAGGAGATCTCCTTTGGGATACGTATCAACGCTCACCTTCACTGCTCGAGTTATCCGCCATAATATGTAACAATTAATTCGTATGCACAAATTAATTATCGAATGAGTCTAGGTTAAGCTACTAGCAGGATACAACAAGTGCATCGTGCCAAGCCAGAGCCAGGACTGCCTTAGCGGCGGTTGCACTGTTCATTTTATACACGTCAGAATAACTCGAGTAATATAATAAATGAGGGTAGATGACTATCGAACGATGTGCTAGGTGGCGCGATCGTTGCATCTGTTGTTTACAAATTCCTTTGTAATTGCGTATGACAGTACTAGTGTTGACACGGCCAACCCTGACAATCGCACGACCTCGTGCGTCCATGTCATGCATCCGCCAACTCGGCGTTACTACTCCCGACCTATACAACACTAACGGGTGACATTAATAACTGTTCGGCTATTCCTGACCAAAACGCTGAGACCATAATTCACTAGCGGGACGGGCGTACTGGGCCCCTTCATCACTTCTAGACATAGCGTGGTCCGGGCGTACGTGGCCCCTTCAACCAGCTTACCAACCGTGGGTCGGGCGTGCTAGGCCCCTTCGCCCCTTCTCTATAGCGTGGCCCGGGCGTACAAGGCCCCTTCAACCAGCTTACCAGCCGTGGGTCGGGCGTGCTAGGCCCCTTCACCCTCACTCTGTAGCGTGGTCCGGGCGTACAAGGCCCCTTCAACCAGCTACCAACCGTGGGTCGGGCGTGCTAGGCCCCTTCACCCTCACTCTGTAGCGTGGCCCGGGCGTACAAGGCCCTTTCAACCAGCTACCAACCGTGGGTCGGGCGTGCTAGGCCCTTTCACCCTCACTCTGTAGCGTGGTCCGGGCGTACAAGGCCCCTTCAACCAGCTACCCATGGCCCGGGCGTACAAGGCCCTTTCAACCCTTTACATAGACGTCGCTCGGGCGTACTAGGCTCATCCCACTTCTGATGTAGTCTTTCGACTAAATTGGAAGCTCCTTTTCTATATTCGCAGGGCGCGGGCGTAGGTTATACTCGCACTCTTTACAATATTATGTGGGTAGTACTTCAAAAGATTATAACGAAATTGTAATGTCTACCCAACATGTGGATACATGCGCGCTCTTCAGCGATCCGATCCAATCTATCGTGTGGCATAGGGAGTAACTCAGAGCAGTGCCTAGGACTTGCGACCCAGGTGTAGGTTTAAGGAGATCTCCTTTGGGATACGTATCAACGCTCACCTTCACTGCTCGAGTTATCCGCCATAATATGTAACAATTAATTCGTATGCACAAATTAATTATCGAATGAGTCTAGGTTAAGCTACTAGCAGGATACAACAAGTGCATCGTGCCAAGCCAGAGCCAGGACTGCCTTAGCGGCGGTTGCACTGTTCATTTTATACACGTCAGAATAACTCGAGTAATATAATAAATGAGGGTAGATGACTATCGAACGATGTGCTAGGTGGCGCGATCGTTGCATCTGTTGTTTACAAATTCCTTTGTAATTGCGTATGACAGTACTAGTGTTGACAAATATAATACGCGTATTACGAGTATTAATACATTTTACTAGAATTACTTAATGTGAACTTCGACCATAATGTTTTATATAAAAATTTGGCAGGTTTTCTGAAAATCCAAATTTAAGGGATACATGGAAAAAAATTGTCATAACAGACAGACCTGGACGCCCACAAAAAATAGTGTAATTTGTTCAGATCATATCAATACCACTAACTTTCAAGTGTTGGCGAACAATAGAAGGATTAGTCGAGGGCACCAAACCAACACTAACGCCACACTGTTTTTGTCCCGTAAGTTTTTTTTTTGTCTCATGTACAAGGTAATCAAGATATGGTTCACCTTTGTCATAGTAGTGAAACGAAACTTAGATTTGTCAACTTTGAAAATTAACAATGTTAAATCCATTCTTTCAGAGTCATCAACAAATCATTCAATCTAGCAGATGACAGGCTATCATCTTATGATGCCATTAGTGCTACGCTCCTTATTCCTGATTCGTTGACATCACAGTGTACATCACCAACTCCTCAAAATGTGGGTTAATTTTAAATCGTTTATTGTAGACTGGCATTGTTTGGCACAACAACGTTGCACCAAACGTATTGTGGCATAATTATAATAGTTAGACATATGCTGTCGCGACACTTTTTAACCGACTTCCAAAAAGGGAGGAGGGTCTCAATTCGAGTGTATTTTTTTATGTATGTTACTTCAGAACTTTTGACTGGGTGGACCAATTTTGATTATTTTTAATTTAATAGAAAGCTGATGTTTATCATGTGGTTGCGTTTAAATTACATCGAGATCTGATAACAACTTTTTGAGTAACCTTTGATAACGCGTATATATTACATATATTGTATTACTTGTCGATGTAATTGAAGTCAGTTTTTTTTTTCGTTTGCGAGCAAATACAATTATTGTAGATAATGGTGTGTTCTACAAAGTCTTACAACATTATATATTTCTATTATCATTAGTTTTTGCAGCGCACGCAATGTAAGAACTTTTTTAGGATATTTTTTTATCCCTTGGGTTACATTATTGGAGTTTTAGTAAAGATCCCTAATATTTTTAAAAATATAGTATAACCTATGTCGCTCAAGGATAGTGTAGCTTCTCAACGATGAAATAATTTTTTGAATCGGTCCAATAGTTTCGGAGCCTATTCAATGCTAACAAACAAACAATCAAATCTTTACTCTTTATAATCGTTTATTTTACATGAAGATGTTTGATTTGTAGTATATAATAAATTAAGTCTATTTTTGTAATAATATCTTACCTTTGTATCACTTTAAAAACATTATTTCCCTAACCGAGTAGCCTCTCGTCCGTGAGCTATAAAAATGACAATTAGTGCCAATCTGTGGATCCCATGACAGGACTTCCCACAGACAGGGGTTTGAGCACGACTTAGGTTCGGAAAAACCGTTTTATTTCAAAATGTAGTTGAAATCTAGTAAAATTACAGTAAATTTTATAATTATGATATATTTCTTTAATTTCTTACACCACTTAGGCTTGACTTTGAATTGTATTATAACTGTTCTAGGAGAAAGAATATGGGTCTCTTAAAATCTAACTTTTATTTTCTCATTTATAAAAAATAAAACGATAGCTGGATGTAATATTATATTTTTCTTATACAATCTTATATATATAATAAAATTAAAAAAGAAATGGCATACCTTACATACATTTTTTTTTCACTGTACCCTCTTTTTAACATACGACAAAAAAAGCACCTCTTCAAAAGCCACTTAAGTGGGTCTCACATTTCATTAGTTTACAATATGTTCCTGGCGTCAGGGACAAAGCGTTTTTTGTTTACAATAATTTTAACTTACTGCCAAGCTAGTATAAATAATGGCACATTATAATATTCAACACATCTTGAGTATGGATGTATCAAAAATGAGGCTCGAAATTCTTACAAAAAACATTGTCTCAAAAACACTAAGATTTTGCAGAATATATACTTCCAAGTGTTATAGTTGTTAATTATTCAAGATTTACATAGAACTAAGCATCAATTACAATGAAAAATAACACATGTTTAGAAGAGAAATATCAAAAACGATGTTATTAAAAACAGTGAAATATGAGCATAGTTGCTCCATGAAGCTACAATAGTATGGATACGACTGTTTTATTTAATCAATATGATTTTTTTTCGAACTTATTTTTATTTAACTATTTTATTGCTGTATAAACGGGATTTTTATTTTTCTTTTCCGGCGTTTCGACATCTTTACAAAAGCCGTGGTCGCGGTAGACTGAAATGTAGGTAGTTTAATATTGTACAGTCGGCGTGTACGTCAAAACGCCACAAATAACCTGTAACAAAAACAAACTGTGAGTGCAAAATAAACATATCCGGAATAAAAAAAAATTAACAACATTAAAAGTGCTAAAAGAATCAAGTCAATGAAAATGCATAAAAAAGATAATTTAAAAATCTATCAAAATCCGTTTTTTTTTTATAAATTGATTCGTCATAGAAACTGCCTTTAGCACAGAATCCAAACACTATTTAATATATGCTATATATATGTGTATATGTGTGTAACAAAAAAAAACTAATATGAATTTCAATAGCCTTATCCATATTATCCAACCGGCGGCCATTTTGTGATGCAAAATGCCTGTCTGTGGCGAGTCCCAGAAAAGGACTTTTGAGCGTCTTCATGTCTTTGAGCTCGGTATTTTTACATTTTCGACTAAATTACATGTATTTTGGAATTATTAGATTGTAGTTCAATATATTTGTGACCTAATTACGCAGATACTTTAGAGTTTTTAAATTTTTTCGATTAAATATGACAAAACGAAATCTACCTACAAATTTGTAAAGTCACTTGGACGTTGGTTCTAAGGCTGTTTTTGTCTTAAAAAGTAAAGAATATATCAATATGAGTATATAAAATGAAATATTACTTACTGTTCCATGGTTATTCCTGTTGAAATCACACAAAACGCACAAGTTTAGGAAAAATCAAGCGATAATACGCAGCAGTAGACTTGTGTAACTCATGAGTGAGTGATACAAATGAAACATATCTTTTCAAGTGAGCTAATCTCTCATCAGCTCACTTACGTTTCAAATATATCTCCAGCTCACTAGTCTTATGATTCATTTTCGAGAGACTGACGTACTGAGCGGGAGTAAACGAGACTGAGCTAGTGAGCCACTCGATCGGACGATGGCGTTTATCATGCGAAAGAGAGAGATAGTTAGTTATGGCTCTGTATCTTTTCGATTCATATTTCACAAGGTCATAGACTCAATCGTCTTGCTTTGAACAAGCGAAAAAGTATTTTTTTCCAACCACATAAGGTTGCATTTTGGTTGCTTTATAAAATTATTTCACTGAGCTAAATGAGCTGAAGAGCTAAATGAGTGATATTTGCATTTTGGTTGCTTTATAAAATTATTTCACTGAGCTAAATGAGCTGAAGAGCTAAATGAGTGATATATATCCTAAGATCAAAATGATATATATCTCTCTTTTCTTTTCAGTGATATAAACTTAGCATGGCTACGCAGCAGTCACCGCCTGAACTAGTGACACATTAAAACATCAAATTCAAACTTTTTTTGTTCCACAGACGTTCTAAATCGAATGTCAGAGTGAGAGAAATTTCATTCTAATACGATCTTTGCTGAGTGCGATAGAGTAAAACCTACATACACGACAAAAAATATTTAAAACTAAACAATGAGATCACCGCTGTGTCGAGTCCCATGAAAGGACGCTCCACAGACTCGGCAAAAATTACCGTGTCCTATAATGGGACGCTTCACAGACGAGGGGGTAGTTGAATTTATCGATAATGCATATCGACAGTTGTTACAACCACGGCTGTTAGCAACTTTTCAGTGTAGTTGCGGCGTGTCATTATACTGTAATGACATAGAATGTATCTATGTGTGTGTGAAAAATGTAAGTGTGATTTTAATTTAGTATGTGTGAGTTTCGTAGTGACAGACGATTATTTTTGTGTGGGAATTAGATAAAGTGTGCATGTGTGTAATTTCCCCCCGCAAAAAATGACAGAAAGTTTTGTATCGTTAACAAACGCAATGGCCACTCCCCTCCGTGTTGCTCTATGATCAACATGTTTTGCGAAACCTTCTAATGATGTTGCAAATCTTCGATATTGTTAATTCTGTAACAGTGTTATCACAAAGTTTTTTTTTTATATATAATAATTTTAATAAATTTTTAAATCGGGTTTGAGGTGACTAGAGAAAAATGAAAATAAAAATGAATTATTATTGTTTTATTTATCCCTTCAGGACATTCTATTTAACTATATGAAGTAAATATAAACGATTACATTTATTAATAAATCAAGTTTTAATATCTACGTGGTATAATAATAATCGATATCTTCGATCGATCTTTCGCCAAAAACGTTACTTCATAAAAATGTATAAAATTGTCGACGATACACGACATACCACTAGCGTTTCAAACATTATACTACACGCACTATATTTAATTATTACACTACATAATTATATCGACATGATCATATTGAAATTTAAACCAATAAATCATCCTTCATAATAAAATATTGGTAATAAAATTAAAATCCCTTCTTTTATGGCATAGTAACATTAAACATATTTTGTATCAATAATATAGGATATTAAAAAAAATCTACCAAAAAAGTACTATAATGAAAATAGATACGTAGCTGGACCATAACAAACAAACTCTTGTTATAAATAATGAATCGGCTATACGTAAAATCGTGCATAATCTAAGCAGGCGAAAGAACGAGGAAATTATATAATGTAAGTTAATTAAGTAATTGCCGTAAACATTAACGTCGTTTTAACGGGATTCGTACTAAGGATTATTTTTCAGTGCGGATCCAATGCATTTACTACAAAAAAATAAATAAATAAACTATGATAGATTTGTTAGGTGTAGATCAAGTTGACTTATAACTTCGAATCAACCATATCTACTAAGATGGGCACGATTCGTAAAGTTTGTCATATTCCTTACTATGCCGGTCTTAGCCGCATTGATATCACATAAGTAATCCAAAACCTCACAAACCAAAAACCAGTCTAACAAAAAAATACGTATGTATCACACTTCAACATGTTGATAAATATTTAAGTCCTACAACTATCATATTTCTATATTGATCTCATTTTAGACCCAAAAATATAGTTACTGAATCCACCCTCTTAAACCATTTAAGCATGACTAGATTATGACGTCGGATTATACCGTGGACCATTCAAGGTAACAAATTATTCACTGGTATTTTCTTCAAAATTCTTATTTCAACATGTTAAATTGGGAAACATTTTTAAAGAGGTAATTAATTCAACTAAAATTACATACAAATACCTTATACCACACTGGCAAAGTATCACAGAAATTAAATGTTCCTAGCTAAACTATCGCTGTCTCTAGTGATTACCAACAAGACTATAAAATTATCAGGACTTGGTCTTTATTTCATTACATTCGAAAGAATACACATAAAAACTAATACTAGTTACAAATTAGGCCACTGATAATTTATTTATGAATTAGAAATACCTTGAAGATGTCTAAGTAAATATAAAAGTGTGAATAAATATATCAATCTAATAACTTTCGAAACAAACTTAATTATTATAATCAAATCCAACTAGGTACACAGCTTCAAAAAGATTAACATTCTAAGTTTTGAACATCACCATTAGATGAAATATCAGTTTTTGGCCAGTTGTAAATGGTCTGCAGAGGGACATGAAGTAACTCCACAATGTATCTGTAGTTTGGTTCTGAAAAACAAAATTATCTTGTTATTTAGAGTGTAAGAAACGTAAGAACTAATATGCCAACTAGAATTTTTCTTTAGTAATGACTGACTGTGCAAAATATGCAATAGATGCCACAGTTTAGATAATTATAACATAATTCTAAACTGAGGAATCTAGTTTATTATAGATTCATAATTCGAAATCAGTAATAGTTATTATGATTATTTTATGATCCTTATAAAATAACAATTCCCCATAAAAGAAAATATCTATAAAAATAGCAAAAATACCTGTTTAATCTGCACTATCTTATCGAAATTAAGCAGCCATTTTAATGTAAAGAATAGATAAAAATGTGATTTGATTAATTTCTGCAGATAAATATCAACAGATAATGAAACAACTTTACAGCAAAAACTTAATAAGCCACAATAAAATCCGAAAAAGTTGTTTTATTATAATATGTGAAATTCACGTAAACATTAAAAAACAATATATCAACAGATAAGATTAAAAAAAGTACACAAATTCCAAAAAAATGTGATAAAGTTATAATGATGCAATAATTATTGTATCACTTCAGACAATTTCTGATTATAATGAGACATTGCAAAGGCTAAAACATATTGAATCGTAAGTAAAAGGCAACTTAGATTGTTTTAAAATTAGTAATAAAACCATACACATTTTAGTTGATTAAATACATATAAAAGATATATACCATTCTCAGGATTAATGTATCCTTTTCGAATAAGAAAATCCATCAAAACTGGGGCACTTGTGGTCTTAAATTGGGGTGTAAGTGCTCTTTGTACACATTCTTCAGCAGTCAAGAGTTCAAATGTTTCTACTTCACCATCTGCATTTTTTGGAACAAAGTCCAATGGAAGCTCAAGATCATACACATATTCTGTATTGGGAAACAACCCCCTTTCACTTTCGAAATAGAAGCTGAAATAAATACAATTATATTATGGCCTTTATAAATAATAACATAATAGTGGTGATTGCCGACAGCATGTATTATTATATTTACATCAATTATACCTAAACATAAAATAAAATCTTAGCCAGAGCACTTCTGAATAATAAGTCTTTTTAAAACAAATGTATGAGATAAAATAAAAATCACACTATCTACGATTTTATTTTTGTGGTACCCACACATTAGGAATTCTAAACATTTTTGTATATCATATCAAAAATTGACCGCTCCAGCGGCGTTCGGACCCGCGTCTCCGATTGACCATGTCGGCGCTCTAGCCAATTAAGCTATGGAACGATGTACCCGCTGGATCGACATCATTCATCGTTCCATACATCGTTTCTGTAAAGAGCTCATTATAGACGGCGCCACGGTTCGCTTAAACCGAATATAAAAATCATCATATCAAAAATTTCGATCCAGCGGGTACATCGTTCCATAGCTTAATTGGCTAGATCGCCGACACGGTCAGTCGGAGACGCGGGTTCGAACCCCGATGGAGCGGTCAATTTTTGATATGATATTCAAAAATGTTTATCATGACGCTATTTTTTTTTACATAATAGATAATAACATACCTAACACAGCCGGCAGGCACCAACTTTTTTGCTAACTCTCCTACAACAGATGCTTCTTCTGCAACTTCTTTTATGCACGTCTCAAGAACTCCAAAACCTACTGCTAATCCACCACTAACAAAACAATCCCACTTACCTATAATTCATTAATATCAGTTTTATTTATCATTCAATTTTGTGTATTTTAGGGAAGAATGAAATATGATTAGAAAAAAAAAGTGTAAATCTTATGAATCTGTAGACAGAGGTAGGTGAAGGAAAAGATGTTTAATTAAATATTTCTACATTTTATTCTTTCACTAATTTCTACCAGTCAATACCTAATATCATCATCGACCCAAGTCAATGCAAATAAATTAATGTAATTCCACATTAATTTTTAAAAAGTTGCATATGTATAAAGTAAAAAAAGTATCCTTCAGTTACAGAATTAGACAAGTTTCAAAAATTGTTTATCATTTAATGTGATAAAACAAAAAAAAGGAATAGTGATTTATATATCAAATACATGCTCAAAATATTGACCACCTTGACTAGGAAAGTACCTTACAGATCAAAGCAAAATAATACTGAGCTCGAGAATATTGTGCTCCTGTGGAAAGGTAGACAGAGCTTATTAGAAGTGCACAACAGGAAGTAATGATGCTTGTTTTGCAGGAGTCTATGGGCTATGGTAACCACTTACCTTCAGGTGGACTTTATTCTATTTTAATAATAAAAAAAATTATGTACATTTTACCTGGCCATGTCTGCTTAGTGAAGCTCCTTTGTTGTAACCAAATACAAAGTCCTTTTGTAGGATGATACAAATAGCCATTTACACTGACGCCATAGTTTCTTATACCAAATAAACACGTTGCACTCCTATCCATCTCGAGCAAACTTTCATGATGAAATGGAGTGCTTACCTCGAAACACTGAAAGTAAATTCTATTAAACTTGAGATTTTAAGTAAGACAGTTTAATTAAAGTATTTTGACTGCCAACTATAGCCAAGAAACAAAACGTATTCACTTTCATAATGGTAATAAAAAATCTTATATGAAATTTTTTACTCACCTCATCCCGCCAACCTTTAAGCGCAAATATTTCATTTTCTTTACGCAAACCTTGCAAAACTTCAGCAACTTTCGATGTTCTTTCTTGGTAGTCCCTGAATGCAGGATTGAGTTCTACAACTTTACCTGTAATTCTGAAGACCTAAAATTAAAAACATCAAGATTTCTGGTAATAAAGAATACATTAATCGTTTGTCATACCAATACACGTATCTCAATACGCAGTGCAGAAAACTAATAAGAATAAAGTATACCTCAGGAAATCTATAAAGGTGTTTAAGTACATCAGGACGAACAAGACCCACTTGGTGTCCAGCAACTAAGAAGGGCTTACATATTCCTTGATGAAGTCCTTAAACAGTACACATATATTTTTAAGCATTTTCCTTTAATAACTTACTTTTCTTTGTTATAAAACCACCATATACATTACAAACCTGACAAATAAAAACAATTAAACTTTTTTGCTAATTTCGTTAATTCTGAAATGTTATTTTTAATTGTAGAATTCATTTCTTTCATATTTGTTTTACACAATTCCTTTCAATGAGTAGTTCAGGACTTCAGGTGAACTAGTGAAGAATATCGATTCAATAAATCGATTATTTGTTCAAGATATTTTTCTTTTAGTTTTAACTTTTAAGTTTTCATTCATGAATTTCCATAAGCAATTTTCTTTGTAATTTTTTTACACAATTCCTCTCAATGAGTAGATAATTTCAGGTGAAACAGTGAATGTATCGATACAACAAATCGATTATTTGTACAAGATATTTTTGTTTCACTTTTAAGTTTTGATTCATTAATTTTAATAACTGTATTTAATTTCAATCGACCAAAAGAAAAAAGGTCGTGGCTACAAATTATCGTACAAATACTAAACGACTATTAAAAAAAAGGTAACATTTATCACTTCAGCCTACCGCAGTCCACTCTCAAAGATAGGTTTAGAAATGAGACTATGCGCGAGAGAACGAAAGTAACCGACAGAGCCCACAGAATTAGCAAGTTGAAGTGGCAGTGGGCTGGTCATCTGTGTCGCAGGACCGATGGCTACTGGAGTAGACGGGTCCTGGAGTGGAGACCGCGTCTTGGTAAACTCAGTGTGGGACGTCCTCCGGCCCGTTGGATCGAGG
The DNA here is from genome assembly GCF_905220565.1 of Melitaea cinxia. NCBI lineage: Eukaryota > Metazoa > Arthropoda > Insecta > Lepidoptera > Nymphalidae > Melitaea > Melitaea cinxia. Next base: position 11,113,579 of record NC_059399.1, read on the forward strand.
ATCTACGTAAGATTGCCGGTGTGGGCTGGATGAGGATTGCGGAAAGCCGGGATATCTGGCGCGAACTTGGGTAAGCCAATGTCCAGCAGTGGACCGCCATAGGCTGAAGTGAATTACTCGTGCGCCACAGGAAAGAATTTTGGCATTAATTTGTGGATGCCAGAGGTAGTTAATAGGTGTATAATTCCTTACTGATTTCAATGGTACGGTAAAATTAACTTCAGAAAGTAGTTCCGGAGAGTTAACTGGGTTTCTCTCGAGTTTTTGTATACTCTCCCGAAAAACAACTTCAGGTTAGAAAACATTAATTTTAAGTTCCGAATTTTCGTCAAACGAAACCTTGCCACTCGGCGCTCCGGCAGTATTTTCATGTTATTATGCAACTGAGGTGGAGTACAGCAGGAAATATTCCACTCAAATTCTGGAGCAGCCCGACTGGGGAAGTAAATCAGCTAAATAATACTAATTTCAAGCAGTGTCGTGTTCTTGTCGTGAGTGATGTGTCTTGGGGATTGGGGCTACGGTCAGGAATGCGCTTGCGATGCTTCTGGTGTTGCAAGCGTCGTTAAGTGACGGTAACTATCAGGTGAACCTTACACTTGTATGCCGACCTAGCTGTATAAAAAAAAGATGCTGTAATGAGAGAGCTACTAGCCAGGTCAAAGGTCAAATGCAAGATAAATTCTATGGCAGTAAGAACAGATCCATAGCAATAAGAGTATCCCATGCTGAAAAGGATCAATTTTATAAAGAAGCAGAGCAGTTTTTCAAACGAGCTATGAAGTATTTAGAAGGAGGGCTTAATTTCAGTAAGAACTCCTTATATAAAAGACTCTGTAACGCGGACAACACGAGCGACCACGAAGGTTACCGGCTCGTTATCTATGAACTGTCAATTTTGAATATTAAAAAAAATTAGATTTAAAAAGAAAGGAACTGTCGATTGTCGTATGATACATTATTGTTCTTTGTAATTAAAACTGTCAAAAAACATTATTTTGAAAACATTATTTGTGGTTTTATTTTTATCGACTACAACTCCCAATTTTAACTTAAAAGGACACTTTGTTCTCAAGGAATGAGCTCTTGGATCTCGTATAAAAATTGAACATTTCTAATGACATCAATAATGGTGAATTGTAGATATAATGATTATTCTTTAAAAGAGACATTTAATTTAAATCACCTCCCAGAAGGAAAAATTAATATTTCCAATGACAAATTACGGGCCTATTTTATTAGTAGGTGCAATGAGGTAAAAAATAAAAAACAGACGTAATAATTTCACTCAACTTTTAGGTAAAATCTGTGAAAAGCAATACAAAATAGTCAAAATACAGGTGGAAGCTATAAAATAAATTACTCTATTCGTTGATCGTTGATAAAATATAATAGTATAAGTAATGAGAAAACCATTTTCTGTTTTTTTTTTGTTAGTCTTTGTTTATATAGACATTTGTATCGGTAGCGGACGATGTAACAATAACGTTAAATGTTGTTGTTTTAAAAATATATGTATAACTTTAATTTAATTTTATTATTGTTTCTTCCGACCAAAGACCCAATATCCCGAAAAAAATTTTTTCTCCCGATAATAGGGTTATTTGATCTGGTAGCGCTAGTCCTGCCGTCGTTACAGCGGGCGTGACGTCAAACTATCGTTTCAAGGTCACACACCGACACTGATTGAGTGACTAAATAAAGATCCGTATCCGTATCCGCGAATCTTGACACTAAATATCCGTATCCGCGGATATACATTTTTAACGATCTGGCACATCACTAGTTGATAGTACTGTTACAGTGTACGATTAGTCCGATTAGGTCCAAATAGCGATAGACGTTTGGTACTATTACATTTCTTACCTTACTAAGTAACGTAACCTTTTAATACATCGTACATGTGCTACCTAAGACTAATAATTATCTTGCATATACGATAATTCAAGCCTATGTATGATGTTATGATCCGTACCCCTAGGATCGTACGCGATTTGTACGATAATTTTGTCTGTCTTACCGAAATATTGAAAAGCAACGAATTCTTCACAAATTATGAATTTGGTGCGACCTTTTTTTTTTGACCAACTGAAATTTGAAATTTGTTAATATTTTACGATAATCTGAAGTAACGACCTTTTTTTGCCTACAGAAATTTGAAAACTGTTATTCACATTTTTTGGTGTGGACGACCTTTTTTTAGCCGACTGACTTGTTGTACGATAAATGATAATTGTTCAAACGAAAGTACGATAATTTCCGGCACTTTGTCGATCAGACGGGCAAAAATTTCTGGTAACACTTGTCGTAATCAGTCATAATCATGTCATAATAATCAAATTCCAATTATTCAATCTGATAGGCGTATAAATTAATTTATCAACGTTGTATTTATATTCAAAATAATTTCTAAATTAAGTATTTGTGTTTGGGTTCAAATTATGAAAATTCCAAACTTAACGACTAAGATTTTTTAATAAATTTATAAGAGGTTTTATATTAGTAATGGCTACTGAGAATTATAACTTTATTAGTGATATCTCTCCTATGTTTAGGCCTTTTGTAGAAAATATTTTTCATAATTTAAAACTAGGTAATACAACACTGAACGTAAAATATCTCATCGTAAAACATCTGTTACACTCGCATATTTTTTTTTAGGTTTATGTAAATCTAGAGTCGACTTGGAAAGAATTGGTAACAACTCAATTGATGCTGAAACTCAGTTTCGTTTGGTACTACCGTACTGTTCGAAAAAATTAAAGTGGGATGTAATATTTGATACGTCAACCCCATGGTTTGCACCAGATTTTCGTTTCGATGATGATAGTTTTCTGAGCAATGCTGATGAAGACTTATTGACAAAAGGTGTCCCAAGTCTTACAAAATGGAATGCCAATGACCCAAGATCCCTTAGTGAAGTAATCTGTGAATTAGTTAACATGTATAAAACTTATCAGGTAAATTATAATATTCAATATTATTGTCATTTTTCGAATATTTATTGTTACATGTTAAATTAATAATTATGACCACATTAAAAATAATTTAAGTAAATAATTTAATAAACTCTAATGGCCAGTTTCAATACTCTATCTATCTCTAAATTTGCTTACTAGAGATAGAATTTTGACGTTAACTCCATATAAATTGTGTCAAAAATCTATCGCTAGTAAGCAAATTTAGAGATAGATAGAGTATTGAAACTGGCCATAAGAGATTCAGAGATCTAAAAATACATACAATACACAAGCACAAATATCTCATTATCTATGAGCTCAAATCCAAACAGCAATTTAATTTGGCTGTAGATTTTCAGGTACTAGCGTGACCCCAGGGTTAATCTACCATGGCTGGTACTTCTTGAAAAAAAAAAGAAATCTCATAGATCTAACCTCAAAATTAGAACGTTTATATCGGCATAATTTTGTTCTGTGACATCTCCGGCACTTTGGAAGGTGCAGCCCCTTCACCCTTGAGTAACAAAATGTAGACACCCACGCTCACCCGGATGTCTGCGTTATGTTACAGCGGGCACGGGCTGCACTCCCTCTGCGCCCACGGCTTCTAAAGAACACTAGGAGTATTCAGCATGGTTAAATAACGGAAACGGAACCACAATAGATTTGAAACTATACTTAGCGCCAGTCATGCTAGTCACGCTAAATTACCACTGGAGTCACGTAAGTGCCCGAATATCCTCATCGATTTAATTTATGAATATATTTTTAGGTGAAAAAATTAATTGAAGATGAAAATTCACGGGCATCATTTGAATATAGTGCGTTACTAGGCAATGCTCTTACTACTGAACAAGATGTTGAGGTATGGGTTGGAGGCCATGTTGTTGAATTTTTAATCAAACTAAAACTAAATTCATCAAGATTACCAGAATTGTATTATGAAGGGTAAAATTATCTCTTTATGTTGATGCTTATAAGTATTAGCTTCTTGTATTAATTATATAAAAATGATATTATATATCAATTTTCAATTTCAGGATAGATCAAAATCCAGGAAGTGAAACAGCCCTTCTCCTTGTTCGGTATCCTAACTCAACCAATGCAGAGTTAATTCTTTCACCTTTTCTTACAAAAGTTTTAGGAAACGTATCCTTGCCAATGTAAGGATGTATTTAAAATTAAATTCTTTCAGTTTTTAATTTAAATAATATATTACAAGTTTCACTATATTTACTTGTACATTTTAGGATGCATCAATCAGGAGTACTTATGGATTATGTTCCAATGGTAACAGACATTTTAAACAATAAGGTACATACAAGAATATCTTATATGTATTTGTGATTCATTTAATGTTATTATTTTTTTATATACATTTGAAAGTGATTACATCTATGTTAAAATTATTTTCATTATTATCAGTAATAATATACTAGGAATTTTCTTTATGTAAAAATCATGCAAAACTTAATGTTATGTTAACTAGGCCGTTGACGCAGTTTGTAGTGACCCTGCTTTCTGCTCCGAGGGTTGTGGGTTTGATTCCCACCCCGAGTCTGGGTGTAATATAAATATTTATTTATATTATATATGTATTATTTACTATGACTATTTATAAGTATGTTTATCGAAAAAAAATATATAGCTATACCAGTCGGCTGTTACCTATAACAAGCATTAACTAGATTACTTTTGGAGCAGACAACAGTGTGTGTATTGTCTAGATATTTATTTATTTAATATTGTAGATTCAGGATTTGCTCAATAATGATAAACTTAAACGTGAACTATTAGCTCAACTAATTGTTAAATATGAAGGAGCAGTTTTAGAACATGATCCTAACAGTGCAGCTCTCCTATTTGAAATGAACGATTTTCATTGGATTCTACAGATAGATATAGGTAAGTAAATAAATTATAATTATTGTGTTTGCCATCAACTATAGATACATATAATTTTCTATATATCCTTTTTTTAGAATTTAGCATAATTCATTTCATTATAATTGTGTTTGCTCGCAAACGCAAAAAAAAACCGACTTCAATTACATTGACAAGTACAACATACAACGTAAGTAGACAAAAAGTTAACAAACGCACTAGTCGTCACTACGATTTTCGTGGGTTCCCCTCGATTTCTCTGGAATTCCATCTTCAGATCCTGGTTTCCTTACCATGGTACCACCCTTATATCTCCTTTCCAACAAAAAAAAGTTATCAAAATCCGTTCCTAAACGACAAAGTTATCTCCGAACATACATAAAAAATATATATAAACGGTCGAATTGAGTAACTTCCTTCTTTTTTAAATCGGTTAAAAATTGGGAGAATTTTAATGTTTTGATTTATGATTATTTTATCATCATCATCATTCCAGCCTATTGCAGTCCACTACTGCACATAGGCCTCCACAAGTTCGCGCCAAAAATGCGTGAACTCATGTGTGTTGCCCATAGTCACCACGCTGGGCTGGCGGGTTGGTGACCGCAGGGCTGACTTTGTCGCACCTAAGACGCTGCTGCCCGTCTTCGGCCTGTGTGTTTCAAAGCCAGTGGTTAGATGGTTATCCTGCCATCGGTCGGCCTCTTAAGTTCCAAGGTGGTAGTGGAACCTGATATTATATGATTAATTTAGTAGTATTATTTCTTTATAAGTGAATAATCAATTTTTTCGTTAACATTTCAAAACATTAACTTTTTGAGCAATCTTCTTCGTGTAGTCTCCATTATATGTGGAATTAGAAAATCATCTGTGCTACTTGACACTAGTGGGTGCAATTATACTAAAGAAATTAAGTAATAACTTTTTAAATATAACTATAAAGTTGATTGTGAAAGGATACAAAGAGACAAGTTATGAATCTTTTTCAGGTATAAATTTTCCAGAAAAACCCCCAATTTTGACTCTTCGTTCTGTATACCACAGTTCTAAAGGCAAGCCTAGATTCAAGGTTCTTCCAAGTTGTCCATACAACAATATCGAAGGATATATAGAACAGCAAGTTGAAATATTTAAAAATGAATGTAAAGGAGTAATTCAAACTCATCAAGCTTCAAACCTAGACTAAGGAAAATGTGTTATTCTTAAGATTATTTTGCCATGTAATAAATATAATATGTATATTTTAATAGTTCTTTTTTTTTTCATTGCTGATAAACTGTATCTTGATTTTATTTACTATCAGTCAGTTTCACACATTAATTTATGACAAAGCTGTTTTTTAATTTTGTTTATTATAATTAATAAAAAAAATATATATATTGATACCACGGTCTATATAAGGTTTTAAATAAAAAAGAAAATAATTAAACATTAACATTTAATAAGTAAAATGATCAAATAATATGACACAGCAGTAATTGAAGTCAATAGTTGTTTAAATTTTTGAATATTATCCTTCTAATAAATTATATGATGCTTGCATTTCTTAGAAGCTCATGCTTTTTCCATTAAATATGTTTAAGTACAGTTTAAAATTAACATAATAATGGACATTGTTTTGGTTTAAACTTTGTTGTTTATTTTAATAATATTTATTATTTACCAGGATACTGCAAGAGCTTCAATTTAGGTTGATTGAGAATTATTGATACAATGCAAACTTCATTACATAAATTAAATCACAAAGAGTTACTGCAGTGACAAATAATGTCGACAGAAGTACTCCACAAAACATTTTTTTAAATTATTTTTGTACACTCTTATATTACAAGTGTGAGGAAATGAACATGTTTATATTTTTATTGCTAAATATCTACACCTACTCAAAATTAACTTTTAATTAGTTAATTTACTATCTTTCTTCTCTCCAATGAATTCATAACGATATCTCATATAGAATACTTTCATTCTGTCCCAGATGTTCTCAAATGAATCCATGGCTGGCCTGACATCAAGTAGAGCAAATTGAAATTTATTGTCAACTTCACCTCCGTCATAGTAATCAATGACATAGCGAACATCTTTTCCACAGCGATCTACTATCCAGTCGTGACGATCAAAGGGCAATTCATATCTATAAAAAAATTAATTATTATTGTATATTGCTCTTTGTAATGCACTAACCACATAAAAAGTTAATCCTATATTAAAATTAGATATTTTTTAAATCAGTTAACTTATTGGACTTATTTAAAGGAGTAGTATGGCAACCATAAATAAAAAGCAAATAGATTTATTAAATAATGCAGGTTTTACAAAACAATGATATTATGTAGTCATTAATAAAAATATTCTAACATACCCCAACAATGATCGAAATTGAGCTCTAGGACTATATTGAGTAGCTTTGCCTCCAAAACTTTTCAATCTAGGATGTCCACATTCCTTAGCATGTAATGCTTCCCATTTGAGGACTTCTTGCCATGCCTGAAAGTAATCAGCAACATGAAAGAATCCTAATTGTTTTGTAAAACATTTTACAACTTACATATTACAACAATGAAAACTATATTATTATTATTATGCTAGTAGTATAAAGAGAATAGATTTTTTTCTATTTGGATTGATACTTGAAAAATACTAGACCTATTTTAAAAATTATTTCACCATTATTATGCTACATTATCACTGAGTAGTTTAGGCTAAATTTTCATGGGAGGAAACAAATAAGCCAGAATTGTGTAAATATTGCAGACAAAGCCGTGGGCAGAAAGGCCCTTAATTAATTTAAAAAAAAAAAGTATGATAACACAAAGTAGGTCAACCAATATAGAATATTTAGTATAAAACATGCATACTTGCTCATTGTTAGCATTATGTATTCTTATGATATCCTCCATATCTTTTTGTTTGATATCTTCATCCTTCCAACGCCATCCCTTACGAAGCATTGCATTCCAGAACATTTGCTGGCTGGGATACACCCAGAATTCGGTAGATCCATCAGGCATAGCACGAGGGATTGTAGACACTTGACGATTTGTTGGAAGTGAGAATGGTTGATCAGGAGCAGGTTGTTGATTGGCAGGTGGCATCTTAAAAAAATTAAGAAATAATAAACAACATAACAAATCTTTATTGTACACCGTGATAAACAACATTACAAGAGAAAAAACTGGAAATAAATCGCTGTGATCTCTGCCGGGAAAACTTGGGTAGAGGAAATGGTATCAATTTGTGGTCAAATTTAAGTAAATAGATTATCATAAGCCTTATAGTAAAAAAATTAACTTAATTACTTGTAGCCAAAAGAATAAATACTTAAAATATATAATAAACATTCAAATTACCATGTTATATGGATTTATATTATTGTCGTGCTGAACGGGGCATTCCGATGGAGCTGCGTTTTTCGGATTTGCTTCTTTTTTGTGCATAGGACATTCTGGCGGTGGACTTCCACTACTTCCATGAATATTAATTGCTTCCGCAGATACTTTATTCCCCATTTTTGTTATTTATATTAAATTACGTAAGGTGACAAGGTTAACCAAGAATCGTCATCGTATGTCTGTAAATTAAGTCACAGTCACACATTCAGTCATATTTGTAATAATTTTAATATTTATACTACTTATTCACTTTTAAACGTTATAAATTACAAAAACTAACCTGATCTGAGCAATCTCATAATTATGCATGTATGAATTGTAAGTATTACTATGCTCTGTGGTATGAACTACCAGTCAACTACCAGTATACCAGTATATAACTATATAAGTGTATAATCTATGTACCAGTATATAAGTGTATAATCTATGGTATGAACATAGACCATGGATGAAGTATAACCTACCCCACCCCAGCCTGCAAAATAATGATATTTGTAATCAAAAAAATACTAATTGATAGATTGTGAATTGCTCAATTTAACTACGTTGTCCTTTTAAATTGCTCACCTCAAATTATTTAATTAAAAATCAAAAAATCGTGGAAAAATATTCTTTTATCAATATTTTCAAACTCCTATATCTTTTGATGTATACAATATTTTAAATTGCTCAAAGTGTTAAAGAACTGCTCAAGTTGCATTTATAATTGCTCAAGTACAGTTTGTAACAGCTCCACTTTCCTTAATTTTTAAATAAATATAAATAGTTTAAACAAATTTAACGTTTATATTATAAGACAGGTGTACGCTGCGCGTGCGCATAGACAATGATGCGAAGCCAAAAAATTGCGGATATTCGTAATAAAAAAGATACTAATCGATAGATTTTCAGTGAAAGTGCTGTGTGGCTACGGGTGCTGTGTGGCTACGGCACTAAAGAATTTAGCCACCCCCTCTCTTCCTGTGGGTGTCGTAAGAGGCGACTAAGGGATAACAAGGTTCCACAACCACCTTGGAACTTAAGAAGCCGACCGATGGCGGGATAACCATCCAACTGCTGTCTTTGAAATACACAGGCCGAAGACGGGCAGCAGCGTCTTCGGTGCGACAAAGCTAGTACTGCGGTCACCAACCCGCCTGCCCAGCGTGGTGACTATGGGCAAAACACATGAGTTCACGTTATTTTTGGCGTAAACTTGTGGAGGCCTGTGTCCAGCAGTGGACTGTATAGGCTGTAATGAAATGATGAATTTAAAAGGACAACGTAGTTGAATTGAGCTATTGAAAATGTATCGATTAGCATTTTTTTACAAATATCATTATTTTATTTGTTCAAACTATTTATATTTATTTAAAAATTAAGGGAAGTGGATCTGTTCCAAACTATACTTGAGCAATTATAAATACAACTTGTGCAGTTTTTTAACACTTTGAGCAATTTAAAATATTGTATACATCAAAAGATATAGGAGTTTGAAAATATTTGATTTAAAAAAAAAATTGATTTTTAATTAAATAATTTGAGGTGAGCAATTTAAAAGGACAACGTAGTTGAATTGAGCAATTCAAAATCTATCAATTAGTATTCTTTTGAATACAAATATCATTATTTTGCAGGCTGGGGTGGGGTAGGTTGAAGTATACTCAATCATGCATACTTCATCCTAGACATAGACCAAGTAATGTAATATAGGGTAGGTATGAATGGGTATGAACAGACTTTGACATGATTTTACTATGGCAAACTTTTAATAAGCAAAAAGGCAAATATTTGAAACATCGTAGAGCTGAAAGCCATTAAACCAATTAATCCATAGACCAAGTAATGTAATATAGGGTAAATCCTTATAATATTTATTCTACTCTATGGGGTAAATTAATCAATCAATCAACATCGTAGAGTATAGTGTATTTTTTTTATAGACTGTAAGTAGGTACCTACTTCTTTAGCAGACTTAAAAAAACAACTTTAATTTTAGGAGTTTACTCCTTATGAAACGATATAAGGCACGTAGTATGAAAAAAATATGAGAAATAAAATCTGCTTTAGACCACGCGACCGAAGTAAAACTCTCTAGTCTATCTTTACTAACCTATCTATCTCTCAACTACCGTTCGCCTCGCCCAATCACACTTTTCATAACGCTCTCATCACGCATTCACTACCTTACACCCGAAATCAAGCGTGTGTAAAAAAGGTTTATTTTAAAAATTCTTTCACCAGCACGATGGTACATTATCAATTTATCACTGATTGATATACTTAGTCTATTAAAACTAGTCTTGCGCGGTTCCACCTGCAACGAGCGATAGATAGTCGTTACTCAGTGAATTATATTTTTATGCTAAATGCAAATTTCAGTTAAATTTAAAACACAGATTTATAAATGTAAAACATACATTTATGAATAGGTTAATACATTGATAACAGCGTGCCATGCCAGTCATTAAATGACCGCAAATACTTTTGAAATAAAATATTGTTTACTCAGATTGTAATTTCTGTTTCATGTCCTAAAACCAAAGGTTGTCTGTAAGAGATTGCTTTTTCAGTGACAATACCGCCTTCGTACATCTTTCATTTTATGTTTTTTTAATGGTGTACAATAAGGAGCATTATTAATTATTATTATAAGCTTACAACAATTTTGTTTGTTCGCAAACGAAAAAAAACAGACTTCAATTACATCGACAAGTAATGCAAAATAAGTAGACGAAAAAACAGTCAAATACGCATTATCAAAAATTACTCTAAATATAGTAATCAGATCTCAATCTAATTTAAATGACAAGCATTAGCTTTCGATTAAAATAAGAATCATCAAAATCAGTAAATCTAGTAAAAAATTATACTGTTGACGAAAAAATAGTCGAGTAAATACGCAATATTAGATACAACTCGAAAAGTACTTGTCAGATCTCATTTAAATTTAAAATGGGACCAGATGACACGCAACACCATTCGATTAAAGTCATTGAAATTGGTCCAACCAGTCAAAAGTTCTGAAGTAACACACATTTAAAAAAAAATCTCCTTTTTCGGAAGTTGGTTAAAAAAAGGATCAGTGGATAATAGCTTAAGCACTAATCCAATAAAACAATTAACAAAGTTCTATTATATTATTTTAAATCTACAATTCATTTACATACTCAAATTATTATAATACAAGTTACTTTTTAAGATATTTTAAATATTTCTTAGCATTAAAGTTGTCTTCAACTGTGTCGGTTATTTTAACTTTTCTTTTAGGTTTTCTCTTTTCTAGTCTAATTTTTCTTTCTTCTTCAGATAATGTGCTTAAATCTAATGGTAACTGAAACGATAAAAAATACAGTTTAAAAATTTTTATTATTACCAAATTTAATAACATAATCTAAAGAAAGACCAGTATTATCACCAAGTAAACAACTACTATGAACTACTTAATGAAGAAAAAAGTAGTAAACATAATGCTGTATTTTATTTTTTGCCTATCTTCTACTACAACTGTTAAGGCTGCTGCATATGTGACGTGCATAGTATGGCGTTGGAACGTGGATGGGACGGAGACGGAGCTTAGGTAGTAAGCACTGATGGGGATTTTTAATGCATACACACCATTTAAATAGCTCAGTAACAGTAGGTAAATGCACATGCTTCCCTTTTCTTTTTTTTTTAACGTGGGGAAAATACTCATGGACATCCTCCGGTGAGGGCACCAGAGGGGAGTCAGACTCTTACTGAATAAAAACCATCCACGTGTGAGCAGACCTCCGCCTAAGTGAAGCGAGATGGGATCGTGATACTATGGGGATACTTCAGCCCTCCAGAACAAATGGAGCCACTATACATACGTAGCGGAGTAACAGACAGGACGGATCACAATCGGGACCGGATGTGCTACACATATTTACAAAACTTCATGTCCCCTTCCTACCGATAAAAAAAAACACGTTTCATATGCATTGGCCTTTACTGTCACACAATTGAGCCAACCTACTGGTACTGGAAGCTGGCAGTATCTACATATGCAGATATGTAAGATTTTTTGAAGCATAAAACTAAGTAGTGCTAGCTTAGATTTGACATAGCGGATAATTACAGCTTGCTAGACTTAATGGTGGTAAAATTATTAAACATAAAATTCAGTATTGTTCCTATTTTTGAATAAAGAACACAAAGGGAGTGTAGCTGTTACATTTTTTTAAAATCATATTTTACTTATCTTCACTCATCCTCACTTCAGCCTATCGCAGTCCACTGCTGGACATAGGCCTTTTCGAGTTCATGCCAAAAACGGCGTGAACTCATGTGTTTTCCCATAGTCACCACGCTGAGCAGGCGGGTTGGTGACCGCAGGACTGGCTTTGTCGCTCCGAAGATGCTGCTGCCCGTCTTCGGCTTGTGTATTTCAAAGCCAACACTTGGATGATTATTACGCCATCGGTCGGCTGTTTAAATTTCAAGGTGGTAGTGGAACTGTGTTATACCTTAATTGCCTCTTACGACACCCACATATTTTACTTGGAAAGTACTTACTCTGATTATTTGTCTAGGTTCATAGTATCGTATATTTATCGAAGCTCCGTTAGGTAAAACAACTTTGGTGGGATATGTCTTTGTATATATTTCTCTGTGAATTTTGGTTATACTAGAGACATTACAATTCAAATTTCGTTTGATGTGTACATTTGATACAAAAGTATTAAGTGATAATATTTTTTTAAAATTCATTATTTATTAATAAAAAATCCAAGTTATATTTAATGAAAATTTTAGTGAACAAAGAGTACATAAAAGTAGGTATTAACTATTAAGCTATAAGCTAATTGCTAATTCTTCGTTCATTAACTGTCATTTCCCATTTTGATCTTGACACATCACAACAGTGTAACCAGATTTCATGTAACGAATCTACTGCTTGTAGAGGTTAAAAACTACTAAATTCTGCCAAAAAGGAAAGAAAAATTACTAAAAATCTATTATATTTTTCACTGTTGTGTTACAAAGAAAAAGCATAATTGTTCTCTTGATTATAACGATAAAACAATATAATGAACAAAGAAAACACCATAAATTAGACAAATCAATGTTTATTACTTAAAATTTAAATCTACAGAAATATAGGACTTCTTAAATTGTGATCGAATTATGATTTTTCTTTCTATGTTGGGTAACATTGTACACATAAAGCTGTTTTAAGTCCATTAACCCTAGATACATAACCTACATTGAATCAACGTAATCGATTTTGAAAAATCAATATAATTCTTTTGTTTTTCGCGTCACTAAACTAACCGTGACTTTTCCTGTCAACTCAGTCAGCTGTTGGAGCATGCATGACACACCCGTATCGCTCCGGTAAGTGAAGTAATTTCGTCAATATTTACCTACCATACGTCGAAGAGACGTATGGTTATCTTTAGTGTCAGTTTTTTGATTTTTGAAAATATATGTTATTGCTACTTTTCTCAGAATAAAAGTACATGTTTATTATTAGTTTTTTTACTTGTTATAGCCCACGATAAAAAATACACAATGACGTCATAAAATCGTGTAGACGGTGCAGAAATCAGTCGGTTATTACATGAAACGCGCAATGACGAGATTCAGGGATCGGATAGTGAAATCGACGACAATTTACTAGAAGATGTAGTACAGAGTGATACCTAAGACTATGACGTGAGTGCTCCACCAGTGGTAAACCCATTAGATACTGAGTTGTTTTTGAAAATTACCCTGAAACTCGAGCCAATATTGTCATACCATGCAGCGTCCTTAGCGGCAAAAATGATCGTCATTGGACGGCCACAAAGTGCAGAACAAGTGGCAGAGTATCGTCTGCTAATACTATACGTACATCTAGGGGTCCAAATTAATGAATAAATGCCTTTATGATACGTTAAAATGTTTCAGTATATTTATTATGATATTGTAGAGCCGATAACAAAATAGACCAACGATGAAATCCAGCTGAAGATTTAAAGTCCTGATGTAAAAGCCACCTTTAAAACTACAACTTGTGAAGAAATTGGGGTTCTCTTCAGCATACTGATACTAAGACAGCTGCTATGAAGGATAATCATTTGACCACGGATGAAATATTTGATTGTTCGTATTCAGAAAAGAGATAACTGATAAAACAAATAGGTAGTTCATGTTTATTTTATGGGATCTTGAATATGTCATTTATAAACGCATACATTATAAACTGCGATAATGTCCTATTCTATATATGCGACAATGTCCTAATCTATTTATGATTCCATTGATGGGAAGGCAGCAAATACATACTTTGCCGACGAATATAAAAGAAAAAAATTGAGGTATATTGCCAAAAAACAAGCTGAACCGCCCATACAACATGAAGGTGTACTTTAGCCAAAGAAAAGAAAATATTGTGCTTTTTGTCCACCGAAAATTAGAAAGATGACAAATACAATGTGCGACAGCTGCAAAAATCCCATTTGTGGCGAGCACAAGTCTAGCGCCTGTCCTAAGTACCCTTGAGGCCAAAATAAATAAAAAGCGATATTTATTAAGGTTTTTTTATACTGTAGAGATTACAAAAAGTTGATTTTGAAAAGTTTACATAGTATATTAGAAAACTGCCGGAAAGATATAAAAATATAAATAAACTCTAATGTTTTTCATTTAGTCAGAATACAGTTACGTATATTACTATATAATATCACATTCATAAACCTAGTATGTGCATAATCCAAAATACTCAATCATTCGCACGTCTAATCGACGTATGGTTATCTTTAGTGTACAGTGAAATATCTTTCTAGGGTTAATTTGATTTATAAGCCTTATTTCTTAGAATCTTTAACCTATTTTAATTTTTATTGATTTTGTGTTTCACTCGCAATTGATTACTGTGGAAAGCCTCTACATTCCAAGGACAGTAATATTCAATCCTTAGTACCTATGAAAGACAGCTTAGATTGGCTTGTTTAAGAGTCCAATATAAAATGCCTCCGGGAATTACCATTTATGTACAGTTAAATTTAGGTACAAACAGTGTTACAAACCTTGAAACTCGTATTATTTAAGTTTCATGTGCTTAAATGGAGTAAATCGGGAAATTTACTCGCTAAAATCGTTTTATCGGTATTTTTTCACCAAAATCGGGTTCCACCGATAAATCAGTAACTTTTTATCACTGGCTCATGGCACGAATGGTTACGAAAAGAATAAAAATTAAAGATAAACCTACCTAATCAATTTTATTCAATACATCTGGAATTCCCCTAACAGCTTTCCCTCTCGAATAATTAATATTAGAAAGAAATAGTAACAATCCATTCAATGAAAAGAGGAATACCCCGCATTTTTTCGTGAGGTTTGCTGTATGATGGAAAAAAGTACCAGAATAGTTGAAAAACGTGAATTCTACCAATATATACCAAATAATTTTTAACTAGGTACTAGATACCGGTAGGTACCTCGAAATCTACAAAAAATGTAGAAATCTACTAAATCTGGTCACGCTGCTTTGCGACGTTTGAGACTTTGTAACCATTCATAAGTTCAGTAAAAAATTCAGTATTTTAAGAATACGTAATATAATAATTTAGAACATAAAAAATACTCTTTTTGGGCGACTTCGGGGTAGTTAGGTATATCTAATACTGTACCGATGAATATGTACCTACACTGTAATAATGAAAAGTATATTACTTAAAAGCTATTCTCGTACTTATATTCTAAGCCATCACAATTCATAAAATTTTGAAGTAAATCTTTTTACGCTTAACTTGGGGAGTAAGCTAGTGAATGCGTGATGAGAGCGTTACGAAACGTGTGATCGGGCTAGGTTAACGGAAATTGAAAGATAGATATAAGTTATTGAAGATAGAAATTTTTACTTCAGTCATGTGGTCTAAATCATACTCGTTTTTTTAAAGTTGACTCTTGGGTCATGACTGGCTTACAATTATACACCATTTTAGCCTATTGCAGTCCACTGTTGGACCTAGGCCTCAACAAGTTCGTGCCAAAAATGGCGTGAACTCATGTGTTTTGCCCAAAGTCACCACGCTGGGCAGGTGGGTTAGTGACCGCAGGGCTGGCTTTGTCGCACCGAAGACACTGCTGTCCGTCTTTGGCCTGTGTATTTCAAAGCGAGCAGTTGGATGGTTATCCCGACATCGGGCGGCATTTTAAGTTCCAAGATGGTAGTGGAACTGTGTCATCCCTTAGTCGCCTCTTACGACACCCACGGGAAGAGGGGGAGTGGTTATATTCTTTACTGTGATAGCCACACAGCTTACAATTGGAAAATTGCCATTATGATACAAAACTTGTCCTGTACCTAATATGACCAACTCTAATACAACACTAAGACCTGTATAATAAATATATATAGAAAATTAAAAGATCTAACTGGGACTAGGAAGAATTAAAAACAAAGACAATGATTTTGTCTATGGTAGATCAATTTATCTATGATATATTTATTATTTATTATTAAACCACAGAGTATAGTAATACTTACAGAAATATTAAACTTAAAATTTGTATTAAGTCGTATAAGTTGTTGATTTTATTTGATGAGTTAATATTTTAATAACAAGTTTAACTTCATTTAATATTACAATTATCGCACATACAATAGCCGTGATTTCAAATAAATTTAAATCTCACTTGTTGATTGCTTATTTACAGTTTTTAAGTCATAGTTGTTAGTGTTTTTAATCGGCATTTTGTAAACTGTGGGCGTGGGTCCCGTGGGTAGATTCGAAATCGGTTCTGTGCGGTAATGGAAATTGTATCTACATAAAATAAACGTACGTCTGCCTCAAAATGGGTTGTACACAAAGTGAAATTTCCCCACAAAATGAAACCCCTCGAAAAGGCTGTACTGATGTATTGTGGCTAGTTATTTATGTTATTTTCTGGATAATAATGGTATGTCATAAAAAATATTTTTGTTACTTTTTTTATGAAGTAAAATGAATCAATTTATACATCTCTGTTTAATATTTTTAGATAATAATTGCTTGTATATCTTTTGTGTATGGGAACCCGCAAAGATTAATAAATGGTTTCGATTCATTTGGAAATACTTGTGGCGTATCGAGCAATAAGAAGTTGCTTAATTTTCCACTGGCAGGCATCAGCACTGCAGACAAAAGCTACTTATTTTTCATGGATGTAAAACAACTGCGTAGATCTCTCAAAATATGTGTGAAGCAATGTCCAAACAAGAAGATGGAGTCTTTCACAGATATACAAAATTTTTACAAAGAAACTGGTTCTAATTTGTGCAGATATGACATAAATTTAAACAATGTAACAAGTAAACAGGAACTCCATAATTTCATAGGGCCATGCCCTACATTGCCCGTTTACGACTCCTTTCCACTTTTAAATAGATGTTTCCCGAAATCAGCCACAGACATAGCTGAAAAGGTTTTTACAGATTTCTATGACTTGCTAAACAGTTGGGATACTATTGAACAAATGTTGTCTGATGTATATTCATCTTGGAAAGAGATGATCATTTGTGTTATAGTTGCATTTAGTAAGTAAGACCTTACTTTATAATATGTGCTTAAATTATATGGTATATAATTTTTTTAAATGTAGAAATGTATAAATGATTAGTATTGATATTGCAGCATTTAAATAATATTAATTATAAATTTTTGAATACTATTTAAAGCATTTTTTTTAAACTATTGTTACAAAGATTTTATTTTTCAGTTTGTTCTTTAATAATGGTATCCATTCTCCACTTGTTGGCATCTTTGGTGTCTTGGATATTTATGATAATAGTGTCGATAGCCAGTGTAGCTGGTACTGCCCTCTTGTGGTATACATACCATGAATTAAGGACAAAACAAAGAAATTTCTCTGACACAACTATTTTCTTAGCTGTAAGTGCATAAGAGTTTTGTTTCTATTCATAATATAATATTGTTTTTGTTAAGTAGTCTGTAAATTTAACATAATATATGTACAGTAATTTGTAAATATAATACAGTATGTTATTTTATTATAGTTTAATGGAGTAATTAAATTGAATTACTTTTATTTTTATAATATTTAATATAGTATATTTCATAAAGCCTAATTAACACCTTGTGTGTAAGTAAGTTATATGTAGCTATGAGTTTGTAATAGTTGTAGTTTATATGTATTTCAGGAGAGCCTAAAAAACGAAACGGCATTTTTGTGGTATTCAATCATTGCCACAATAATAACAGTGAGTATTAATTTTGTTATAATTAAAAATAATAAAAGGGGTGATTTCCTATTTAATCTAACAATTATGTGTTTTCTAGGTAATAATCCTGCTGTTAGTATGGGTCATGCGTTCCCGAGTATCGTTTTTGGCGGCACTATTCAGAGAAACAGCACACTGCCTTGGATCTATTCCAGCACTATTTCTACAGCCTATCATAACGTTTTTCTTCTTGATATTATTTTTAACATTTTGGTCTTTAGTTGTGGTAAGATATAATTTATCAAAGATATTTCAAAAATATTATTTCAATAGTAAGAAACTATATTGTTCTATTACAATAATTGCAGGTTTGTTTAGCAACAGCTAATTATCCTGGTATACCATACAAGACAAATTTCTTTTTTAATGGAACTGCAATGCCAGATCACATTGATAATGCAGCAGTTCAAGCTCAAAGTATAAACAATAGTGCTACTTTTAAAAGTAAGTTAAAAAAGCATTTCTCTTTTGGGCTTTTTATTGATTTTTACTGCAACAAACTTAAAACTCCATATTAGAAAATTTTACATCACATTAGTAATAGTATTGTCATTAATACAAATAAATACATTAGATACTACCTTATATTTAACTCACCTTCAAATAAGAGTAACAGTAGCTTTTAGACTTTCTTTTATTTAATGACCACCAAAATGGAATTTAAAACTGATAACAAAGTGAATATTGCGTCAAGGGACTGAAAACATAACACAATTACACAAACGCTTATGCTGCTATAAACACCTGAATAGCCTTTACCTACTTAAACATGTTATGTACAGGTATCAAACTTTTGTCTGCACATTTAAATCGCCCCTTTAATATTACAACAATTGTCTTAAACATAATTTGTAGTATAATAATATATAGTTTAATGAAAAGGAAGTTTATACAGCTTATTTTAATAGTAAATAGCTACAGAATAGTGTTTTTTTTATAGTAATAATATAATCTAATAGCCTTTGTTCTAGACCCAATAGAGTTTAACCCGATGTGGGTCAAGAGCATGTGGTGGATGTGTCTCATTTGCCTCGTGTGGGGCAGTGAGTTCATACTTGGATGCCAGCAGATGACCATCGCTGGAGCTGTCTCACACTGGTACTTTAGGTATGTTTATTTACCTACTACTACCTTTAAAACTAACATAAATGGGTTTCTTCTTAGCAAAAAAAAAAAACAACTTTAACTTTCATCGACAAGTACATTTAATTAGATCTTAGTACGTAATTGAGGTATTTTTATTTCAGTTTTTTTGTGCGTGTTGTGATGATTATGTAATTGCAATGGGACTGGCGTTTTCATGTAGGTCCCGCAAAAGTCCCTAAAATTAAGAAAAGAATAAAAAATAGCATAGTACAATGCATATTATTAGAGATAAAATTAAAACTACTCCTCAGATCTCACTCTCAAAATAAAATTGCACAGGAGAAGCACAAGCTTTCGAATAAAATAAGAATCATGTAAATCAGTACACCCAGTAAAAGAATATGAGGCAACACACATTCGCATATGCATTCAGCCTGTAACATCCCACTGCTTGCTGCATTAGCTCTATGTCCGTGTAGGAGAAGGATTGGAGCTTATTCCAACACGTTGCTCCACTGTGGGTCGGCTGATATATTCCATACTATCAGTAACGATCACTATCAGGTATTTATGATAACAACTGGGACCGATGGCTTAACGTGCTCTCCAAGACACGGTGGGGAGACCCACGAGGATAGACATTCAAACCGGAAAGAAATATTTTTACAAGTACAAATATCCATCGAACCCACAAACCATCAGTGTTTTATGTAAAAACAAAAACTGTTAAATTGAGAACCTTCTTCTTTTGAAGTCGGTTAATATTAAATACAATATAAATATTTATTTTATTCACCTGTTCCTAAATAAATGCCTATGTTTTAGTTAATAGCTGGCATAAATAGATCCATTTGTTTTGAATAAATGTGGTTATGAATAATATAATACATATCCTGTAAAGTGCTATTCATTTTAAAAGGCCGGGATGATCTTTATAAACACTTTCATTTGGGACATATAATGCTTAATTGAATTATCATTACTGAACACTAGAAAATAATGATGAGCTCCTATAATTATAATTATGACTTTCAAAAAAGAGGTTCCCAATTCGATTCTATTGTTTTTTTGTTCTATGTATGCTACCTACCTCAGAAGTTTTGACTTCGATAAAAATTTTAATCGAATTCGAATAATTGAGATCAGACAAGTACTTTTTGAGTTATATTTCATAATGCGTATTTACTTCACTATTTTTTCGTCGAACTATATTGTATTATACCGCATAACTTTTCACTGGGTGTACCAATTTTGATGATTCTTGTTTTAATCGAAAACTGATGCTTGTCATGTAGGCCCATTTAAATTTGATCGGGGTCTAATGACTACTTTTTGAGTAGTCTTTGATTATGCGTATTTACTTGACTATTTTTTCGTGTAAGTACCTACGTTATATTACTTTTCGATATCATTGAAGCCGTTTTTTTCGTTAGCGAGCAAACACAAATAATAATTACAACTGGTTAAAATTGCTTATTATGTTGTTCACTTTTCTATGGCTCATTGTTTTGCAGTTTAATTATGTTAAATAACAGTAATTCAATTTGTACTTAAACCAGACATGTAAAGACTCACAGACAGAGGCTTTAACACGTCTTAAAGATGTCCTTAGTCTATCTATTCAATATAGAAAAATAATTAAACTTTAATTCGCCACGCTATAGTATTAGAATCTATTTAAATAAAAATGAATTTTGCTAAGCGCATAACTCGAGAATGGCTAGACTTATTCGGCTAATTTATTTTTTGTATGCTCCATAAGGCCCACGGAAAGTTATAATACTTAAAAAAAATATTGCCATTATATTATTAACTTTTGACAGAACGGAGTGTGTCCGGGAAGCTAGTACTAAATAATTTTCATTTTTGGCCAATTTTATTAGCATAAGTAAAGATTGTTATCTGTTTTGTTTGCTGACGATAACCATCGGACCGACAGTTTTATGTGCTAATAGGACAAAAAATAATTGTGTTTGCTCGCAAACGAAAAAAAAACCGACTTCAATTACATCGTATATATATATCATCGTATAATACAACGTAAATCGACGAAAAAATAGTCAAGTAACAACGCATTATCAAAGATTACTCAAAAAGTAGTTATCAGATCTCGATGAAATTTAAATGTGACCACATGATAAACATCGGCTTTCGATTAAATTAAACATCATTAAAATCGGTACACCTAATAAAAATTTATTGCGGATTTTCAAGAAGTTCCCTCGATTTCTCTGGGATTCCATCATCAGATCCTGGTTTCCTTATCATGGTACTAAACTAGGAATATCTTCTTTCCAACAAAAAAAGAATTATCAAAATCGGTACACCAAGTAAAAAGTTATTGTGGATTTTCAAGAGTTTCCCCTCGATTTTTCTAGGATCCCATCATCAGATCCTGATTTCCTTATCATGGTACTAAACTTGAGATGTTTTCTTTCCAACAAAAAAAGAATTATCAAAATCGGTACATCCAGTAGAAAGTTATGCGGTATAATACAACGTAGGTCGACGAAAAAAGCGTCAAGTAAAAACGCATTATTAGATATAGCTCGAAAAGTAGTTGTTAGATCTCAAATGAATTTAAATGGGACCAATTGGCACACACCACCTTTCGATTAAAAGAAAAATTGTCGAAATCGCTCCACCCAGTCAAAAGTTCTTCATACATAAAAAAAAAAAAAAATACAGTCGAATTGAGAACCTCCTCCTTTTTTGAAAGTTGGTTAAAAAATAAGTAAAAAATATTAGTCGGAGATAGAAACAAACCCGCGATCGTCGATGTTAATTAATTTTTCGTCGCTAACACCCGAACAGTTTTCAATAATACGAAGCCATTTTGGCACGTGTACATACATCGACATAACATAACTATGCTTTTTAAATAATTAGTTTTTAATAGGTGGAATTTTGTTATTTTAAATTATTATAAAATGGAACATGACATTATGAGAAGAATTTGGAAAATCTAAAAGTGCACTCCTCCAAGTTGTATTTATTATGTAATTAATTGTTGATTTTAAAGTTACGTGGTTATTTTTATTACTAAAATTAAACAACGAATATCTGGTTGTTATAACTTGTTAATCTACGAATGTCTTGTTACCGAGACGTTCGTAGCTAATGTCGAAATGTCGAGCTCCCCAAAATGAAAATAAAAAACATAGTAAAAATCCCGTTTTTGAATAATTTTAGCAATTAATTATTGAGTTTACCACTCATAAAAATACAATTTCTAACTTACTTTTCGTATGGTTAGCAATTGATTTACTACTTCAAAGATAATAATATAGTCGTATATTCATTATAGTTCAAAGACAATAAAAAAAAAATAATCCCCCATGACACATTGAGTTAAATGATAATTAATTTTTTTTATATATATATATAATATTTTATATTCAATAATCTTCCATAATCCTTCTAATAGTTTCCTGACATAATAAACAAAACAGTTCATTTCTTTAAGTGGTTCTCGCGTTATTTTTTATACACTACATCCAAAATATTGACGTCCAACATAATATTTTTTATTCGAATCTTTTATTATAATAGTAATCAAAAAAGACTTCAAATGATATTTTAATTTATAGTTCGATGTGTATTCTGTACAAAAGTGTATATTTTATAGTATAAGCGCTTCCCGTAGTTTTCATTTTATGAGAATAAAGCACCAGCCTCCTTGCGAGGCGTGCAATAAAAACCCGAATGTATGGCGTCTTATAATTTATTACTTTCATGGAAAACGCATCAGCCTGCAATATCTCACTGCTGGGCATAGACCCCTTTCCCCATGTAGGAGAAGGAACAGAGCTTTAACCACCACTCTCCTCCAATGCGGGTTGGCGGATATATTCCATACTATGAGTAGCGATCACTATCAGGTGTACATGATAACAACCGGGACCGACGGCATAATTTGCTCTCCGAGGCACGGTGGGGAGACCCACAAGGACTGCTCAAACACCCAGACCACGGCAAACATCTGTAGAGCCAATACAAATGTTTGTAATGTGCGAGGATCGAACCTGCAACCGCCAGCGCAACAGCCACAAACCAGTGCTGTGACAGTTGCGCCAACGAGACGTCTATTTTCATGGAAATAATTGTTCTTAATTATCATAAGTTTTGCTTTATTAACAATGTTACTTATAGGTATTTATTTGTCATTGTTTTTAATAATATTATTTAAGAACAATAATGTTTAATTAATATGTTTTTAAACTTAACCTATTCACAATGAAATAAAAACATAAAAATTAATACTGAACAAATTATATTATGGTACCGTCACAAATTGATAAGTGTTTCCTACGAGTATTTACTTATATTTGTCCTAAAAAGAAACAAAAAAAGGCGTAATTAGTTCCCAGGTGTAGTTTTATAGTTGTTATATAATGGATATAAATCCATTATATTTTACCAAATAATAGAGACACGAGCTTCCGTTTCTAAAATACCCTGACTTAACGCCTGTGTTTAGACTCGTCATGGGAGTCCAACCTGCCGTAGCAGAAAGCATGGCCACTACATATATATACTTATATAAGAAATTTGTTACAGAGAAACAAACGCTCATCCGTCTCCAGTGTTGTATTCGATTGGAAAGCTTTTAAAGTATCACTTGGGATCAGTAGCTAAAGGATCATTTTTGATTACACTGTTCAAAGTTCCTCGACTTATTCTTACTTATTTACACGCAAAGTAAGTATACAGAATGTGTTTTTAATGCTTCTTGCTTATATCCATATATAAACGTTATTTTTTATTTTTATTAAAATATTTCCGAAAAACAATAATCAAAGTTAAATAAAGTTTATATATGTAATGTTCATCTATTTAAATTTTATAATATTATACATTTAAAAAAAATCATTTTAATTTTACTGTTTTTAAATTTTATTGTTTTTCATGATTTTTTTAGGTTGTCCTCAAGAGCTGAAAAGGGTTCCGATTGCGCAAAATGTGGCTTAAAATGTGGTATTTGCTGCTTTTACTGTCTGGAAAAGTTTATACGATATTTAAACCATAACGCGTATACAATCATAGCAATCGAGAGGTGCAATTTTTGCAAAGCAGCGGGAAAGGTAACATTTTATTTTGTTTTACCAATAAGGTAGCAATAAAGAATGTGTTCCAATTGATGGCAAGCGGTTACCGTAGCCTATACACGCCTGCAACACAAGCGTCGCAAGAGTGTTACCGACCCTCACCAAGTGCTTTGCTCACCTTACAAACTACAGGAACACCACTACTTGCGAGTAATATTATTGAGCTGTGATCTTCTGTACGGTTGGGGTACTTCCCTAGACGGGCTGCTTCAGATGTCTACTGTGCTGTACCTCAATAACTTTTTATTTTCTAAAATAATAATGATATTAGCTTCAAAACGATTGTATAGAAATATTTTATTATTAAAACGAGCGTGAGTCATTTTTATAAATTGTTCATTGTGGCGTGTAGGTAGCGCGTAATCCTCTATTAGGTCATCTCTTTGAATGGAAATAAGGTCACCCGGTGACTGGTACGCTGGTAGCCGCAAAATAATACGTATACTAAAATAATACGTGTAATGAAAAATATTATGTTATTATACATACACCGCTCTAATATCTCTTGTTACTTATAGTACAAAGAATATTAAAAAAGTATATTTGTTTTGTATACGTGGAAAATTATATTAGACTATATAAATTAAACATAACAAACATAAATAAACACAATAACTATTAATTAAAATTAAGGGTTATCAAACATTTAGATCTATAACGTAAGTCGGGACAAATTATAAAAATTAAACGTGAATATTAAGAATTTTTCAACAACTCAGTCAAATTTAGTAGTAACAATTTTCCAGGCTTTCAGTACGATAGTGAACAACGCTTTGCAAGTGGCGACTATCAACAGCGTGGGCGATTTTATCTTGTTCCTCGGCAAGTGCATAGTAACTGCAATCACGGGCATCATTGGCTTGCTACTTCTGAAAAGGAACACCGACTTGCACTTCTTTGCAGTACCCACCCTCGTTATATGCATTTTCTCGTTTTTCATCGCGCACTGTATACTGTCTTTGTACGAGGTTTGTTGTTTTTTTTTGTTTATATGTCATAGATACTTTGTATGATTATAACAATGATTAATCGTTACGTTACTTTGACTATGATTTTTGCGTAGTATTGTATCGGAAGATTCAAAATAATAATCGCATTAAGTCCCCTACAACCAAAAGTTCATAGCGACCGTGAAAGCTTAAAACTTGTATTAGTTTAACAATGAAAGCTTTCTAATTTACGACGAGTAAAACTTCTTTACGTACGCTTGACTTTGGGAGTAAGCCAGTGGCGTAGCGTAGTTGCATGGCAGGGGCGGTCCGCCCCGGACGGTACATTTTAGGGGGCGACAAAAGTTAACAATACTTAAATAATGAAGATATTTTGTATATATTTGAACCATTTTTTATTATTTTAATCGTCACTACGAATTCGGACCGATTAAAAAGAGCACGGAATTTTTTATTACTTATTTTGTGGCAAAGTCGGGAATCCCTTTTTTTAATGCGATATTTTGTAGCGACTGGCAACGTCTATACTTGTGGGAATTCCCCGCTTATGACTAATAATCAGCGAGAACGACTTCTATTACATACAGGATGTAAGGGCTTTATAATCTTTTTTAATAAAAATATAACCTGTACAATGCAAAATAATGATAATTGATCTTGCCGAAAAGTTCTTTATACCTAAATGTATGTAATGTATAGTATACATTAAATTGAAATATCTAAATAAGAGGGCGGCAAAAGTTTTTTCCACCCCGGCCAGCCGAAAACTACGCTACGCCACTGGAGTAAGCTGGTGAATGCGTGACGAGAGCGTTACGAAAAGTGTGATCGGGCAAGGTGAACGGAGCAAGAGAGAGACAGAGGTGTGAACACACATTTTATTTCTCTCTTTCTTTCATCGCCAGTTACGTTTCGTATATCTAAGACAGTGCAGGCCTATTGCTAAAGAAGTTTTATTTCAGTCGTGTGGTGTAAAGCACACTCGTTTTTTTTATAGGTCAAGTGTCGTGGCTAAGCTGAGGGACAACGATTAATCACTATGTTCTTAATACGAATTGACTAAACTTATTGTGTGTGTGTGTGTACCGTAAATATTTTACCGTGCAAGTCTAACGTTTCTAACTATTGTAGTTATATGAATTTGTGTAGTTGAAAGATTAGTAGCTACAGCAAGCGGTGTATTAAGCTAAATATATTGAAAAGTTCCTTTAATTTAGTTCTCTTATATATTTTCTGTATTATGTGTCGTTATTTGATATTGGCTTGAAAAAGAGAAGGATGTAAAATTATTTACGGTGACTGCGACTGCGTTACTTCAAATCTAAATCTTTGAATATAAAAGAACTTAAAACCCCGCTAGGCTGTGTGTTGCTATATAAATGAGTATGTACCATGAATAATAATACCCCGCAAACGATTTTAGAATTGCCAGATATTAAAGTTAAAGTTGATAATTTTACTAAAACACTTTTTTAAGTGTGCAGTGTCTTGTCGATTCTTCTATGTAGAATCTATATTCCGAATCGTCGGTAGTTCTTCGTTCAGTATCTTTCCTTTTAGCTATAATTAATTAATCAAAATATAATAATAATATGTAAGAAGACTAATAAAAATTTAAATGCTTTAAAATTAGTTCAAATGGAGTCAATGAAATGAAGTGTGTGCTGAGTCATAAGGACTCTGGTACAATGCCAAGAAGAGCGAAGTCATGGTTTTTAAAGGCTGGCGCAAAAAGGCTATACAAACTTACCTGAGATATCGCTGTACGGATCACCGCTACTTATGGTGACCAGCTTTAAGTACTTGGGGCATTGGGTAACCGAGAACTTAGGAGATAATAAGGATATAGACAGGGAGCGAAGGTCGCTGTCAGTTCGCTGCAACATGCTGGCTCGCAAATTTGCACGTTGTACGGAAGATGTCAAAATAACTTTATTTAAAGCCTTCTGCCCATCATTTTATACGTGCAGTCTGTGGACCAGCTATAGCTTGCGTACTTACAGCGACCTCCGCGTGTAATACAATAATGCGTTCAGGATACTGTTGGGGCTGCCGCGCCTCAGTGATGTTCACGGAAAGGCGCGTTGATGACTTTAAAGCTATCATGGCTTCAAAGCTTTTCTGCGGCATCACAATAGTTTTCTGAAAATATTTATAGATAGATGGGAGAGTCCAATGCTGCAACATTAGATGAAACTCCGTGTGATATGACGAATCATATAAATTGTAAATATAAAAATGTGTACTAACATTAGATTCTAAGTAACATTTGGACTAACACTATATGTGCTAGTCCTGAAACAAAGATTATTATTATTATTCTAAAAGAGCTTTTGAAGCCTACTTGAATAAAGTAATTTTTGATTTGTACCGTTGCAGATGGTGGTGGACTCACTTTTCCTGTGTGTATGTGAAGATCGTAATATGAACGCAGAGGGTCGCTGGAAGAGTTCCCGTTTGGCGGAGCTCGGCGGGTCGAGGGACGTTGAACTGCGAGAACTTGACCAGAAGTACTAGCTCTCAACTCTCTTGTGCATGTTGGCGAGGTATGCTTTTGTATGCGACGATTTATTAGAAATTGTTCAGGAGTTTCGTTTTTTTATTACAAAGGTGGAAAACATGGGTACAGTCCGTCTGATGAACGGTAGACAGGTCTGGCCACCTCACTCACCACAGGAAAATACACTACTTGAGAGCAGTGTTATTTAGCTGTGCTCATCTGTGAAGTTGAAACACGACGCGGGCGGGCTACGTCAAAGTTTGAGCACGATATGTTTCCTGCTGTGCTGCTGTGCGCTACCTTAATAGATAGGATTTTGATGGCTTGTGCCCGGTTTCTATGTCAAAAAACGATTCTTTGTGCCCGCGATCCATTGAATTTCGAACATGCGTGTTGAATCTGGGCTCTATACGATTCCCAAACACTTT
The DNA here is from genome assembly GCF_905220565.1 of Melitaea cinxia. Lineage (NCBI taxonomy): Eukaryota > Metazoa > Arthropoda > Insecta > Lepidoptera > Nymphalidae > Melitaea > Melitaea cinxia. The sequence goes on from NC_059399.1 coordinate 11,142,103, forward strand.
TTTTTCTGTGTCATACACACATATCACACACATATAAATAAGGATCATTAATTCTTTCTAAATTTTCTAATTAGTTCCTTCCAAAGTATATCTGCAAAAATTAATTGATAATTATAAAATACAGTAGTATTTATGGGATCCTGTTATTTGTTGTAATCTGGTTACGTTTGGTTTATTTGTTGTAATCTGGTTCCGTTTGGTTTATTTATTATAATCTGGTAAGTATTCTAAACTCATTGTTAGTATAAAGGCCCAGGGTCCAATCCTCCCTTGACCATGTTTGCTGTAAAGTATCCAATACGTCGGGCATCTAAAAAACTTTGTAAACTGTGATAAAATCAGATTAAGATCAGATCGATACCAGTGAATTACGTTACGGCCAAAGACCCGAAAGGCCCAGCCTTAAATTAGGTATCTGTGAATTACGGCCCAACCAGTTGCTGCCCAAGACTAATCTCTCTTCTGCAGTCGTCTGCGACTATGAATATGATGTGTCATAATTTTAGGCCACTGGGCCGTCATTTCATGATTTTGATTTTCAAATATTGCTTTCGCATTTGTATTTTCGCATTTAACGGAGATAAGGCACAATAGGAAATTTCCTGCTCAAAAACTGGAGTAGACCGACTGGGAAAGTCCCTCGACCTTACAGAAGATCACTAAATAATACTGCTATCAAGCATTGTTGTGTCCCTGTTGATGAGTAAGGGACCAAAAATCTTGGGGGGAATTGGGAATCGAGTCGGCAACGCGCTTGCCATGTTTCTGATGTTGCAGGCGTCTATAAGCTACGTAAGGTCATCGCTTACCATCAGGTGAGCCGTATTCTTGTTTGCCGACTTAGTTATATATACAGGGTTACTTGTAAAACACCAGCAACCTCGCAGGACAAGATAGCTTATATTATGTACAACAACATTTGTTCTACGACTTTTGACATAACTCAATACATTAATTTAAAATGATTTTTTAAGTTTTTATTGTACTGTCCTGACATTTGTAAGTCTATGTTTCATTGATTCATTCATTGTCGAAAGGACGACGCGACGCTCGCGCGCACTTGCACTGCTAATAATAATAATAAATAACACTTACTCTGCTCGATAATTCTAGTTAATAAAATAAATCTAGTTAATAATATAAATTGCTTGGTGGGTTTGTAGGCAGTATCACAGTATGTATGTCGCAGTGACTAGGTAAATGTGTATGTACAAAGAGCAACACGGATGTGTATGTAGATTAGCTATCTGAATATTGAAAATCCAAAATATGTGAAAATTATTAACGTAGCTAATTATTATTCTTTAACGTTTACTAAGTTTAATTAAAACAATTTAATATTCAATATTGGTAGCTAGGTATAATTCACTTTTCATTGTGTAATGCAGGCGTATTTAAAAAGTGGAATTAGCATGTTTACAATAATTAAAATATAAAAAATAATTGACAATAAAATAATATTTACAAAATAAATTCCTATTACCTCTACATCGCGTAGATAGCGTTCAAAATAGTCACCATCACAACCAACACACAGACCACACCTAAAAATCAGCTGTTCACTAACACGTACTAACACTTCCGAATTAGTTTTAATTTGATTGAACGCACAAATTATTTTGTCAATGAGCATGTCACCGCTCGTAATTTCGCGATCACACCATTGTTTTAATGTGTCCCCATAAATAAAAGTCCATTGGTGTAATATCCAATCCATCGACCGGTAACATTGTCTCACGGCTCGGTGTAGGTAAGTTCAGATAGCTAGCTGCATATTGCCGACAGGCTTCCGATACATTGTCATCACACCTAGCCAGCATCCTCACCATTTCCGTGTATTCGACATTAGAATAGCGGTACGTCATGGTTATAAAATAACTTTAGTACAGATACAATACATCGATCGATACGAGTAAAAGAAATACGAGTGGCAGACAAAATCATATGACGCGGGCGCATCAAAGTCGCCGCGCCGACTGCTTCGGCTAGCGAAATAGTTCAAGTTCAAGGGCGCTAGCGGCCCTTCCTTCCCCCCTCGCATTCACACCCGCAAGTAGTAACTGTTTACCTAATATTTGGGATGCGCGTAGAGTTTATAACATTCAAACGGAAAATTAAATTAATATTTTTTTTTGTATGAAAATAAAATCTAATAAATTATCAAAAGTCGTAGAACAAATGTTGTTACTTATGATGTTAGCTATCTTGTCCTGCAAGGATGCTGGTGTTTTACAAATAACCCTGTATAATTGAACAACTTCTAAGAAATCGTACTAACATTATTTATCGCAGGCTATGGCTTTTATGTAATGGTGTTACTACTAAAATTATTAATATGTAAGAATGTATGAGATTATTACTAATACTTTATAATTTTTATCGATGTTAGGCATTTTTAAACGTTTTTTATTTAGGATCTAACAAAGCAGTGTTGGCTCTACGGGTTTCTGTTTATGATCTACTGGCTTTTTCTTAACTTTGCATGCAATCATTTAGTAATCTGTTTTATTAAATTTATAATTTACAGTCGGTATATCAAGATACACCAATCACCTGGTTTTAGGCTACATTTTTTCAGGTTGTCTGTTGCTAAGCTAGGCAATTGCTTAATATTTTTAGTAAATACCGAGTGATATACATTTTTTTTATAAGTGTACATGAAAATAAATTGACAAATCTCATCACTCGGTCATCTCTAAAAAAATACAATTGTGAAAATCTTGTCCAATTTCATGCAATAAGTTGCGTGATTGGTAAATACCATTATAGACAAATTCAAAAGAATATAAGGTGCTTGACTCATATATGCGTTTCTTCAAATAGGGGGTTCTGTAGGTGTAATAGATCACGTTCCGCGTGAAAAAAATTCTAGCCCATTTTTAAATATGACCTTGTGTAAATAAACGAACTACTTTGATAGACTCATTTTGCATGATACCTTTCGTGAGCATGTAAACACGCCTTTAAATTACAATGTCGAATCAGCGCGTAAGTGCGGCTATAATTTAGAATGTTAACATTACGAGAAAAAGAATTCGTTTTCATATTCACTTCTTTAATTGTATTCGAAAGTCAGTAATAATTTACCACTTTGTGATTTTTTAGGGCTATGTAAAATAGTAATGATTTAACTAAGTATTTAGTATCTTTTCTTAGCTGTGCTAAACGAACGTCGCGCATAGTTATCGATGTCCTTTAAATATCTAATTCATACAAAAAATCACTGAAGAAACGATAAAAAAATTCGCATGTATCGTGAATGATTCCAATTTACCATCGCACTTGGCCAGGCTGCGTACTAGTAAAATTAATTAAACGATAATTTATTAATCGAATTAATAATAATAAAAAAAAAAGTTTAAAGTTACTTATGTATTACAGCGTCTTAAAATTATTTAAATTACATAACACACAATCAGAGGTGGCTTATCCTAAAGGTAGGTCATTTTAAATCTATATTTTTTTGTAATACAATACTATCCTCACATTAATTCTTTCTATTCTGCTATGCCTATACAATAGTCATGTCTTTATTATTTTTTTTACGCGGGGCGTGATCTATATATTGCATTTACAGATTCTTAATATTTGTTTGTCTTAATATCTCTATGTAATTGTGTGACTACAGCTACTGACTAAACCAATTTCTATTTTATATTCCTATTTTGCTAGATTCTGCTGATTCTTTACTTTATGATATTAGGAGATTTTCATTGTAGGTAAAAATGTCTGTTTCGCATTTTAAATATTTTTTGCGTTCACTGTTATGGTTATGTGTAATTTGTAGAAAGTTTTCGAAAAGTATTAAATCAGGTAAGGTATATTTTTAACCGACTTCAAAACAGGGGGAGGTTCTCAATGACTACTACTTACTATTACTAATATTTATTATTTTTTGTGTGTTATCTCAAAACTTCTTACTGGGTGGAACGATTTCGATGATTATTTTTTTAATCGTAATCTGATGCTTGTCAAGTAGTTCCGTTTAAATCCGTTTCAGATCTGACAAGTACTTTTTAAACTTTCTCTAATAATGCGCATTTACTTGACTATATCTACCTACGTTGTATTGCTTGTCGATGTAATTGAAATCGGTTTCTTTTTTCGTTCGCGAGCAAACAATTATTTATAAAAGTACTAGTTACATTACATATTCATATGTTCTACTACTGTCATGAACTTTTCTTTTATGGAGAAAGATTGGGAGCTTATTTCTACACTCCGCTCTATTACAGGTAAGCAAGCATGCCTCTCAAGTTATGCAGATTTTCTAATGATTTCTTATCTTTACAATCCAACAAAAGATGAATTTTGAAATAAACACTTAAATTAAGCAACGGTATCATGTATATTAAGAACCCTGACCATTCTGTTAATTTTCCTGTGTTCTGACCACTGGGTCAACTTATTCATTATAAAAGTTTGAAATAATAATAGGCACTTTTTTTTTGTTTCAGATAAATACATTTTCTAATGTGACATGTTTGATTTAAAATATTATACATTTTTAAGATTTACATTAACGTTAATGAATTTTGAATTATGAATTTTTGCTATATATTGTGTGCTTCTAATCTAAGGTTGTCTTCTTAAATCAATGTTTTTTTTTTACACAATTTATTAATAATTTAAGTATACGTTAATGAATTTTGAATTATGAATTTTTGCTATACATTGTGTGCTTCTAATCTAAGGTTGTCTTCTTAAATCAATGTTTTTTTTTTTACACAATTTATTAATAATTTAAGTTTAAGATGAAATTGAAAGAAAAAGTTTGTTAAATTAGGATAACAAAATGTTTAAAATCTCATTGTATTTAAATTGATATTAATGTAATCTCAACAAAAGTGCATCTATTTATTATTAACCTTTTTTAATAATGTCAATGTACAAGTTACGCAAAATAACTTTATAACAATAATAATACCATTGCATTTTTTGATTCTCACGTGTCATTCCATGTATCGTGTATTTTAGTAGCTTTAGTAAGTATGCATAATATTTTATTTTATTGTGACACCATTTGGTCCTCTAAATCAACTGTAGCTTATTGTATTTTAATAATAAAAAAAAAATATAACAAAACAGATACTTAAACATATCAGGAATGATAAAAAAGAAAACTAAATATATTATTTGAACTGATAATATACATTTGACATACGAAAAAGGTGGAAAACTTTGCAAAAGACCATGTCCAACAGTGGACGTCCATTGGTTGAAAATTATGATGATATACAATAAGCACAGTTAGAGGCTATGAAACAAGTACAGTGCAATCTTAATATAACAAAGTTGAAGGGATTTAGGAAATATGTAATAGGTTGTTGCAATGAGATTTGTTGTACAGTTTTTATTGACAATTTGTTTTAACATGGTGAGAAAACTTTTTTAAAACTCAACATTATGAAGATACTTATCTACTTAATAAGTTCTGGTACAGAAAAAAATCATTAAAAGGGGTAAATACTTTCTATAAAAATTCTCTAACGATTGAATTCAAAAGGTTGACAGATAAAATCGTTATCCACGTAATAATCGCTCAGGTATCTGTGATAAAAACTATATGACAGCTTCACATGCTCTCCAAGGCACGGTTTGTTTACCCATAAGGACATATTCCCAGACCAAAAACAAATATTTCTACAAATGAAACATCTGCTCTCAGGAAATTGTTACATTAAGGCTACACTGTATTTGCTATAATAATACCGAGTTGTAAATGAAATGCCGTCCTATATACGAATATATAAAAAATCGGATACTACAGTACTCTGTAATTTTTAACAATTTGTAGGTGGCAGCATTTTGCCTTAGATTGTAAATTTACATTTTTTATACTTTCTTTTTTTGAGCTCACTTTTTTTATTTTAAAAATTAGGTTAATAAGTTATATTATGCTAGTCTAGACTAAAACGAGATTATTTTTTTAAAGAATGATATCTATCTACACATAATAAATTTTAATAAATCAAATGTGACAAAGCTTCTTCCCTATTTTACTACCTCAAAATTTATCTTCCATTAAATAAATAAAAGAAGCTATTTAATAATAATATGCGTCTAGCATCAGATAACAGAAACGTATGGATTATTTTTTTAATAAATAAAATATAATTTGGTAAGTGGATGGACGAGTGGATTATCAGCATATCTAAATTGTAATGTTGCTTTGATCTAAATAAAACCAAGAGTGATAATATGATGACTTTTATTGTTCCAAATCATTTTTTCAAAATTTTTTTCTTAATTACTTTCTTCCTTTTCTTTATTTGATCTGATATTGCCTTACTTTTTGCTTTAAGTTGCTTGCGTCTTATTGTTTTATCAGGTCTACTTTTAGTTAGTTTCATACTGAATGCTTTTGGATTAGTTTGAATTTCATTTTCACCTTCATTAGCTGTTGAATCTTTTTCTTGCTTAATCTCTTCTAAAAACAAAAGTTTGATAAATAATATAAGCTATAGTACATATTTCAATAGAGTTAGTTGTAGTCCAATAAAAATTAAAAAAATTATACTTATAAAATAACATTTCTAGCCAGAGACTGATACATCACTGAGAGTTATTGGAACTTAAAACAATTAATATTCTAAACTTTCAGAGAATTGATCAGTTTTCGTTAATGTTTTTAAATTTTAATATTCGCCTAAAATAGAGACATAATATGGTTTCTGTGACATTAAAATACAAAACAAAAAAGAAAGTGTTTCTGTCATTTCTTTGTTTATAAATTTAGCAAATATAAAAAAGGCCTTATGTGCAATTAAATTAAAAATTTAAGGGAGTGAAACCATGGGAAATCACAAGTAAACTATAAAATATTACATTCTCTTCAACAACAAATACAGTACCTTCTAATAGAACATCTTCAGCTTTCTTTAGGGGATCACCTTTAAAGAAATCCGAGCCTTCTATATCAGGATAACCAGTCTCTGGTCTAGTGGCTTCGTTCATCACTTTCTTCTCAATTCTTCTTTCATATTTATTCGCAGCCTTCTTATTATATGCTTGCCTCAGCTTTGCTGGACTTATATATTTAGCATTCTCCCATAATGTTGCTCCACCAAATGATCCCGAGAATATTTTCACCTGAGAAACATACCATTCTTTACTATTTATGAACAGATACAGTGAGTCTTTATACTAGAATTGTCTGATTTAATACTTACAGGGTTTAACACAAATCTGGGTCCAATTTCAGCTAAACCTCCATCTTCAGACAATATTTGATAATTTCTGAACCAAATCCTATTGTCCAAAATCATGAATGTATACACATGGTCAAAGAACGGTTGGCTCTTAGGGTGGTGTTTTGGAACTCCAAATATTTGGGTAAGTAATTCCTTTAAAAGGCTATAATGAGGATACTTAGTAAATTGCGGATCAAAAGATAACAAAGGCCTAGAGCCTCTCAAACAGTTTCCAGTCATTTTTAATTCACCCATTGTGTAAACTAAAAATAAAATTGAGTCAGAGCAAAATCTTATTTTACAAATATTAGTATATAAAAGTTATGTTTGGTTAAATTATTTATTATATTTGAAGGATAAATTCTTGATGCATGCGTGACTTGGGGAGTAAGCTGGTGAACACGTGATGAAAGCATTACAAAAGTGTGAACAGGCAAGGCGAACGAAAGTTGAGAGGGAGATATAAGTTAGTGAAGATAGCTATGTTTCATATATTACTGTAGGGGCAATTGATGAAGTTTTACTTCAGTCATACGGTCTAAAGCAAACTTTTTTTTTTTTTGTTTAAACAACACTACAGAACAATAACAAAATAACTACAAATAATGCTTACTATTTTCAACCAAAAACTTGGCGCTGGGTCCGTTAGGAATATTAGAAAGCCAAATATACAAGTCTCTCATTTTCCTTCCTTCAAAGAGTATACATTTATTGCAATTTTTCATTTCGCTAATTTCATTTACGACATATAAATTTTTACTCCTTTCCATTTTGGATTCGCTTTTATGATGGGGCATAATTCTTTTTAAATCCTCCATTAAATGCCGATGACGATGATTAATACCGCGTGCAGCAAAAACCAGTACTCTTTGCCTGTTGATCCATTTTACCTATAAAATTAATGCAAAAACTCCAATACACTATTTAATACTGTTTTATTACACAGTAACATATTATTTTTAGCATCAGCGTTTTATTTATCAATAAATTTGTAAAAAAAAATTATACCTGTTTAGGTGCAGGGTCGTCAGACATACGAACGGGCGGTAGCGCAACTACATTTTCTTCTTTACAGCTATCTTTTACATGATTATCCTGTTTCTTAATTTTTTTAACTTTTATTTTAGCCATTCTAAATATCTTTTTCGTACTTTAATAACTTATTTCAATTGAAAGCACGTGTTAAATATAAACAGATTAAAGTTTGACTTTGAAATAAAGAACGTGACAATTGACAATGACAACTTTAACTTAACGTTAAACCAAAGAGTAAAAACTTCGACATGCTCATAGACAACTCAGAAAGTATACACGGAGCGTAATACGGGGTTAATAGAAATTGCGATATGAATAGGGACGAAACCGGGAATGAAATTCGGCAATGATTAATTTTTCATTAAATTAAAACCTTCGAAATTACTATGATTAATTTTACCGTATAGTACAATATCTTATTTTGACTATAATAACGCTATACCAGTTTGTAATAAAATGGTGTAAAAAAACGTATAAACATACCTACTTGAATAAATTGTGTTTTAAGTGACTCCGAATTTAATTAATATCTACAAAATATTCATTAAATCAAAGAATATAACCACCCCTTCTCTTCCCGTGGGTGTCGTAAGAGGTGACTAAGGGATAGCATAGTTCCACTATCACCTTGGAACTTATAAAGCCGACCGATGGCGGGATAACCATCTAAATACTGGCTTTGAAATACACGGGCCGAAGACGGGCAGCAGTGTCTTAGGTGAGACAAAGCCAGCCCTGCGGTCACCAACCCGCCTGCCCAGCGTGGTGACTATGGGCAAAACACATGAGCTCGCGCCATATTTGGAGCGAACTTGTGAAGGCTTATGTCCAGCAGTGGACATAAGCTGAAATGATGATGATGATGATTACAAAATTAGTTATCAATAACAAATAAATATATATTTTGATTAGATACGAGGTCAAAAGGTCCGGTAAGGGAAAAATAGAAAATACTAGGCACGCCAAGAATAAATAAATAGGGATGCATAAAGGTTTTTAAAGGTTACTTAGAAAGGTAAAATTTGCATTAGAATAAGTTTTCACTTCTAAATATTTACTTATTCTAACGAATAATTTTGACTATCTTTTTACTTTCTTTTATTGTATATTTCAATATGTACATACGTAATAAACAGCTAATTATTACTTTCAGAATAAGTAATATACTTCGAAATTATGGTCTATGAACAGAATATTACAAGAAGCAGGTTATAAAAAATTCGTTCCAAGACTTTAAAACTACAAGTAGTTCGTGTAGTGAAATTAATAAAAACATCTTATTTAGAAAATACTTGGGTCACAGTGTTAGTTACCATAGTCCTCTGAAATGGTTGCACCGATTTTTATGAAATTTTGTGTGAAAATCAATCTTTTTCATACCCCTAGCTTACGAATGGGGGGAATAAGGGGATTAATAATATATATATGACAAAACAACGTTTATTAGGTCAGCTAGTAATATTTATAAAACTGTTTTACAACGGTGTAGTAGTACCTTATGTACTAAACTTCATTTTAATTGTTTGCCAATTCAGCATTTTCCTCTATTATCTCTAACATCCCCTTTTCTCGTTCCAATTCACCTCGGCTTAAATATGAATGGGAACAACTTATATTTTGTTCATAATCTTTTTACACAAGAATATTTTTGATATTTTTTTTGTAAATAGCAAAATATACGCAAGTGGAAAAGGGAGATACAACATAGTGTGGTATTAGGGACCATCTATAAATTAAGTCACACAAACTTCTCGTTTTTTTTTTTTACATTATTGAGACCATATCTATACTAATATTATAAAGCTGAAGAGTTTGTATGTTTGTTTGTTTATTTGTTTGTTTGTTTGAACGCGCTAATCTCAGAAACAACTGGTTTTGTTTTGAAAAATTATTTTTGTGTTGGATAGCCCATTTATCGAGGAAGTTTAAAGGCTATATATCATCACGCTAAGACCAAAAGGAGCGGAGCACCAATGAAGAATGTTTCAAAATCGAGGGTTCTTTTTTCCTTTTGAGAGCTTCCGCTGCGTGCGCTGAAAACAGTTAAAGTTTCGCAAAAATCATGTATGATAGAATTGATCCTCTTAAAAAGTTCTAAAAAAAGTCCGCGACAGCATATATCTATCTTTTAAGGTTGGCTCACTATAACCTTTTTTATGCTAACCAAGTTTGTTCTAAAATTATGCATTATTTGCAAAGATGTTTTTATAAACATGATATTAATCCTTATCTTAATAAATACATTATTCATCACAAGTATTTAATTTAAAACAAAATAGCCTTTTACATAATTCGATTTCAATGAGTATCTCAGGAGATATCGCAGTTTTAAAATAATATCGCAGCAAAATAATGATCAAGTATTGCGCGCGCCTTTGTTCCACGCGGACGAAGTCACGCGTAGAAGCTAGTATTTCATATTTATGAGAACCCCTGCCAAGTGTGAAGTCACATATTTTGCAATTTTACACCTATAAATTCTTATTTATCAAATAAAATATTTTTAGTTTATTTACAGTTTCGATATTATTTTTATTTCCGTTTAACTAACAATTAGATATATTATATTTCGAAATGATTATAGTTTACCTAATATTTTGAAAGAAAAATAAAGTCAGCTGACTACAACATGGTGGATTATAAGTCAGCTGGCTGCTTGAACATGAAAAAAAAACATTATATTTTTAATGATTTCCTTTCAGCTAAAAATTAACCTGGTGATAGTTTATATGCTACTATGAATGAAAATTAACGTTAGCTGGTTGTATGTCGGTGGATAGTTCGTCAGCTGGTAAAACTTAAACTAACCTAACGTTAAAACTTTTTCAAGGAACCTTTCAAGGTATTTTTTTCTTCAAGATATTAAGTAAACTATAATCCGACAAACTTTAAAGTGGGAGGAAATGACTTCCGACAAACCTTTAAAAAATTACTAAAAAAAACTTTTTTTTTCTGCGTGGGAGGCTTCCACTGCCAGCCACGGACTCGCAGTTGACGGTCGCGAATATTTATAATATAAATCCCTAATGCATTTTACGAATTTTCGAATGAGAGGATATAATTGACTAATTTTGTACCTGACTCCCGGACGAATACGACACATCATGAAAAAACGTACTAATTTATATATTTTTTGTATATCATGGACGTAATATACTAACATTACGTCCATGATAATATATATAGACAAACGCGCTTGTAAACCCCAGAATAAGAAAATTATTATTTTTTTTATTTCGTGTTGTAAACACTTGCGCCTTGAGCAATAACAATTACATCAATACAACTACGTAGTTGAGATAAATACTCGCGCATGTTGAATTTCGTTGTGCTGTTTCATAATGATAAAATTGATAACAATCCTTACTTCAAACGTTAAAAGGATTAATGTTTTTTCACAAGCTAAGTACTCGACAACCTTTCTACCACAATTTTCATCTGTAAGTGATATGATATATTTTTATATATTTACAGATATGTGTTAAGTTGAAGCAATGTAACATATTAAATTATTATTTGTTCTCTATTTAAAAACGAATGTATTTCTAAAAAATCTCATGATAAATAGGTACCTAGGTAATCGTAGCTACGAGTACCTACATAACAATTTTATTTAAAACGAAAGTTTAATGTAAAACTTTATATATAGGTATATATATCTACTTAAGTAAATAAACAATATTTATTTTTTTAATTTGAAATCAAATTAAAATTTAAGATAAATTAATGTCATATTACAATTATTGAATAAATAATATTTATCAATGTAAAAAATGAAATACTTATACAAGTAGTTATTTTGTATATTTAACTGATTGGGGTCTTAATTTATAGGAAAAGTATGATGTAAAAAGAAAAAAATTTGGCGTCTTAAACTCCACGGACGTAGATTACTTTAAATCTGTTTTAAGTGAAGATAGAGTCCTTACCGAAGAATCCGATGTTCTACCTTTTAATATAGATTGGATTAAAAATTGTAGAGGTTGGTGAATTTTAAAAAAGAGTTTGTTTTAAAAACATGCTAATTAAAATAAATATACAATTAGTTTTATTTGAAAATTATTTGTTTAAACAAATTATTTATGAAACAAATTATTTATGTACGATAATTAGAGTGTAGAAAATTAAACACTGTTGCATATTACGGTATATCTTTATTGGACAGGACAGTCGCAGCTAGTTTTAAAACCAAAGACTACGGAAGAAGTATCTCAAATCCTTTCGTACTGTAACGAAAAACATTTAGCGATATGTCCACAAGGTGGAAACACGGGGTTGGTCGGAGGTTCAGTTCCAGTCTTCGACGAAATTGTTTTAAATTTTGGTCTTATGAACAACATTATAAGCCTAGATGATATATCAGGTAAAAAGAAGGTGATCAAATATTATTTACGTTTCTCTTATTCTACGAATTTATAGTCGTAAATTGAAAAAAAAACCACTAAAATGTACAATTATATATGGTTAATGGATTTCATATTAGATGAATTGATTAATTCTGACAACCTTTTTAATGAGAAAAACTCCATTAAGGCAGACTATCCAGGTTCGATTTCCACTTGGCGCTGATATTGGTGTACGTTTACAGTCAACTTTAGTTAAATTTTCTCGATTATCCACAGGTGCCTTAGTTTGTGAAGCCGGTTGTGTACTAGAAAATCTAGATAATTATGTTCGCGATCACAACTTAATAATGCCGCTAGACCTCGGCGCTAAGGGCTCGTGTCAGATCGGTGGGAACGTTAGCACCAACGCAGGAGGTCTCAGATTGCTCAGATACGGCAACCTGCACGGGTCTGTCTTAGGACTGGAAGCCGTAAGTGTATTTACGGGTAAATGTCTCCTACATTCAACAACATTAGTGGCCGTTTGTTACTATTTGTCTTATATTACCTACTCATCAAACCGCCCAAAAGATAACAATGTAAAATTCTGAAACGTGTACAAACTTTCGCGATTATAAATACACCCATGGCGTGGACCATGGCTATGGTATACATACTGTTAGTGTTAGGAAAACACTATGAAATAAATAAAGTCCCTTAAAATTTTCGCTTCAGCCTGTAATATCCCACAGCTGGGTATAGGCCTCTTTCCCCATGTAGGAGAAGGAACAGAGCTTAATTCACCACGCTGCTCCAATACGGGTGGTGGATATATTCCCTACTATGAGTAACGATCGCTATCAGGTGTACATGATAACCAGGACCGACAGCTTAACGTGCTCTCCGAGACAGGTGGGGAGACTCAAAAGGACTGCACAAACACCCAGACCACGGCAAACATCTGTATCGCCAATCACAAATGTTTATCATGTGCGGAGATCGAACCAGCAACAGTCAGCACAACAGCCACTAAGCAGTGCTGTGACCGTTGCGCCAACGCGTCGTCAACCTTTAAATAAGTGTATACAAAATAGAAACGTAATCTACAGATCACCTCCAATTAGGGATATTTTTTAACGTAATCATATTAATTCCATATGCATCGTATGTTAAAATATTCATATATTTGAATAAATAAGTCAAACAATTGCAGGTCAAAGCAGATGGAACAGTTGTTAACTGTCTTCGAACCCTTAAGAAGGACAACACGGGTTACCACTTGAAGCATCTGTTCATAGGGTCTGAAGGAACTTTGGGTGTTGTCACAAAAGTCGCTATTCACTGCCCCGTGTTACCCAAATCTGTATCGCTTGGGTACTTTGGTAGGTAAACCATTTTACTGCCTAAAGCTAAGAGCTTAAGAGCTTTTCCAATGCGATAAACTGTGCGGTAATATCAATTGCGTTGGTGTCAATTGATCGGTGGAGATTATGTGGTTTAAAACGAAATACACCTTACGAGGCATATGAAGCATTAAATATGAACACGGATGAAATTACTAAAAAAAAAATTGTGTTTAAACATTAAATTATGGGTTAATAAAGTTATTTGGGGTGAAAGAAGCTCAGAACAGACCAGTAAATACTTACTCTAAATTTTGTCAGCATGAACTTAGAAAGATAGTGTTTCCTGCGCATTTTTGCGAATGCGCCGATGGTTTCTGTAGTGACATTAAACATAGACACGATTTAAAACGAATGTATGATAACATAGTGCAGATACTTCGAGAGGCGGCTGTGAACTTCTATGTGAGTCCTACCTTTCGAAAACATAGATCTGTAACGGGATGGAATATGCATGTCAGTGACGCTCACAGGACGGCACGTTTATTCTATCAAAATTGGCTTCTTACGGGTAAGCCTAAGGGGGATCGGTTTATGACGAAATGAAGGAAAGCAGACGGATAGAAAATGAAAATCAAATAAAGTTAGGTATAATAGCGCAACATCACGCGAGTAAAAATTTTAGTAAATTTTGGAAGAGAACAAATAAATTGAATCCAAAGTCAAATAGCCGTCCTGCGAGCGTTGCTGGGTTTCACGAACCCCGTGATATAGCATATTAAGCTTCAGGATTCTCAATTTGGTTTTAGACCGCGTCTTTCTACAGAGAGTGCCATCCTATGCCTCAAGCAGACTGTACAGTACCTACTATATAGCTAGGAAAACTCCAGTTTATGCCTGTTTGCTGGATTTATCAAAGGCTTTTTTTTGTAGACATTGTATTTATTTATTTATTTATTTATTTTTTTATTCAGAAAACCAACAGCTTATATACTATTCTTATCATAAAGTATATAACAAATAATATAGCCAATAACAGGTTTCCCTAAAGTTAATAAATTGGTATTATGGAGATATCGTTGACAAAAAAGGAAACAACAGTCACAATCAGTACATTCTGATACACAAAAAATGCTTATAAGAGACTTTTGAAGTTGAGATGCAGTTAACTAACACTTAACAATATACATATATAAATAACATAGTAGACTTTTGACACAATACGATATGATGTGCTCTGGACAAAGTTAAGGGAGGAGACTGATGTACCCTGCGAGGTTGCATCTGTCCTAGAATACTGGTACTACAACCAACGGAATGTTGTGAAGTGGGCGGGCACGCACTCAGAAATGTACGGGTGTGGGGTGAGACAAGGGGGCTTGACCTCGCCTCGTTTATTTAACCTGTATATGAACGGACTGCTCGGCTGCAACATGCTGGGCCGAAGGTTTACAAGGTGTACTGACAGTGTGAAGGTAACTCTGTTTAAGGCATATTGCCAGTCCTTCTACACCTGCAGCCTTTGGGTCAGGTATACGCAGTGTGCGTACAACGTCCTGAGAGTCCAGTACAACAATGCAGAGTGCTGCTCGAGTTGCCGCGTTACTGCAGTGCCTCTGAAATGTTTACTACGAGGCGCGTTGATAGCTTTAATGCCATTATTCGTAAAAGGTGTGCATCCATGCTCCGGAGGCTGGGAACCAGCTCGAACGATATTCTGAGTACACTGGCGGACTGCTGGGACTCGGCAATACTGCTCCACTGGATACGGCTACATTCTGACTGACGAGGGTCGTGTCCCTAACTATTAATTTTGCTTTTATTAATTTTATTTGTTATTTGATATTTTTCTTTGCTTCTATATATATTTATATAGATTTACTAATATTAGATATAAGTTGTTTTTGTAATACTAACATTAAGATATTATGGACTATGTCTGAAACAAAATAAATAAATAAAAAAAATACATGACATGTAATTTAACTTTCCATAAATTTTCCTTAAAAAGGGTAAACGAAAACAATACATAACAAAAAAAAAAACAAACAGCCGTCTCTTAATATAAGATCGAAAACACGAAAAACACATTAACATCCGACGTACAATACAAATATTTGTTTATGTTGATTAGTTCTTTTATACTTACTTCATAATATCTTTTATACTTATCTTAGGTCATACAGAGAAAGTGGAATTAACAGAAGATATTTAATTTAATTACAGGGGTAGAGAGTTTCGAAAATGTTCTAAAATTATATCAAAACGCAAAGTCATCTTTAGGAGAAATACTTTCTGCGTTCGAAATGGCGGACAACGACTCAATTAGCGCAACTCTCGACAGCTTCAAACTGGCGTAAGTAAAATAAATTTATAAGAACATATGTTCAATTTCTTTTAGGATATTTTCGCTTGTTGAATATTTCCTTATCTCTCATATAACATTCATGTTTGTAATTTTGATAAGCAGTATTTATCTAAATTAACATTTGCTCGTTATTTTTTTTTCTTTTTGGGGCAGGTTTCATCGGTTGTGGATAAAGTTTATCATGCACATAAGTAACGAACAGACTTTAATAGCAAGAGGAAGAATAGGCGTCCTGATGCCTGTCCTAAGGACCTGTTTTCCTCAATTAATAAACTACAACTTTTAGATTAACATTCGCAAATAGCAATATCTCATAAATATTGTGAAAATCGATGGCAAAAGGATAGTTTACTTTAACTTTTATCTGTTAGATACCGTGATCCGTCAGATAGCATTATCCACGACCGGTGAAATAGACCTTTAGTGAAATTTTTAAAAGAAACTTAAAATAAATCTATACGTTATTTTACATGGCTCTGTATAATGTATAATGACCACCACTACTACTAGACTAGTCCGTTGGCGGCTTGGCGCAGATTACAGCCCTGCTTTCTGTTCAGGGGGTTGTTGGTTCGATTCCCGCCTGAGCCTGGGTGTGATATTTGTGTTTATTTATACTCATGTTTTTTCCTATGAGAATTGAATTTAAAAAAAAGGAAGCATAATAATACTCGACTGTAACCTATAACAAGCATTAAGTTCCTCACCGTGGGAATAGACGACCGTGTGTGTTAGAAAATATTTTTTTTATTTGAAAACCGACAGCGTTACAATTCGTATATACTATATAAATTTTAACATAATAAACAATAATATGGCCAATAATAGGTTTTCATATCTATACATCTTAGTACTGTTACAAAAAGGCAGTGTTGAGAGCCGATATTAAAATGACTTGAAAAACAAAACAAAATTAAAGTTAATAGGATAGTAACATAAAAGATACGTGACCCATCACATTAAACATCACAGACCAACAACAAGACGTAGAATAAGTACAGTGAGTCCAAACGTAGACAAATGGCCATTGTAACATAATTTTTATATATAATTACAAACAGACATTTCAATTTTATTCATTTGTATAGATAATAAAACTTTGTAGTAGTTATATAACAAACACAACAACATACACATGAAGACATATAACTTGTATGTACCTATTACATTTATTTCGGTTATAATGATTCCTAATATACCTACTTTTTATAAATTTTGATTAAAATATTTTTTAATTGAGATTTTGAGTTTACGAAATATATCTATATCTTTTACACATCTCATTAAACAGACGCGACAGTCTAGACAGAACAGAATTGGCTGATGATTGATTTATTTACTAATATGGTAATTAGAAATAATGATAATTAGAATAATTTTGGAACAGAAATCCGATAGCAGAGTACCCGTTTTACGTGCTGTTGGAGACGCACGGAAGCAACGAGGCTCACGACAACGAGAAGTTGTCACGGTTCTTAACACAAGGAATGGAGAGGGGGCTCATATTGGACGGAACCGTTACGTCGGAACTTACGAAAATGAAGGTTATATACCTACGACGCCATTATAAAAAAATTAACGCAGTTTGAAAAATGCCCAATTTCATTTCAAAAATAGAATCAATAATTAAAAACACAACTTAATCTAATCTAACAAACTAATTTTCTAATTACACAATAGCAATTGCTTTGCAATATACTTGTTATTGTTTTAATTTGCAATATACTGTGCTATTAGGCATTTATCAGATTGCACTGTAAACTATGTGAATAATAAGGAATTTAAATACGTAATATAATTTTTTATATCGCCCCCATGTAGCTTGTATTTATGCTGGTCCATAACACTTCCATTGCAAGTCACAACATTGCGTCCCAACTATAATAATAGACAAGTACGCGTTCGCAGAACATCTGGCACATCCGCGAGAGCATAGCGGGCGCGGGGCTGGCGGGCGGCTACGTGTTCAAGTACGACGTGTCGCTGCCTCTGAGTCGCTACTACGCACTCGTGCACACATTACGGGAGCGGTTCTCGCACCCCGCGCGCGTCTACGGCTACGGGCACGTCGGTGAGTATGCGTTGCTCTTGCTACTCAAGCATGAGTGCTTTACCACTCGTTGGACGGCGGCGGCGCTGTGTGTGCATTTGTCTGTGTGAGTGCGCATGTTCGTGTGTGCGTACATGCGTGTGGCTGCGTGCATGAGTGTGTGTGTATGTATGTGGTCATGTGTTTTTATCTGATTTTTGTCTTTGTGAATGATATGCATACAACATACAAAGCGGCATGACTGCTTACTTTATTCCGAGTACTGTTAGTTGACTACTATGAAAACGCAGAGTATAAAATCTTTTTATTTATTCTCTCAATCTGTCCGGTGTTCATATCAAATGAGAAATAAATGATTATTTCACACTAGAAAAAGTAACTAAATATTTTATTTATCAAATTACATGTTGTTTACAGGTGACGGAAACATTCATATAAACGTGATAGTGCCGGAATATAGTAAAGAGATAACGGCAAAGTTGGAGCCATTTATCTTTGAAGAAGTCGCAAAAGTCGGAGGATCGATTAGTGCAGAGCATGGTATAGGTTTTAGAAAGCCACAATTCATACACTACAGTAAGGACAAGACAGCACTAAATCTTATGAAGGATCTAAAGAAATCTATGGATCCCAATGGTATACTGAACCCTTACAAAGTGTTGCCTGATGTAGTTACTTAATATTTATGCTTACATTACACTTCTTTTTTGTTATATTTAAACAATATCCGTATCTAAAGCTCACACTAAACAAACTGTTATTGTTGGAAAATGAGGTATAGAAATTAGTCTATTTTGTAAAATCATAAATAAAACTATAATATATTTAAATGACTTTTATTAAAATATCCATTTATTCTTATAACATTCATAATATCACTGCAACAAAACTACAATTGAATATTATAAACATTCCGCCTAATCACTTTAAATAAATAAAACTGGTATTGCATAAAAAGGTTTAAAAATTGTTTTATTATGACAATAATAATAATAATAATTACGTAAAGTATCCTGGTCATAGAATTTCTCACAATCACTTGCTACAGCTAACGGTCTCACTAAGTTCATGACATGATTACTCTATCCCAACCATTAACATCCACGCATTATTATGTAATGACAAATAATAATGTAACAATTTGGCATAATGTTGACCTTAATAACAAAAAAAATTGTTCTCATTTCAATAAAACTTACGCCTGATCCACATTACAGTGCTGATTCTCTGTTCGTTCTCGGTTCGATCTGGATCCAGTAAACAAGACACAATAGACGGATCGTTGCTGGACTTTGATTTGATCGGAACTTGACTGTTAGGATTAGGAAGCATTCTACTACTACAATTCATAGCTTCTCGTTAAACAATATTTTACCGGGTCGAAATCGGACTAAGAACGAACTGAGATCAGCACTGTAATACGGATCGGGCCTTAATCATCTAAACAATTCTTTTCGCATGTTTTAAAAACACCCATAATTCGTGACCAGATTAAGTATACTCTTTACTCCTTTCTTTATAAATAATACAAATATTTCTTGAGTATTAGCGAGCCACTGCAAAATAATTACATATAAGTAGTAATCATAACATAAAAATGCATGTTTATGTGTACCGGAATGTTTTGTTCTGCCATGAAATAAAAATAAAGAGTTTGATTTAAATCTTGTTTAAAACAATTTGTGCTGATTTCTCATTATTAAAATAATAATAAGTAATGTTATTGAAATTTCATGCCAATACATTTGAAATATTTAGGATATGTTAGTGTCATTTGAGTTACACGAAAATTCTATGTTGTGAGGAAGATATTCGATATATAGAGTATGGCGTTTATAAATTAGACAAAATAAATGGAAAAGTAATGAGATCACTAAACAATTTTAGCATTTTAGACAAAATGTAAACAAGAATGAAGAAAATGCTTATTTCTATGGCAAAGGTGGGAACTAAACATCATTATAGGAGATGGATTAAATAAAAATAAGTGTGTTTTAAACATCTTTAACCCTTAATTACTCGCATGGGGTCAAAGCATTTTCGGATTAAAAAATGAAGCACTTGGCTCGGCCCAATTTCTCCCGCGCCCTCGCTAGCTTCATAACGTGCGTCTAAGTTTGTATTTTACTAGCAACCAAATCACAGGAGTGGAAGGATGCGTCGCTGCACTCTTCAGCGCTGACCCCGTGCGAGTAATTACGTTACTTTTTTGGAAGAGGTAAGTTTTTTATTTTATGTATTTTTTTTGTGTATTATGAATTATATTTGTGTTATTGTATGTTCAGTGAATAAATGTTTGTTATAAATATGTTTTTTACATCTTTATACAATGAAATCATCAAAAAATTCCGTTTTACTACGAGTTTTGTCTTTTTGTCAGAGTTAGTCATGGATAGGAGAGAACAGCGATTTGCGCAATGGTTGGTAGAGAATGAAGGAGGTTCTGATGAAGAAGAAATTGGAGGGTCAGGTTTCTTATGTTCAAAAACCAAATAAAGCTGTTGTGTTGATATCTTCCATGCATCATGTAGCTCATATCGACCCAGCCTCAACTGACAAGCTGAAACCTGAAATAATAACATTTTACAACAGCACTAATGGAGGAGTGGACACCAATGATCACTTATGTGGTACATTCAACGTAGGGAGGTGAACCAAACGGTGGCCGTTAGCCATTTCCTTCCACCTGATAGATGTTTCAGGCATAAATGCACTCATTGTACATCGAGTAAATACCGGAAAATCACGTACTCACATGAGGCGTAATTTCTTGCAGCAATTGTCTGTTGAACTTATACATAATAACCAAAAACTACGACTTGAAGTCAGAGCAACTCCTAAGAAGGTAAAAAAACGTCTGATGGAAGAGCACGAGTTGGAAAATCGCGTCCCGCCAACCATTGCAAAACGTGAACGTTGCAACAGCTGCCCAAGGAAATGCGATCGCAAAGTACCAACAAAATGCAAGAAATGTATAAGATTTGTGTGCTATGATCATTCTGACATATACTGACAACAGTGTAACGAGAGTGATTTGGAGAGTTCCAAAAAAATACGAGTATTTACTATGATCTTTGTATACCTAAGTACAAATTGTTGATTATTGATATTAATTTTATTTTAACTTGTTTTTGTATAATTAATTAGTAAGTCATGTTATTACTTATAGATATTATAAAATAAACATAGCACTTTAATAATAAAATCGTTTCATTTACTTATATATTTCAAAATATATTAAAAACTACTCATACTATTTGGGGTCACCCGTGACCCCATGCGAGCAGTAATGTAATATTCTTTGTGCGAGTAATTAAGGGTTAAACAAGAACCTAACAAACCAAACATGATGCTATATATAAACGTCGGAAAAAATGGCCATACTTTAGGTAGTAAAATTCAATGAGATATTATGGACTTTTAAAAATGTATAAATTACGTTCTAAGTGTAATATTTAATTATTTCTAATTATATTTTTCGCAAAATATTTGTCAAGGCCTATCATATTGCGTTTTGTGATAAGAGCACCGCTTTTATTTCTTATTATTGATTATGGAATATGTATGTAATGTATATAGACAACGTTAATTTTATAATTTCACCTCACATTATATCCAGTGAATTAATTACAATTTAAACAAAATTATATTCAATAGATTTCATAATACATTTAGACTAAACAAAAAACCATTTTGAAAATTGTATTTCTTAATATTAAGCCTACTAAGAAATAATGTTTTATGAAATTTGTATTTAATAAGAGAACTAAAGTGTTATTGATTTTAAAGTAAAATGTATGCGTTTTATTTTATTTTTTATTTTAAGGTGTCAAAGTAATTTTTAAGTTTCACTCCATTAACAGTTTAGTTTTCTGAATTAAGAAAAGAAACATTACATGCGTACTTGTTTACATTTAGTCTATAACCATATGTACTGTAACTGCATGCTTGATTACAAATTAGTAATATTAAAAATACGTTCAACTATACACTACTACATAGTCACATTGTAAAGCAAACACTTTTCCAGGCTCACAGACCACATTATGTCCAAAAATTCATTAAAAAAAACACTTAAGTGAAAGCATTATAATTATATTCGAGCTACAGAGAACGAATGATGACGTCATTTAGACAAACACTTAACATTTCTTACTTAATATTTTAAGTATCTAGGTAAAATTCTTTTAAAATATGAATAATTTATTGTGATAAAATGGTACCATTACTGTATAACTTACGTTAAATTTAATATTGCTTATACAGCGGCATGGAAAAACTATTGTTTTATGTAATAGATGCAATTTATAATAAGCTTTCACTGAAATTCTTTTTTATCGTTTTGCAAGATTTTATATATTTTTTTCAAGTTTTCACAATTGTCCTAGTACAAAGACGCAATCTGGTCTGTTCCGGAATCGTAGGGCACGTCGGTTATCGCTTGATTTGGTTCGACATCTTGAGGAACTCCAAGTATCCCGCCTGCATCTCCGCGTCCATACCGGTATCCCACGCCTCATTCTCCAACTCCTCTCTACGGTACGTTATAGCGTTAGATGACCACATAGTTTTATAAAAACTCAGCGTCAGAGGTCAGACTAATATAATGCGCGTGTACGAATATGTATAACGAACAATAATTCCGTCTCTTTTGCACGAAGCTGATTTTACAATCGTAATAGAATTGTTTTTTGTTGGAACTTGTATGCTTGTTTTAATTTTCTTCCTTTTACAAAAACAAATATTTTTACTTTCCAAACAACTTGAAGTGAATGAAAATAAAACAGGTGTACCTGTTTTAGTAGTGTAAGTCTACATAAGCATCTATAATTTGAGCTTGAATATTATTAGTTTATAAGCTATTAATGACATATTTGAAAACTTACAGGATGTCATCATCAAGTGATGCGGGCTTGGTCGGCAAGTTGCTCTGCAAGAAGTTACACTCCTCTAATGTTAGAGACTGTCCGTCCGCCAGGTATCCGCCAACAATGCCATCCGGCTCCGAATTTGTCACTGTTTAAATAGACATTCTAAAACTGATGAGAGTTTCCTTATGTTTACTATATATACATAATTTGTATATTATGATAAACATTCAAATTCTTGATGCCAATTAGTAAGGAGTGTAGTGGTTTGAAACTTAAAACAATGTGATCTATTAAAACTTCTGTTTTGAAAATATAATATTAACAAAAAACTTGATTTATTTTTTGCATAAAAGACTAAATCTGGTAATTGTGCCCATATATGACTCGCATCATATCATGTAGCAAGGATGTGTTTGGTGTCTATACAGAATATAAATCAAAATCAAGAAAAAGTATACCTCTATTAGTACTACATTCAACCTAACTAGTGTCGTGTTGTTGGGTATGTTATTAGGAATGTTAAAGAGCTCCATAACCGAAACCAATATAAAAGTTTTAGATAATATTGGACAGTGGTAGTCTAAATTTTTTCTTCTTTTTATTCAGTCGAACTAACATATCCTGTCACACAACCTTTCTTTCTCTTACTTTGATAAATCCTTATTAAACTAATGGTTTATTTAACATTATACATATTTACAATTCACAACTTAAGAACTAAATATTTACAGATAGTAAAACTAATTAATCTAAGCTATCCAAAATTATCAGATAATCCGCATGAGAAATGAATCCATAACATTTAATAAGGTATGAATTCTAGGACAGAACACAGCGGGCCAAACGTTATTTTTGCTTTCGTACGTATGTGTGTGCGTGTCAGCGTGCGCGTGTATTGCGTTTGCGTGGGACTACGCGTGCGAGTGTGAGCGTATACGTGTGTGCGTGTCTGCGTGCGCGTGAGCTGCGTTAGCGTGACTACGAGTGCGCGCCTGCGAGTGTAGCGTGTAGCGTGTGCATGTGGTGGTACCGGCGGGCGGCGCGTGGCGGCGCGTGTCGGGCGCGCGCACGGGCTCGGGCTCGGGCTCGGCGAGCCCCCAGCGCGCCGCGCGCAGCGCCAGCACGCGCCGCACGCACGGCAGCTGCGAGCGGTACTTGAGCCGCTCGAACGCCGCCTGCATGCTCGTCGGGCAGTCCGCGTCCAGCGCGATCCCCGAAAGCTGAAACGAGGGATACGGCTCTCTTAAACTCCTACTTTACATGCAACTGTTTGTCGTGGTCTGGGAATTTGTGCGTGTATTTGTGTTTCTGGACTCCCGACAAGAGAGAGAATCATACTAAAGGTCGTTGAGGGTGAAGCTTTTATCTATTTATACTCATTCTTTCTTTTACTTAAAGATTAAACCTGACTTTTTTATTACTATAGTTGCCTGATGTCCGTGTGGCGATAACTACAATAACTTTTAGCCTTATTAATAAGTATATTGACTAATTTGATAGCTTTCTATATAGTATATATAGTAGATAGTATTTACTTACTTTCAACAACTGACAGACTGCCTTTATATTAACTTCCTTATCTGTATCCAGTAAATGTAACAAAACTTTACAAAGGCTTTCTCCCAATGATCTTATTCTGCCTCTCTGTAAAATAGTATTATAAACTAGTTAATTTGCACCACATGTTAAGTTCTTGTAACAGAACTTCTTATAATGTATAGCTATTTTATTCCATTATTATAAGCCACCTTCATTCAATCACACAGTATTGTCACACTCCCAACAACAAATTATTTATATTAAAGTTAACCTTTGAAAGTAATATACAATAAAGTATCTTCCTATCTCAGTGGATTTAATAAATAAAATTGCTGCATAGTACAGTTTTTTTTTTTTTTACAGGAATGTCGAAACAATAACAGGAACAAACTTAAAATTTAAATAGACTGTTGCTTGCATAATGAATACACTGTAACTTTAGAAATGTAAATGTAAATTGTGCACATTTGTAAATATTCATGTTTCAATTGTGTTTAATATATATTCTTATGTAAAATTTCAGTTTAAAGTTAATATATCCTTTAATGTTTCATAATGAACATGAAGAATAACTTACAGATTAATTGATGTTGACTACATGTAAAAATATTTCGAATAAAAGATAATTTAATTTTGTCTGTTCTGTACAGTAATGCAAATTTAATTACCAGAGAATGTGATGGATGCACATAACGAATGTTACATCATAGTACCTTAGTTTAAAGATGGATATTGATATATAGTATGTATACTTTATGAAAAATAGACAAAGACACATACAGACGGACATATTTATAAATAAATGGACATTATTTGAATAAATAACAAAATTTAAATTTATTTCTTAGGCTTAGAGACCATATAAGAAGCTAACCAAATTTTTGAATATATGAAGTACATAATATATTCTTATATATATAATGTTTTATTGACTAGTAAGTGATTAAGACTTTTTTATATCTTAATTTAAAAAGAATCGCTCAGTCAGTTCAGCATATCGCAGCTTACTGCTGAACATATGCTTCCCAAGTTCACGTCAGTCTTTACCGCCAATCTTACATCGTCGGTCCAGCGGACTGGAGAGCATCCCACACTGCGTTTGTCGACATGCGGTCTCTACTCCAGGACACATCTGGTCCATTTTGCCGCACAGCGGCTATTGATCATGGGACACACATGACCAGCCCACTGCCACTTCCACTTGCTAATTCTGTGGGCTATGTCGTGTACTTTCGTTCTCGCGGATAGTTTCAATTCTAATCCTATCTTTGAGAGAGACCCCAAAACATAAACCGGAACGGGTTGCGTGTTGAGCGACTTTAAACTTGTGGAATAGTCCATTCGTCAATGTCCACATCTTGACACCGTTTGTTACAACAGAGGCGTATGAAAATTACCAGGAAACTAGGACAGTATAATTGTTGTGACTTGTGTATTATGATATGTATTATACCTGGTTGTCTTCAAGTTGCGTGTATATTTCTGCTAAGAACATAGCAAATCCCCGCATATTCTCTTCAGACGTTTCTATTCCACTTATTATTTTGTTCTCTTCTGTAGAACAACGCTCGAGAAGACAAGCACGGAAAGTGGAGTCTTCTTGTGGTACCACTGAATCATACATGGAGCATAGACGGGCACCATTGTAACGGAAATTGGCTTCGGCAATTGACTATAAAAATATTTCATCATCAAAATTTATATAAATCTCTTGTATATTAAAATAAATGAAAGTTTATTAATATGATGCATAATTATTATATAACTGCTTTAAACATTTTTTTATGAATCATATTTTTAAGTTTTTTGAGTGATCTAACAGAAAGAATGAGCAATTAAAATAATGTTAATGTAATGGACATATTTTACGTTTAGACTTACCTGGTTTACAATAGCTTCAACAAGGGGTCGAGTATAGTTCACATCATTTAGAGTATATATAAATGAATCGACGAGTGCTCCACACAAAGTGTCAAATTTGCCCGGGTCAACTGTTATCTCACACATAACTGTAATCAGGTTGGCAATATTCTCCTGTTCAACAAAATAAATATTAATTAATGGATAAACTAAAAATGTTCACAAAAACAAGAAAATTACATGTTTTTTTTTATATTAAATTAACAAAAGAAAATATTTATTGACATAAGGAGAGTTTTTTTTGTTAAACTATATTTGGTATCTACAAATATAATACAAACTATAAATATAATAAATACAATAATTAAGCACCCTTAAATCCATATTATCAGATTCTTCAAGTGAGTATGACATCTCATCAAAATTATAAGAATCTTGCTCTTGTGCTTGTCGGATTCTGTCTTGAACAGAAGAAAACCGCTGCACTCTATAGGGCTCTGAGTATACCACTGGAGGTTGAGGAACATAATTTGGAGGATACCATTCCTTGGCTTCTGCTGACAGTTTTGACTTTGAGAGTTCAACTGTTAAAAAATTAATATATATTATTTTTTTAATTCTCTACAAATTTATTTCCTCAAAAAAAGAAATAAGTTAGGGAACAACATGTAAAGCCGCATTTTGTAAATTTAAATGAATGAATATTTACATTTTTAATAATATTATTAGTAACACAACCGGTTGCTTTCTGTCAAACTACGCCGACGTCACCAATGAAAATTCTTGAAACTTTCACCGCAAGATGTACCTAATTAGTAATAAACCTACGTACTGCTTAATGATGAGCGACATTGATAGGAAACATTTTACTCAGTTAAATAAAACCGTATAATAATAATGAAAGACTTTTACCTTTGCTTTCCTCGTTTACATTCTTGGGCCGGCGAAGTTCACGGGGTGGCTTATCGGGATTATTCCAACCACGGCCTCTACCTCTAGATCCTCCAACCTCCCCGTTATTCATTTCAAGAAAAGTATGTAATATAAGTTCTCAATGAAAAAAATATGATGATAAATTTCCTTATAACTTCCATAAACTGTATAAGAAGATACTTCGTATTATTTCACAGTGTTTGTTCGTTGATTTCGACACGTAAACAAAAGCAAATAACTTCAACAACGTTTCACGACACCACCTCCATGTTTTATTTGAGCGAGGGAGACAACAACGTCATTAACACAGAATAAATATGATTATTATATTTTTAGAATTTTCGCTATATTATTATACAGAATCTTATGTTTTAAATAACATAAAATAAAATGACAGCAATCTGATACCATAAAGTGCTATTTCAATTTTTTTTGTAAAAATATAGTGGGTATATTGTTTTATACTTTCATAAAACGATAAGAATAAATGCAAATTTACAACCAAAATTGAGCGGGAAATTTGATTTGACAAAATTTTTGTGACTTTTTAAAAAAAATACTAATTAGTAATTACGACAAGTAGCTATATAACATACATTAAAAGATATTTCTTTAAATTCAGATCAAATCTTATATTAATACCAGTGATTTGCTTTAATATAGTAAAATTGTTACCGGATGATGCCTGACAATTTAGAGAAAAAATAAAAATTGGTTGTCTGGTAAATAAACTCAAAAAAAAAGTAAATAAATACATAAACTCAAAAAAAGTCTGTAAAGTTGGTTTACGGACCATTTTACGGACGTTAGTTTAGCGTGACAACATCATAACAAAACATCCCCTCGAACACAACCTCGAACATGTATACTAATAGTAGTAGGGAATATACGACCGTGCCTCGAATCACCTCGAACGCATAGGCCAATCGAGTGGAAGAAAGATAGATACGGCGCAAACTTACAATGAGCGTAACGGAACAATGAGCTTACCGGAACAATAATAATAATAATAATACTTTTTTTCAGACTAATTTTAAGTCTATATTGGGTTAGTACAACGAAACAAAATTAGAAAATCAATAAGTAAAAATAAATAAAGTAAAAATAAAAATAAATAAAGTAAAAATAAAATCAAAAATCAAACAATTCAAAAATGGTGTTAGTAGACAAAAACAGAGAATAAAGAAAATAAAAATAAAATAACATGAACTTATGAACTAGGTAACTAAAGCTAAATTTTCTAAAAAAGGCTAAGTACACACACGCTTGTTTGTATATGTGTGTGCACCATTCCAGCTCCTCCAGAGTGGGCTGTCGAGTTTGCACGTCAATATTCGCCAGCCGGCTCATCATAGACGATATACGTTTTCGGAAGATCGCGTAGAAGTCATCCACACGAGCCTCCACAAACATGGCTCCTCACAGATTTTGAGTAGCTTCCGGAGGCCACTGACCGAGGGACTAAGCAGAACCATGTCATCCGCATAGCTGATGTTGTTTATAAAGACACCATCAACCGAGCATCCAACACCGGCTCTGCCAAGGCAGCTGGTTGATAAAAAGGTTGAACAGCCTTCCACCTCCTTCCTCTCCACAGTTAAGCTTGTAGGGGTCACTCATAGCGTTTCCCACTTTAATGACATTTGACTGGTTACAGTACCAGTACTGCAACAACGATAACAGCTCCGGCCTTAGACTCATTTCTGTCCTAAGTTTATGCCATAGAACTTTACACAAGACAAGGTCAAAAGCTTTGGACGGGTCCAAGGAGCATGCATACACCTGCATTTTCTTGTTTGTGTAGTACCGTACAGTCTGCTTGAGACACATAATCGCGCTCAATTGTGGAAATCGGAACAATAGTGCTAGATGGAATTTTCACATGTCATTAAAAAGTAGTTTTACTGTAAAAACAGTTGTAGTTTAATCATAACTTTCGTTTTGGACCAAAATTTTTTTTTGTTTTAAACATCAACTGTTGTTGTCTTTGCAAATCTTTTTACTTTAGCCTATTTGTTGATGCAGAGTACAAGATGTATGAATAATATTCTGTGCATAATAATCAAGTTGCAACTATATTTCCCCATCAAACATTGCTTGTTCTGTTAGATATTTCCACTTGCAACATTTGAAATTCAAAGTTATGGTTTATTAGATGAGAGAAATATTGCAACTAAAGTTCCTGTAGATGAACTCAATTTATATATCTCTGATAGTCTATTTGTTATTTATGTGTGAAATAAATTAGCAATTTGTGAAACAGGCCTATAATTTTACAGTACTGAAAAGCGACTAAAACTGCAGATGCAGACAGATTGTAGCTACCTAATGTAATCCAATGCACTTAATAATAAGGCTTTGTTTGGCTTAAATAATTTTATTTTCAACTGTGTTAAACTAAAGACAAAACCAATTCAACAAGAAATTATGTTTACAATGATCAAAGTATATGAGACAACTTATCACTAAGAAATTTTTACAACTATCTATACATTATACAGTAATTTTTCTAACACTGCTCTATTTGCAAGGAGAAATGAAATCTATGTACAAAAATAGCCATACTATTTTTTTGTATGTAAGTTTTTTTTTATCACTACTTATTTTTTAAATACTCAGAATAATGCAAGGAGCAAGATTTTTTAATTATGTATGTACTCATACATCTATTTTGGTTATATACTGAAGGATTCCCCACAACCACAGGTACCTTTAATATTTGGATTATTAAAAACAAACTCTGCTGAAAGCTTGTCTTCTACAAAATCCATTTCAGTTCCTGTAATGAAATTAAATTATTTATTATTATTGTAAAGTATTGTATATATATGTATATGCTTGTTATAAATATAATTTATTTAAATTACTTGTTACTTAATTAATCACCAGTTGCAATATACCAAGACTAACAATAATTAAAAAACTAAAAAAAAATTCTACTTCCTACTCTTCATCAATACATATATGTAATAAAAATTTAATGGATCACTGTCTGACCTTTATCAATTCAAATATCACCCAAAACAATGATTGCTAGAATTTTTGTCTTTTTGTCTATGCGTTTGTGCATGCTAATCTCATAAACAGCTTATCCGATATAGATGGGTTTTTCATTCATATATTATGGTAAGCTTCAATAAACCTTAAGTGTTTGTTTTATGTCAATCGGCTCATAAATAAAAAAGTTATGGCGAATAAAAAAATTATGTTGAACATGTAAATACCCACACGATGGTGTTTATAATCCAAAATAAACCAAAAGATATATCCAAAAATGCTGTTCAGTCACTATTCCACACGGATTAAGTCACGAGTACAGCTAGTGTACTATATATATTATTTTTGAATGCAGGAAATATTTTTATGTATTTATCATAAAGTTCTCTTCTGAGATTATTTTAAATTATTTTCAGACAGACAAAATATATAATAAGGCCTAAAACATTAATCTATAAATATATTTTATATTATTATTTTTATAAGAAATATGTTTCTAATTTATAAAAATTAGTTGAAAAATTTATGACTTCAAATAAAATTTACAGTATATTACTTATTTACAAATCCAAATTTAAAATTGGATGAATTACAGGATTTTTAATATAGTCAATATTTTAAAAATTATTTGCAGCTATTATGTTAAAAAAATTGGAACCTATTTGAAATCCATCTACTTATTTCATGAAGAACGTTTTACCTAATAATGTTAACTGTGCCTTTTTATCAATTATGATAGTAACACCATCCTGCTTCACTTCTTCATCAAGTTTTCCTTTAGCAGAAGCATAGTCTAGTGTATATGAGAGTCCATTGCAACCTCTTTGTCTAACTCCTACTTTTAAGCCAATGAATCCCTTGGCCTCTTCTTTTGACATAATTTCTTTGACTTTTTGTACTGCTGATGGGGTTAATATTAAAGCTGTTCTAGAAGGCAACATACGTTTCTTCACTGCCCGCACAGTCGCACTTGCTATAGTTTTCGTGGCCATCTAAGAGAAAATAATAACTATAACCATGTAATTGAAATTGCAGTGAGCTTTACATTTCTAATTTTTTTCTCTCAAATAAATAAAAAAATAGTAATGTTTTCTAAGATAGATTATATCAAAGAACAAACATTTTAATTTTATTATGTTATGTTTATTGTAAAAGTACTTTTTATTTTTTTTTTTACAATTTTTTACGCACAATTTTCACCTTCTATTGTGGATCTATATGTAACTTTTTATTTTATTACGATTACGATGTGATTGTCAAAATTGTCATATAAGCTTTTCAATAATGATTTTTTTGTCAATGTCAAACTGACCATAAACGTGACATTCAGAGTACATTGTAATAGTACACACCCACACTACTGTAAAGGTACCATCGACCGACACCGATCTCGGAACGACTTGGTTGATAAACATAACTTTCGTTTTGTCCAAGTTCATACCGAGATCGACACGTCGGGAGGACTCGTTTAGGCCGGGCCAGCATTTGGGCTAGCTCATCCAACGTCTCCGCAAATATGACGATATCATCGGCGAAACAAAGGTAAGAGATATATTCGCCGTAGACGTTGATGCCTCGTTCCCTCCCATCCAAAGTCCTAAAGACATCCTCCAGCGCAGTGGTAAACAGTTTCGGTGATATTACATCTCCCTGTCCTTAACCCACGTTGGAGGAAAATGGGTCTTGTACTCTGGTCCTGGATATGAACGCTCATCGTCGCCGCGTCGTACATAAATCTCAGTACCTCGATATATCGCCAGTCGATATGACATCTCTGCAGAGAGTCCAGGACAGCCCAGGTCTCGACAGAGTCGAAGGTTTTCACGTAGTCCATAAATGCCATACACAGTGCTGATTATATTCTTTTGCCTTTTGAACAATCTGCCGAACAGTATGGATGTGGTCTACGGTTCTGTAGCCATTTTGAAGCTTGCTCTGGTGGTTGTAATTCGTCGAATCTTCTGGCGAGACGATTCGTAACAACCCTCGAAAACAGATTATAGAGGTGGCTCAGAAGTGAGATCGGTCTGTAATTTTTCAATAGAGACTTATCGCCTCTCTTAAAGAATAATACTGCCACAATATGGACCACCTCAATGGAATCTCGTGGTACCTCAATGGATGATGGCGTTAAAGAGTTTTGCCAAGGCTTTTAGGTCAGGTCGGTCTACGGCTTTAAGGAGCTCAGTCGTAACTCCGTCAACACCCGGGGCTCTTCCGTTTTTAAACTGCCCGAGAGCTGCACTAATCTTATCTTCTTCGAAGTCTGGGATACACTCCGAATAATGGCGCAACAATGGTGTCCGTGGATCGTCGGTGTCCCAAGTTGCAGGCTTGCGTGCGCTCGACGAGTATTATTTATTATTATTATTGTATTATATATTATTTGAAGACAAAAGTCTTCGAACAATGCGTCCTGCTTTATTAACATACGCAGCCGAGACGTGGACACTGACGAAGGGACTGGTTAGGGTCGCTCAATGTGCAATGGAACGGGCAATGCTTGGGATTTCTCTCAAAGATAGGATTAGAAATGAGACTATCCGCGAGAGAACGAAAGTAACCGACATAGCCCACAGAATTAGCAAGTTGAAGTGGCAGTGGCCTGGTCATCTGTGTCGCAGGACTGATGGCCGTTGGAGTAGACGGGTTCTAGAGTGGAGACCGCGTCTTGGCAAACGCAGTGTTGGACGTCCTCCGGCCCGTTGGACCGACGATCTACGTAAGATTGCCGGTGTAGGCTGGATGAGAATTGCGGAAGACCGGGATGTCTGGCACGAACTTGGGGAGGCCTATGTCCAGCAGTGAACTGCGATAGGCTGAAGTGTATATATTATTTATTCACGTATTGTTGTAAATATAATTTTGTGGTTGTCTTTTCGATAGCGTAACACAATTGTAAATTACATATTATTTACTTCCATTTTAGTGTTTCTAAACAGTATTAAGCTCTAAAAAAATCAGAGGACACTATTGTCTATGGTTTTTATTTATTCTATCACTAGGTATAAAGTCTGAGAATATTTCTAATTGCTTTCCAATAACATGAATGAATTTAGAGTTAATGGCTTTCACTAGTGCCGAATAGCACAGATGATTTCGCCAATGTCACGTAAGATGGAAAGATTGGTCGGTGAATTAGAGGTAACAACCTCAGTAGAATTTTGAAGATTGCTAAAATAGTAGGTAGTATAGATCAAACTATGAACATAAAACAATACAAGCACTAAATATACTATATACATAAACAAGAATATTATTAATAATTTATTTACAACTACACTATGCTAGAACAATCACCTAATATATTTACAATTTAATTCTATTACGTTTAATATATCTACTCAAGAATGTACAATGAGGACTAAATACAAGCATTAATAAGCAAATTGGGTAAGGGAGTTTGGGACAGTTGAACAGGATATGGGGTGCTGAACCTTCGTCGAGGCCACATTCACACAGTAATTAATCACGCACCCTAATTTTTGCTAAATGCACTGGAGTACATGAGGGACCAAGGCGCACGCAACAAATTGTTGATGTTACCCAGCGGTCGGCATGTCTATGAAGGAAAAACCAAGGGCGCCTTGGAATATTAGGCTGAATGTCAGAATAGTGTTTGCCCTTAACTGATGTTGACTCAACCCATGATGAAGTCCGAGGATTTGTCCAGATGAGTTTTCGCCAGTGCTCGCAGGTCTTGACTTAAGTTTAAAAAATGTTCCGATGAGTCAAATTGAACCGCTGACTTGGCACAAGAGTCTCATTATCTGGAATAGCAGAATAGCCAGGGATATGATACATACCAGTATAACTTCTAAGCCTTAATGATAGCATGAGAGTAAAGCCTCCCTTATCTTTAAAACGATAGAAATTCTAAATTTACTACGAAACGGGTTAGCTTTAATCGCTAACAGGGAACTTAGTGAGTCACTAAAAATTAAAGATTTTGGAATATTATGGGAAATCGAAAAACAAAATTGTCTCCAACAGTGCCACAGCTTCTCTTGTGAACACTGACGATTGAGGAGGACATTTAAATTGTAGCACAATTTTATATATGGGAATCCAGCAGGCAGCACCAACACAACTATCTGGGGAGAGCTTTGATGCATCTGTATAGATGTGAAGATAGCCTGACCAATGTTGATAAGTCTTTTCTTGAAACTTTGTTTTTGTATCGGATGCACCTTTAACTAGACCAAGATCTGTGATGACGGGAGAGGGATATACTAAAGCTTGATAGGAAGTGTTAAAAAGAGGGTTAGAGGGATATGATGATAGAGGATAGGGTAATCTGGTGAAATTAAGAAAGCTGACTAATAGGCAGGATTGGAGAGTTCTCATACTATTAGAGCAAAGAAGGGATAGCTCGTTTAGTCACGACCATAGGGGATGGGCAGATATTTGGAGAGTTTAAATGACATAACGATCGCACAGATATTTCCTTTTGAGATGTAAAGGAGGGTCAACGCACTCTACTTGTAAGGCATTTGTTGGTGTAGATTTCATTGCACCAACAATAATTCTTAGGCATTTATATTGAATTCTATTTAACTTTTCTGAGTCAATCTTGTTAAAGGGGTCTAAGATAAATGTTCCATAATCAATATGACTTCGTACTATTGCATAGTAAATTAATTTTAAAGTGTAAGGATGGGCCTCCCACCAACCACTTGATACTGCTCTAAGGGTATTAATGTTTCTTTCGCATTTTTTAATAATGTAATCTACATGAGAAAATCCGCTCAGTCTGAAATCGAAAACTATGCCTAAAAATTTGACCTTATCTGTGAAGTGAATGCTTTGACCCCTAATATACAAGTCAAAGGACGGGATATTCCTCTTTTTTGTGAACACAACTCCGTGACTTTTAGGGACGGAAAGGGATAAGCCATGGTTCGAAAGCCACTGGTCTAGGTAGTGCAAAGCAGAATTTAGCCGAAAAGTAGTATCATCCTGGGAATTTGATTTACGATACCAGACGATATCGTCCGCGTATTGAAGGATATTACAAAAGCTATTAACAGACAGTTCAAGATCGTGAGTGTAAATGCTGTACAGCAGAGGACTAAGGACTGAGCCCTGGGGTAGACCTTTCCAAATAAGTCTGGGGTGAAAAGAGTGGTGTTGGTGTTTAACCACTATGGTTCGGCATGACAACAGGCTATAAATGCACTATCCTCGGAAGAATACTCAGTTGTAGCATTTTCTGCCTGAGCACCGGAAGAAGTACATTGTCATATGCAGAACTGATGTCAAGAAAAATACCTACCAGAAACTCACCTTTTGCAAAAGCAGTTCGAATGTCTGTTGATAGAATACTCAAACTATCTTTGGTGCTCAAACCCTTTCTAAAGCCAAATTGAAAGGGCGAGAGAATTATTCTGCTTTCCACTATCCATTCCAGTCGATTTTTGATAAGATGTTCAGTAATTTTGCACAAAGTGGATGATAAAGCATTGGGTCTATATTAATTAGAATTTAGTGGGTCTTTGCCTGGTTTCAGAATTAGGATAATTGTTTGTGACTTCCAAGGTTGCGGGACGAATCCTGTCGTGAAACAAGCATTAATGATATTCAGAAAGTTTTGGGAGTAGAGTCTTTAGGACCGTTCAATGCGCATTGTAATTCAGCGAAAGAAAATGGTGCGTCCATACTATTAGAAACAGACGGAGTTATGGGAGTTGGAAAGCTGTCCTTGAAAGCGAAATAATGAGGGGCGAGTTTGTATGTGAAATCGTTAAGCCATGCCACTGGATCATTGGATGTGGGATTAGCGGAATTGATGGATCGACGAATTTTTTTAAGATTCAATCAAACTATGTGTGCGGGAGATCTGCGGGTAAGGGACTCACAGAACTTAATCCAGCTACTTTTTTTCTTCTTACGGAAAAGCTTTTTACACTTCACCTCGATATGACGATATATAATGTTGATGATAGATTGCTGACGAGAAAACTCTGGACAGAACTTATTGATAGTAAAATGTTTGCCTGAACAGTGTAAACATGTCGCATTGTCTTCAGAAACCTCATATGAATCACCAGTATGGGGCTGAGCACATTTATAGCACCTAGGCTTTGACCTACACTGAGTTTTTATGTGACCATAACGACAGCAGCTGAGACATTGGATTGTCGGGAACTTATAAATTTCTACGGGAAGGGACGTATGGTAGGAATATATTTTTTGAGGGAACATTTGCCCCCTGAAAGTCAGGACAACAGATGGAGTAGGTACCCAAGTAACAGTACCTTCGCTTATTGTTTTTTTATTAAGACGTCTGGCCTTGATAACCTGTCCACAACCAGAGGGACGTTCTAAGAACTCAACTAGTTCCTGCATAGACCAGTCTACTGGTACGCCTTTAACCAAGCTGATTCTAGTAATGTTGTACGTTGATACAGTAGTTTTATATTTACACAAGTCTAGTTCCGGATTAGATAAAAAAGAGTTGGTTGCTTGTGCAGAAGTAAATTGTACAGAAATTTTATTTCGTCCAACGTTCTTAATGCCATCATTAACAACGGATTTAATTTTATTAGTAAGTATGTAAGATATCCAGTAAATCCGATGGCTCGGGTCGTAGTTCCTGCGGCTGGGCCTTTTTTTTAATCACTAGTTCGGCAAACAAGCGTACGGCTCACTTGATGGTAAGAGATTACCGTAGCTTATAGACGCCTGCAACACCAGAAGCATCGCAAGCGCGTTGCCGACCCTATACCCAATCCCCCCAGGAGCTCTAGTCACCTTACTCACCAACAGGAACATAATACTGCTTGAAAACAGTATTATTTAGCTGTGGTCTTCTGTAAGGTCGAGGTACAACCCCATTCGGGCTGCTCCATATTTTGAGCAGGAAATTCCTGCTGTGCCCTACCTCAGTTAAGGTCTCTAACTGGGGTCTGAGACTTCTCGTGAGACATGGATTATGAAAGGACCTTTGTCATCCTCTGAGTAGCTCTTAGGAGCTTCGGAAAA
This sequence comes from Melitaea cinxia, assembly GCF_905220565.1. Taxonomy (NCBI): domain Eukaryota; kingdom Metazoa; phylum Arthropoda; class Insecta; order Lepidoptera; family Nymphalidae; genus Melitaea; species Melitaea cinxia. The sequence goes on from NC_059399.1 coordinate 11,179,601, forward strand.
AGAAGGATGAACATTAACGGTCTGTATAGAGGGAATAGTGGCTGTAGGATCGTTAATAGTTATTTTCGGAGAGGGATTAGCAGATAGATCATCGGCTGCCAGACGTTTTCGAGAACTCTGAGGATCACCAGGGTCCGGTGGATCTGGAGATCTGTCTAGGTCCATTATAATTAAAAGAAAGGAAAAGAAAAAAAAAATTAGTTAGAAAAATTAATTTGATTATTCTAGTTAAAATACACAAAAAAAGTACTCACCAGGGCTTACAAATGTTACTATACACTAATACAGCTAATTACCCACTATTTTAACTAAAAAATTTACAGTAAATCCTAATAAAAATAAATTAAACGACAACAATCTCTCTAACACGTGTGTCAACCACCAATTCGCGCCAAAAAAAACCCGCTTTCCAATAACAAAAAGAAATGCAGTGTTTGATAAAGCACTTTCCATCAACGACAATATCGAATACAGATGATATTTCTTCAACACATGGCTCAACACTCGAAAAAGTCGTATTTGACAGTGTAAGTATAGTGTACCCAATACTTAAAATTTTCGTTACTATAATTGAATTATTACTTTGATAAACGTCAGATTATTTTTTAATAACACAATAACACTCACTTTAAAATTGTAGTTGCTCGAAATAATTATTTTGAAAAAAAAAATTATTATTAAATAATAATTTATTTCCCTGGGAATTGTGGAAGTACTAAAACTTATTGAAAGGTTATGTTTGTAAATTAAATAAATAGTTATTGATTAAGATAGATAAATATGCCGTCTTCTAGAGTTGTTTTCAGACACTACAGTTAAGCAGTGTTTCTTTTAACGTTCATACCTACATATGTCAATGTCAATGTTTGGCAGTGTTGCGCAGTGTATAAAAACCCTCTGTGTTAGTAAATGGAAAGCAACTTAATGCTAAATTGAGTAAATTGTAAATGAGTATATGACACGTCAGGCTACTCGTTGTTCTTGCGCGCTCATCTAGCGCCTTAGATAAATTTTCTTATTTAAAACGTATAATGTAAATTATTTAATATGGGTGGACAAAAATTTGAATATGATGAAAGTGGAGCGACATACTTTTACTTTGTTTTATCATTCCTAGCTCTAATATTGGTGCCGGCGACATTTTATTATTGGCCAAGAAAAAGGAAAGAAGGTAAGTCTTGTATGAAATATTTATTAACATTTACATTTATATGTTTTAGTATCCACATTTTGTTCATACAGTTTGTATTTTCATGTTTTTGAACTTTTATGTAAATTACTATTTTAATCAATTTTACACATCAACTGATCAATTTAATGTCACGTTACGATTTACGGTACTTATCAAACTGTACGGTTATATTTATATATTATTATACTTTGTTTTGCGAGTGTACAATAATCAATTAACTACATTTTGTTCTAATTCTAGATCCAGCAAAACAAGCAGAACAATGCCAGTGTCCACAATGCAAACAGAAAAAAATAATTATAGAACAGTCCCAACCATACAAAAAGGTCAAAAATTTCTTTATCATGCTAGCAATTATATCAGGATGGTTACTGTTTGCCTTTATTGCTATGAAAGTGTCACAATTTGATTATGAGATGTCTAATTTTGATCCTTATGAAATATTGGGATTACCTCCTGGAGCAACACAAGGTGAAATTAAAAAGTCTTATAGGAAACAATCTTTAATACTTCACCCAGATAAGGAAACAGGAGATGAGAAAGCTTTTATGAGATTAACTAAAGCATATCAAGTAAGTAATCTAAAAATTTACAATTTTAAAGAAGTTCATTTTAGCCTAATACAGTCCAGTCCACGGCTAAGCTCTAGACTAGGAAAACCCGTATTTTGGGGTTTTTGGGGGTGGAGGGCAGAGGGTGTAGGGGACGCTATACAAGGTAACACTGCCACACTTCAAAACCCCATGGTTATGGAGATATCCATGGTTAAAGTTTTGAGATTAGATGAAGAATTTAAAGCTGTTATAATACCTTTGAGCTCAGCGTCTGACTTCACCTTAGCTCTGGCGCTATGAGGAGTGCCACACATGCGCCGTTTCACAACTTTATAATTTATATTCGAATAGGAGTACGTAAAAACGATCTTGACTCCAAGATCAACAAACGATACAACTTGCGGTAACCAAGCTTAGTTCCGTAGCTTTCAGATGTTATATTCACATTTTGTACTTGATATTAACATTTTAGACGTTAAGTTATTGTTTTCACACGGTTTTTTAACAAACGATACAACTGATGTTTAATGACTGAGTTATAGATGCTTTAAAAAAAAATGGCGTGCCACTTAATGTTTCGCTCCAATGCATACATTGCATGGTCTTAGACCTTTGCCTTTACAGTTATTTAAACAAAAACAATGAATTTATGCTTACATTGTTTTGGAGCGAAACGATAAGTGGCCTGTCATTTTTTATTAAAACATCTATTTCTCAGTTGTTAAACATTACTTGTATCATCTAAGATTTTATTTTTTTGTGTTACCCACATTAGGAATTCTAAACATTTTTGAATATCATATCAAAAATTGACCGCTCCAGCGGGGTTCGAACCCGCGCCTCCGACATACCGTGTCGGCGCCACGGAAGAAATAAAAAAAAAAATAAAAATAAAAATAAAATCTTAGATATTAAAAATAGCACGGTGTCGTCTCCTGTCAAAGATTTTCATTGTAATATGAAACTTTGAATAGTTACGGGTTTCTGTAAAGAGCTCACTATAGACGGCGCCACGGTTCGCTTAAACCGAAATTAAAAATTATCATATCGAAAATTTCGCTCGAGCGGGTGCATCGTTCCATAGCTTAATTGGCTAGAGCGCCGACACGGTATGTCGGAGGCGCGGGTTCGAACCCCGCTGGAGCGGTCAATTTTTGATATGATATTCAAAAATGATTAGTTGTATCGTTTGTTAAAAAACCGTGTGAAAATATTAAATTAACGTGTGAAATGTTAAAATCATGTGCGAAATATGAAAATAACATGTGAAAACTACGGAACGGAGCATGAGTAACGTAAGTTGTATCGTTTGTTGATCTTGGAGTTGAGATCGTTTTTATTTTGAAAATAACTTATGAAACGTAAAAAAGCGTGTGAAATGTGAAAATAGCGTGTGAAATGTGAAAATAGCGTGTGAAATGTGAAAAAAACGCACGTAAAATATGAAAATAACGTGTGAAAGCTACGAAATTCTTCTCCTAACCTCAAAACTTTAACCATGGATATCTCCATAACATGGGGTTTCGAAGTGTGACAGTGGTACCAGGGGTAGCGTTCCCCACCCTCCATCCCCCCTTCCCCCCACTGTCCTGAAATTCGGTTTTTCCTAGTCTAAAGCTTTACCAATGATATAATGTTCTATGTACACAATAATAAAATTCAGTATGTATGTATGTATCTATTTATGTATCTATTTATGTATGTATGTATGTATATGTTTAATTATTTGAATATTTATAATAAATTTCTTGTAACTTGTACACCTATGCTGACGCTAGACCATTTCCTTTGCCCTAAGGTTGCCTGGAAGAGATCGCTTTTTAGCGATAAGGCCGCCCTTTGTACCTAATGAATATATTGTCAATTTTTTTTTCTTTTTCTTTGATATGTATTATTTTTGTTTTTGGTGTACAATAAAGTGTATTATTATTATTATTATTAGTATAAAATTCTTTGAAATTCTTATGTATGTGATGTTAATGGTATATTTGGTCACAATTTATGATTGGTATTCTAGCGATTGTGGGTTTGATTCCTGCATACAACAAACATGTGTGATATGTTTTGATAATTTGTTAGTTTGTGTGATGTTTATTTACAACCACTTATAAAGGATTTTCATCTGTTGGAGGGCTGCTAAATGTGAAACATTTATTGTTGTTTATTATTATTTATTATTATAATTTATTATAATATAAAATTTGATGTCTTAAAGGCTCTCACTGATGATGAAGCAAGGCGTAATTGGGAGAAATATGGTAATCCTGATGGTCCTGGAGCTATGAGTTTCGGTATTGCCTTACCTAGTTGGATTGTAGAAAAGGAGAACAGTGTTTGGGTTCTCGGACTCTATGCTCTAGTGTTTATGGTTGCATTACCTACTGCTGTATGTATATTTAAATATTTTTATTTACAATTAAAATTTAAATATTTTAATATTTTTATTGGTAGTGAAATATAACTTCTTTTGATAAATATAAACCAATTTGATATAAATATATATAAATTGATTACAATAATATTTGATATATATAATTTCAGGTTGGTACATGGTGGTATCGCTCAATCCGGTTTTCAGGGGAACAAGTATTGTTAGATACAACACAAATGTATTTCTACTTCTGCCACAAGACACCTTCCATGCCTTTGAAGAGAGCTCTCATGATTTTAGCAGCATCTTGTGAATTTGATAGACGCCATAATTCAGAAATTATTGAAAGAATAACTGATAATGAAGAAGTTCCTATGGTATGTTCATTGTTTTTTTTTTTTAATAATTAGTGGAGTACAATTTTTAAAGTACCTTTCATTAGCTTCTTATATGAATGAAATATTGAAAGGGTGCAATTTTTCAAAAAAGTTTATTTAATTTTATTAATAAAAATATTTGTCATAATAAAAATCACACTTTTACTTATATATTATTATTATTATTCTTGGCTCCCTTGCGGATTTGCCAATATCAGAGTATTTAAACTTTGCTTTATTTGGAGTTATAGTGGGAGTACAAGTTCGGTTCCAATTCAAGCACAAAGCACAAGTTTGCCTGAAAGAGAGTTAACTTGCCTAAGACAAAAACACAAAGATATATTTGTATTGTATTGTATTGGGCTCGATTTTCCGCATTTAGACGCAAAGGTGGTCCATTATGCGTGAAAAATGGGCTGACTAATTCAGCCAGCCCAGCTCCTTCCAGAAGCTCAGAAGCCTCCTGGGGCATTCACAGGCTTCTCGGAGCGTCCTTATTCCAAAGATATATAAATATATAATAGTAAATATATACTTGGAATAGTTAACTGTTAGATATCTCAATCCCGTTATAGTTTTATATTGTTAGTTTCAATGAAAGTGCATAAACAAGTTATAAACGGAACGGAGAAAACACACATTAATAAGGATGTTAGGTTAGTAGCACATGGAATCTCAGGGGGAGGAGTATCATACAAAGAGAATCGTAATTTGGGACAAGAAAATAATATATGATCTGGGGTGCCTTCGTCTAAACCACATTCACAAATAGAGGAGTCTTTAATTCGTATTTTGGCCAGAAATACAGGTGTACACGAGTGGCCCAACCTTAGACGACATATAGTTGAGGTAACGGCTTTGCTTGCATCGCGATATTTAAAAAACCACTGCTTGACTAATACTGATTCTTAGATGCTAGCATAGTACTTCCCTTTAATGAGGCTACTATGGGACCATTATTCACCCCAGTCTGAGAGCATGCGGGTTTTGGAAAGGGTCATGAGATCATAGCAGTCAACCCTATATTGACACAATATTCCATATGTAGTGGTTTCCTTCGCATAGTAATCTGTATCTTCGTTGCCTTTGATACCTGAGTGACCAGGAATCCATACCAGTTTGACATGGATTTCCTTTTAACGACACTTAAAGACCTTCGTATTAATGTGAGTTGATCCTGACATTTTCGAATCTAGTATAACACCCAAAAATTTTACACAATCCTTAACTGGGAAAACTTGTCCGTTGAAAGTGACTCTTATATTTGGAGTAGTTCTACAACGAGAAAACACCACAACACTACTTTTCTCAATAGAAATTGACATGCTATGGTTATCAAGCCAATCTGATAAATAAAATACAGCTCTGTTTATTCGTTCAACAGTCCGAGAGACTCTCAGAGGAAATATATAAAGCCAGATCATCCGTGACCTGAAGTATACAGAAACTAAGAACAGAGAAATCTAAATTGTGTGTGTATGTACTATACAGAAGAGGACTGAGGGCGGAGCCTTGAGGAAGTCCTTTCCATATCAATCTAGGAGATAGATCCAGATTACGCGTAGAAGTAAGGAGGAAGCGACAAGAGAGAGAATTTAAAAATGTAATTTACTATCCTCACTGGAATACTCAGATTGAGCATTTTTTGCCTGAGTATCGGAAGTAGTACATTATCGTACACGGAAGAAATCTCCAAGAATAATCCTATGAGGGTCTCACGTCTGGAGAAGGTCATCTGGATATCAGTAACTAAGGTCGTGAGACTATCTATTGTTCCCAGGCCTTTGCGAAATCCAAAGTGACTTTTTGAAAGAATGCCTCTGCTCTCCATTAGCCATTCTAGTCTATTTTTAATTAGGTGTTCTAATATCTTGGCAAGTGTAGATGAAAGAGCGATAGGGCGGTATCCACAGGGATAGGTAGAGAGTTTTCCCGGTTTAAGTATTGGCAAAATTACTTGAGTTTTCCATTCCTCAGGGGGAATTCCAGTCAAATAAATAGCATTAATAACATCCAAGACATTTTTTTAGTAGATTGACCACTTTTAACAAAAAAGGAATACGATATGCCATCAACACCAGAAGATGAGTCTACAAGGGACCCTAGTAGTAGTAACAACTGAAATTCCTCCCAAGAAAATGGGGAATCAAAATTTTTGAAGTAGAGAGGGGAATAGAGGAAAGAAATTCAGATTCTTCTAAAGAAGGAACATAAGTCTTTGTGCGAAGGAGTTTAGCCACAGTGATGGATCATTTGATATAGGGACAGTAGATGAGAATTATCCACAGAATTTTCTTATATTTCTCCATACTAAAGAGGGAGAGGAGGATGGAGATAGAATTTCACAAAAATGTCCGCCACTTAGTTTTTTCTTTTGTAAAAATAATCTGGTTGTTGTGGCAGCTACATTTTTATATTTCAGAAAATTTTCAAGAGTCATAGAAGCTGAATATGCATATAGTGCATGCGTTCTGGCCTCTTTTCTACTCTTGCATGCATTTGAACACTCACTATCCCACCAGGGTGGGCAGGAAATTCTTGTACTCCTTACATTTTAAGGAATACACAAGTTTGCACTTCTGAGCAGGCAATTTTTAAAATTATTATAAAGAGAGTGAGCATTATAAATATTTATTAGGGGGTTTCAGCATCAGTAGCTGAATAAAAATGGGACCAATCTGCCTTAGATAATTTGTATTTCAATCTGGGAGAATTGGGTAAAGAAACAGGTAATGATGACAATGAAATGGAAATAATAATCGGGAAGTGATCACTTGGAAGTCCAAATGTATTTTGGAGGGTGTTCCAAGTAACTCAACCCAAAAGCGAATCCCGATAAACCATTATGGATTTAATTTACTTATATGGCGGTGGTTGGAAAATTAGTTATATATTTTTTATGTTTGAATAACCACATGTCTCTCTCACTAACTCATATGTGTCTAATTTTATAAACATTAATCCTATAAAAGAAAAAAAGGAAGAAGATTTTAAAAACTTGAAAATTCATCTCAAATGATTTTAGGCTATACAATGTTATACTATGGAGCATAGACGCAAAATGTTTAACTTACACCTCGGCTCATCCATATCAAATCCACAAAGATTTCCTAGTACATTATATTTGAGTCTTTTATTCTTATCTTCTTACACGGCTCTGGTTGTTGCATTTGCCGTCATGGGTTTGATCCCCGCTCATGACAAACATTTTACAGTTATTCTTGTGCGCTGTGTTTCCAGACCCCGACACAGGAGAAAATCGTACTGGCCTTTGAGTGTGAAGCGTTTATTTATCTGTTGTAAATGTCTACAATTAGTATTCTACTTTCCTTATATTTTTTTGACGTAATAACGCCTAACATCAACCTATAAATCGTTGAGCGTCGGCGGCATACACGAAAAAGGATGACTAATTGCGTTACGCGCTTACTGTCCCGTTACGCTAAGTGATAGTCGCTCAGTGATGGTATATGGAATATATTCCATATACTATCACTCGTTTGGCCTATACGTCCGAGGAGATGTTTTGTTATGACATTGTCACGTTAAACTATCGTCCATAACTGACCATAACCGACTTTACAGACAACCAATTTTTTTCTATTAAGAAGAGCATGAAAAAATAATTTGGTATTATTAACTCATGTATATACCCAATATGTAAGTCAAACCATTTTACTATTTCAGGATTTAATCTAAACACTTAATGGAGATTGTGACAATCCACAAAAACCTGAATATCTGGTTAATATCTCTCAGTTGCGTGCTAAATTTGCTAATTTTGTTGTGGATTGGGTTCTTTTATTACAGCCTATACAGTCCACTGCTGGACATAGGCCTCCACAAGTTTACGCCAAAAATAACGTGAACTCATGTGTTTTGCCCATAGTCACCACGCTGGGCAGGCGGGTTGGTGACCGAGCAGGCGGGTTGGGTTCTTTAATTGGAAAAAAAGAATTAGCAATGTAACATTGCCAATTTTTCCTGTTAACAGTTACTACGTGAACTGCCAAATTTGGGTGAAAAGAATAAGGAACAACCTCTGTGTCGTCCGTACAGTATAAAGGCTCGAGCTTTGCTGCATGCCCATCTGCTTCGTATGAGCTTACCTCAAGACACACTAGAAGTCGATCGTCGGTACATCGTGTCGCGTTGTCCTGATCTCATTGTAGAGATGGTGAACTGTGTTAATCAGCTGATTGCACTTGCGTATGCTAGAAGAAGTAAATATAGTTCTTTAATAATTATGTATTTATTTTTAATGTCTATTATATGCACTAATTGAACTTATTATCCAATTTTAAAATTATTTTAGAGTTATTTTCTAATTTTGTGATACATTTATAAAATTGATGTTCAAAAGTTGTAGGTTTTTAGACAGTGTATCTTGACAATTATAAAATTTTGTTTATATTTCAGTCCCTCGTTTACCAACTATTGGAACAATTGAAAATGTTATGAAGCTATCACCAATGATTGTCCAGGGTCTATGGGAAAAAAAATCGCCTTTATTACAACTGCCTTATATAACAGATGATCACTTAAAGTACTTTGTGAGCCGTAAAAAGCCTGTCAAGTCTTTGCTGCAACTTGCTCAACTAACTGGTGAAGATAGAAGACATGTCTTGAGGTTTTTAAATGATAAACAGTATGAGGATGTAGTGAAAGTGTTAGGCAATATGCCTTATATTCACTTCCAAGTGAACACTGAAGGTATATCCATTTTTCTAATTAGTTATGAGCTACTGTGCTCGTGATAATGAATGAATCATTTTAAGAAAGTATTTTGTCAGAATGTGCTTCAATCTCCGAAGTATTTTTTTAGCTGTTGGATAAATAATTTTACTTAGACATTTCTTATTACAGTAATTGATGATGAGAACTCAACGGTAGTGACAGCGGGCGCCATAGTTACTGTAACAGTTTTCCTACGTAGAACTAACATGAAAGAGCTCTTTGGGGATACAAGTGTAAAGGAAAAGAATACAATGAAGTGAGTTGGTTTTTCAGTTTCAGATATATATTATACTAGCTGTGCACTGCGGTTTCACTCGCAGGCATTAAAAGAAATAAAATATAGCCTGTATTTAAAATTACATATTTGTGCCAAATTTCAATAAAATCGATCTAGTAGTTTTGGAGAATAGCCCGGACAAATATGTGTTACGAGATTAGTAAATAGATGAGATTTTTAAATTGTCAATTTAACATACTGTGTGGTTACGGCATTAAGAATATAGCCACCCCCTCTCCTCCCGTGGGTGTCGTAAGAGGCGACTAAGGGATAACACAGTTCGAAGGAACTAAAAAGACCGACTGATGGCGGGATAACTATTCAACTGCTGGCTTTGAAATACACAGGCCGAAGACGGGCAGCAGCCTCTTCGATGCGACAAAGCCAGCCCTGCAGTCACCAACCCGCCTGCCCAGTGTGGTTACTATGGGCAACACAGTTGAGTTCACTCCATTTTTGTGCGAATTTGTGGAGGCCTATGTCCAGCAGTGAACTGTATTAGGCTGAACTGAATTTTACATTTAGTAGCCTTTAGTATGTTATCTCAGTCATAATTAAAGTCCACGTTATAATTTTTTTACATTGACCCGTTAAACAACACAAACAGGAATGATGAACAGGGTGGTGGAGAGAATGGAGAAAATGACAAAAACGAAAAAACCGAAAAGAACGACAAGAAGGACAGTCAGAAGCGACCAGTTTGGATGAAACAAAAGAAACATGTTCCGGCTAAGAAGGGTAAAAAAGCAGCGCCAAAGCAGGCTAAGGCCGCGCCAGCAACCGCCCCCACTCCTAACCCCCCGCCCGCGACCGCTGAGAAAACCAAGGAAAAAGACCCAAAGAAAAAAGACGAGGAAGGTGTGATTAATGCTACTAGATATCTTTACTATTATTCTTTAATAAAATATTAACTTAGAAGATATTTTGAATAATTCTCTTCCGACACAAATGTAACAAATTTTAACTATATTTCGTAATAATTCGTTTTCTTGAATAAAAAGATTTTAAAATTTCATATAAATATGAAATTGATGTTTGCTATTTAGCGTTGGTAATTTTCAATGTCACATTGATTGGTTGTTCGACTCCTATGTTCCTCCAATGGGGTTCTGTACGAGTAGGTGTTGCACGTGATTTTTTTTTGAAATTTGACTTTGAAGAAATGAGCTACTTTGATAGACTAGTTTACATTATGTATAGTATTGTACGCTCAGATGATATAGCAATCAATTCTATTTCATTACTTTAATATGCAAATTATATATCAACATATCAAGGTCAAGGTGATGAATCCGACGAGGGTAGTTCCGACGAGTCGAGGTCGTACAGCGAAGGATCGGGCGACGAGTCGCGCGACAAGTCGTCGCCGGACGCTGAGGACGACGACCAGTGGGAAAAGTTCCAGAAACGGATACAAAAACGCGAACGACTCGAGGGACGCTCAAAAAGCTCGCATCCAGTGCACTGTCCTTATTTCCCGTTGGTAAGATACTTATATTTTTATTTACGATTTATAATATACACTACTCGGATACGCATCAGGTTCGAATTGATTTTCCGACGGATAAAGATAAGGGAGGGGTGGAAACATCGCTTAGCATGACGAGATATGACAAGGCTAAGATTTTTAATGTATCTTCAAAATAAAAAATCAAGTTCTTAAGCCGGTTGTTATCATAGACACCTGATAGCGATCTTTACTCATTGTAGGAATATATTCGTGAAAGCGCAGTGGTGGATTAAGCTCGAACCCTTCTCCTATATCCGAAGAGGCCTATGGCCAGCAGTCGAACATTGCAGATCAAATCTATCAAAATCAAAAAACTGTGCGCTATTTTTAATCACGAAATCATTTATGGGAAAAGGGCTTAGCTTTTGTAATATCATCATCATCATTACAGCAGTCCACTGCTGGACATAGGCCTCCACAAGTTTACGCCAAAAATAACGTGAACTCATGTGTTTTGCCCATAGTCACCACGCTGGGCAGGCGGGTTGGTGACCGCAGGGCTGGCTTTGTCGCACAGAAGACGCTGCTGCCCGTCTTCGGCCTGCGTAATTTAAAGTCAGCACAGTTGGATGGTTATCTCGCCACCGGTCGGCTTTTTGAGTTCCAAGGTGGTAGCGGAACTGTGTTATCCCTTAGTCGTCTCTTACGACACCCACGGGAACAGAGGGGGTGGCTATATTCTTTAGTACCGTAGTCACACAGTACAGTACAGTTTTGTAATATAATATTTGTTAAAGGGTCACTGAAAGGGACACATATTATGACCGGCATCCTATTGATAGCTGATGTCTCGCTATCGTTAAATAGTCACGCGCACAAGAACTCAAGGCGCAGTATAATCAGTAAGAATATAAGTCAACGCCGGAGTGAAATCCGCAGGAGAAGCAGGAGTACTGGTGGTGCTACATCTGCGACCGCAAGTCCAACACGCTGCTGACGGCGCCGGCGCACGTGACGGCGCTGGTGGACGCGCACGAGCTGCAGCTGCGCTTCACGGCGCCGCGCTGGCCCGGCCTCTACACCTTCGCCTGCTGCCTGCGCTCCGGTACCTGCGCACTACACACTGCCGACACACTCCGCGACACTTGTACTCCCACACTGCCACACTAGTCCAACACGCTGCTGACGGCGCTGGTGGACGCGCACGAGCTGCAGCTGCGCTTCACGGCGCCGCGCTGGCCCGGCCTCTACACCTTCGCCTGCTGCCTGCGCTCCGGTACCTGCGCACTACACACTGCCGACACACTCCGCGACACTTGTACTCCCACACTGCCACACTAGTCCAACACGCTGCTGACGGCGCTGGTGGACGCGCACGAGCTGCAGCTGCGCTTCACGGCGCCGCGCTGGCCCGGCCTCTACACCTTCGCCTGCTGCCTGCGTTCCGGTACCTGCGCACTACACACTGCCGACACACTCCGCGACACTTGTACTCCCACACTGCCACACTAGTCCAACACGCTGCTGACGGCGCTGGTGGACGCGCACGAGCTGCAGCTGCGCTTCACGGCGCCGCGCTGGCCCGGCCTCTACACCTTCGCCTGCTGCCTGCGCTCCGGTACCTGCGCACTACACACTGCCGACACACTCCGCGACACTTGTACTCCCACACTGCCACACTAGTCCAACACGCTGCTGACGGCGCTGGTGGACGCGCACGAGCTGCAGCTGCGCTTCACGGCGCCGCGCTGGCCCGGCCTCTACACCTTCGCCTGCTGCCTGCGTTCCGGTACCTGCGCACTACACACTGCCGACACACTCCGCGACACTTGTACTCCCACACTGCCACACTAGTCCAACACGCTGCTGACGGCGCTGGTGGACGCGCACGAGCTGCAGCTGCGCTTCACGGCGCCGCGCTGGCCCGGCCTCTACACCTTCGCCTGCTGCCTGCGCTCCGGTACCTGCGCACTACACACTGCCGACACACACCGCGACACTTGTACTCCCACACTGCCACACTAGTCCAACATACTGCTGACGGCTCTAATACAGGCTCTAAATCTTTTTTGAACGTATTTTTAATAGGCGCGAATACCTGCGCTCTCCAATTTCTCGAGCCACATCCAAAATACGTCGAGGAAGTTCCTGTATTGTTGCAGTTGGTTTTTTGTATACTTTTTCTTTAAAGTAGCCCCAATAAAAGACGTCTATTGGGTTTAGGTCGGACGATCGTGGTGGCCACAAAAAAGGTCACAAGCGGTCGATCCATCTGTTGGGATACCGCTCGTTCAGGTAGCTTCGTATTGGTGTAGCGTAATGTGCTGGGCATCCATCATTTTTGGAAATAGGCCTCAAAACAAGTTCGAGCCAAAAATGGCGTAAACTCATGTGTGCCTATAGTCACCACGCTGGCCAGGCGTGTTGGTAACCGCAGGGGTGGCTTTGTCGCACCGAAGATGCTGCTGCCCGTCTTCGGCCTGTGTATTTCAACCCCAGCAGTTGGATGTTTATCCCATCATCGGTAGGCTTTTAAGTGCCAAGGTGGTAGTGGAACTGTGTTATCCCTTAGTCACCTCTTACGTCACCCACGGGAAGAGAGGGGATGGCTATATTCTTTAATGCCGTAACCACACAGCATCCCTAACCACACAGCATTTCACCACGATCGCCCGTTGAGTAGAGTAGGTGGCAAACAATTTGAACGTTTATTATAAAACTACGTATTTGAAATTGTTGTTTAAGTAATTAACAACACCCTAACCATCCTAAAATACATTTTCACTGATTTTTGGAATAAAATTCTTATTTTATTATTTGTTTTGGTTATAAGAAAAATAGGGCTAGAGAAACATAGGTAGCAATAACTCGGTATTTTGACAATAAAAAAATTGAGTAAAATACCATTTAAGAAACTTCATGAAGTGGGCATCTTTTTAAACTGTGAGCCACCTAGGTTTTTTTATACCACAGGTGCTCAAACTTTATCATAAAAAATTCGAATTCACTATTTTTCATTTTTAAGTATTTAAAAAAAAAAAAGAAATAGTTGTGGCTAGAAATATTTTGTAATGTGCGTTAGCACGGCCGATTATCCACGGCTATTTCCAGAGAAAATTAATTCGTTATTATTGAATTTGCAGCCGTAGTGCTCAAAAGTTTGAACAAAGGTATCGAATTTCGTACACATTTTTTTTTTTAAATAAACCCTAGCGTTGATGTAGCAGATAGATTTATTTTTTATTTTTTTCTGGGTTGGTCCTGTGCCCCTTCACAAGCACCTGCGGGGTTATCCATTAATTACCGGACAACCTGTATATATAATCTGAATATCGGAAACAGCTTCAACGATTTTCATGAAATTTAGTATGCATGGGATTTCGGGGGCAATAAATCCATATAGCTAGGATTCATTTTTAGAAAAATGTGGTTTTATCCCTGTTTTTAGGCAATGAAAAAATGGCTACAATATCGTTAGAATACGAAGGTAAATTTTGAAATTGTCAATAAAGTTGTAATAGCTCAGGTGGGAAATCGGCCGGCCGGGATCGACCGAGAAGGCCACGGTTCAAATCCCCATGTCTCCAGGTTTCATCCTTTTTTTTCTTCATTTGCTCTCATGATTTTTTATTTAAATAACCAGCTCATATTTTTTATTATTATGTCGGTAAAATCGGAAAATATTATTCATATTTTATCAATATGTAATTCGTATTTAAATATGATTTCCAAAAAAACACGATTTACTAAAAATACCGAGCTAAGCTCGGTCACCCAGGTACTATATCTATATTAGGCAAAGCATCATACCCATTTAATGTAAACAGTATAGCAGTATACCCACTACAAACGTTAGAGATAATTAGTGTACTCATAATTACACTGATAAAAATAATGAGGATATTTTTCTTTCAAACAGATTCGTATATAAAAATGGAGCAGGAGCAAGATATTAAGTTAGACGTGAAAGGCGCTGCCGCAGTACCTGCAGAGCACCCGCAATGGGATATTAGCGATTCAGACTCGGAAAATAACGATGAGGTATTTAATCAAAATTAGTTTCTACCATAAAAACTGTCTTTAAACACTACCATAGAGTTCCTTTAATCGACAACAATATTCCTATTATTAAGGTGCAGTTTCTTTGAGTGGGGCGACTATCATTTTGGTGTAATGGTGCGCGTAGTGACCCAAAGCACCGGCAGTTGCGGGTTCGATTCTCGCTCGGGGCAGATATTTGTATATGTAAAAATACTTATTTTTGATCTGGTTTGTGGGTCTCCCAACCGTGACTTGGAGATCACGTATAGAGTTGTCGGTCTACGGAAAGAAATAACCCTTAACCCACAACGTGGTGGGTTAAGCTTGGCCTCGTTTATATGCAGAATGAAATTTATACCAATTGTTAATTAAAAGTGTCAACAACATAGTTACGATTTTTTTTTAATTGACTAAATAAAAGAGTGTTCAAGTAGGTCTTCTCCATTTCCTACTCCTTTATTTAGACATTTTATCAAGCTTGCTTATAGCACGCTTGTAATACACATATAAACTTAGATCTGTAGGTGATATTCCTGATTTGAAGTTGGATTACAATTAGACAGTCTTATATAACTTATTATTTTAGTATGTTTTTATAGAGTGTAAAAATAAAAGTATTTGTAGTAAAATAATTATACAAGTTCATTATCGATACAATATGTGGTATTTCAATCTCTATTTTGTTCAACAGGGCGCCAACGAAAGTGAGTTTACAACAGACGACGAGGTGGAAGAGGAGTAAAAAAATAATAAGTTATTTTTATAGAGTTTTTAATAAGGTGTATGTGGAATAAACTTGTTGTATGGTTTGTGAACGGTTGAATATAGTAACTTTTATATTCAAATATTTTGTTTTATTTTCCTACATTTTACGAAATTTTATATTTCGAGTGTTTTGATTTTAAAGGAACTAAGATTACCTATTGTATAATAAATTAACTTGATGAAGTGACATTAGAAGTTTATTCTATTCTATTTAAAAAAAATCACCGTGCCTCCGAGAGCACGTTAAGCTGTCGGTCCTGGTTGTTATCTATACAAATAAATAAAATTGGAGTGTCTGTTTGTAATATTAAAATAACCGCTTTCTACTAAATGCAGGTGTATGTACACGGTACCTACATATACCAAAATAATATTTTTTGCAATTTTTGTCTATCTGTCTGTGTCTCTGTCTGTTTGTTCCGGCTAATCTCTGAAACGGCTGGACCGATTTTGACGGGACTTTCACTGGCAGATAGCTGATGTAGTAAGGAGTAATTTAGGCTATTTTTATTTTAAAAATGTATGTATTTTATAACTACGAACAGAAAATTAACTTTTTCGTTAAATTCCACGCGGAAGAAGTGGTATAGCTAGTCATATATAATTATGTACACATGACAGCGATCGTTACTCATTGTAGGGAATATATCGGCCAACCCGCAGCGACCCTTCTACTACACGGAGACGGAGGCCTATGCCCAGTTGTGGGATGTTACCGCCTGAATCGTGATCGTGACGGACCATTTGTTATACGAGTCTTTTATCTGCGGTTATTGATGTATTGCTTTTACGTCATTTAATTATACCTAATATGTATTAATATTTACAATTTAACCTTTGGGATGCCCAAGGTAAACTCAGAAACTTAAATAAATACAATATTTAAGTAAGATTTAAAAATGGCAATTACATTATTATTTAACTTGGCTACTGAGTATTATACAATCAGAGAACATTTTAATACAAATAGTAATTATAATCAATATCATTGTAAGTAAGTACATATAGGTTTAAACTGGTGGAGTTTAACTCGTGTAGTGCTTCGTGTACAAAGGGATGTAAGCGCGGCCGTTCGGAGGGTATCGTCCTCGGAGGCTGTGGACGGCCGGCGGCCATAGAGGCGCGGGTAGAGGGGCGGCGCCGCGCAACGCGAGCCCTCAGCCGCACTCGCGCGCCGATGCCCGCTGTATACTCACGACCGAACGATTGACGCCCGCGCTCGGTGTCGTATTACCGCTCTAAATATATCTCGCGAGCGCGATCGCCTATTTGGAAACGTTCGCGCGCCGTGTTTTGATCCAGTGATTGACAGTGCCGAGTGAAGAATCTCTAATTGACGAGATCGTCCGTCGATGTGAGTATCCTTGGCGATTTCTCTAGGACGAAAGGCTGCTCGCGAATATTGTATTACCGCATCGCGGTTTTAAAATAAACAGCTGTTTCTCAGAAACGATAGCGTAACGTGCTAAATTGGGATTTCATTGCGACTAAAGTGTTAAGGAAATTTGAGATGTTTTATTATATTGATTATATAAATTATTATAAATATGGTTCTAATTCCGAATACAATAAACAATATACCTAATATGGTAAAATTAATCATCCTCGGTGACGAATATTTATGCATTTAATTATTTTAACTTCCTCTTAACAATGATAACATAACAAAAATCAAAATTCCACTATAATTTATTAAACATTGTTTGAGTCACTAAACCTACAAATTCAAAGTGAATTTTATTATTTATTACACATAACAATGTTGAATAAGAATTAAATTCAGTTTGTTGCAAACAACAATAGGTAATCTAAATATTCTTATTAGGTGGACTAAAGCTGGTTTTGAGATCTGGACTATTGCACAAGTAGTTGTTTTGCTTAGGTACCTATAGTGGGCAGCAGATTTGTAGGATTAATAGGTTTGTGATAAAATTTTGAGCACACATCGCCCAGTCGCTCAGTGAGAAAAAAAGAAGAGTAGATTTACAATAAAGTGCATATGCGATATTTTAGATACGTTCAAATGTATTGAACACATTTATAATAAAGAAATAATTTATTAATTACAAATCTGATTATTCGAACGAAACATTGTCACTCGAAATTTTTTAATAATTTTCACGCGTAATATATTCCTTTTTTGTATTCCATGTTTAAACGTAATTGTTTCATGTTATTTGGAAACCATGCTTAATCGTAGGTAAATGTTTTCATGACTTTGGTTTAGATATGGCCTATAGTTTCGATTTCTGATATCCCAGTATTGACCACGGGATGGCGCGATGAATCGAACCAAGTACTGATAGTGGGCCGGTTAGACGAGTCCCAAGGCGGAGTGCAACGGCCCAAACCAAAAGGGAATTTTAAAACGTTCTTACTTGCAAGCCTTTTGATCTTATAAATACATACTTATCGAGCTTACTGTTTAAAATGGTTGCAAATTAACTTAGAATTTGAAATATGAAGGTAAATTTTTGATTCTACTATCATACGTACCTATAAGTTTGGAAATATGTTTTTTGTAATTCATCTTCAATCCTTTGTTAGTTATCAATAGAGAATGTTAAGGAAATAGGAAATAACAAAGAGATGTACCTATGATTATAAGTATTTAAATTGAAAAACAACCGGTTTCAAATGAAATAGATGTGTTAATGTGTTTTATCTAATGTTCATAAATTAATAGAAGTATTGCGTAGTTAGGATTGAACGAATGAAACTTTGTTTAAATAGGTAGGTACTATGTAGGTGATAATGTCAAATAAACATAAGGTATAATACAATTTACTTACCACGACGATGAAAGTCTAATGTTGTGATTTACTTTGTCTTAAAAACTAATTATAGTGTTTATCCGTATTCGATATGATCGACCTTAATAATTCAATTCATGTACCTATTAAACCACTACAAAAATAAACAATTACAAATTGAATTGGTTACATGCGGTATTTTCCTGTTAAAACTAAGTATCCCTTATATTTACATTAGAAGGTAAGTTTTGATTGATAAGCGACACTAAATATGTTATTTGAGTGGAATGATTAGACCTTAGAAACCTAGTTCTAAATAATTTATATCATTTCTATAAATTTGCGTATCCGAAGTATTGTTATTTTGATTCTTAGGTTTAGTTTCATCGGTTGTGGATAACGTTTATCCTGCAAATAAGTTACAAATAGACTTTAATAACAGGAGGTGAAATATTTTGTCAAGCAATGTAATTTTTCAGTTCAGTCTCAAGTTGTTAAGACATTGGATATGACTGTGTAGAATCTTTATATCCCTTATAATATTTATACCTAATAATTATATATCCGACAACCTGCATTGGAGCAGCGTGGTGGATTAAGCTCTGATCCTTCTCCTACATGGGGAAAGAGGCCTATTACCCAGTTGTGGGATGTTACACGCTGAAGCCTTAAGGGGCTACCCTACCTCAGCTCGAATTCAGATTTCACCCGTACTAAATACACATGAGAATTGAGAGCGCTTGGTTGTTCATCACGCGAATTATATGTATTTTCTCCCCACAAACATTAGCAATAGTTATTTTTTAAAAAACGCAACATATAAAATGTTCGTCATACTTATTTCAATTACCATGCTTAATCTCAAGTCCATAACTTCTATATTTACTGAGATATTTAGGTTTTAATACAAAAATAGAGGTAACTTTGCGATTTTTTTCTATCGAGAAAATTTTATGGAATCGTGTTTTCGAAACATATGAAAGATAGTTTATGTCCTGAACCTTACCATACATAAATTTCAAACTTAAATATTCAGTAGTTTGGAAGATATGGACATCCTGCCGAGTGGAAAATAAGCAATTTGAGGTAGGGTACACTCTTAATAAATATAATTAAATACGTACGAGTATAATAAAATCTGACCTGATTAGGATTTAGTGCTCCAAGTTAATATTTTTTTAACAAATTTTGTATGTAAATGTAATGTTCCTGTGTATATTTGATATTTATATTACTAGCTGACCTGGTGAACTTCGTAACGCTTAATTTTTTTATATAATAATTACTAAATAATATAATATCTTTCAAGTTGGATCAAATTGCACACGGTGTGCAAATTTGATTAAAATCGGTTAAGTAGTTTAGCAGTCCATCGCGGACAAACAAAGTGACGCGTAATTTATTTAAAATATTAAAATGATAACAGTTATTGCTTGTGACAGTTACTGTCACAAACATGTTTCTAATATCTGTATGCTGAAGAAATTTGTAAAATGTTTGACGATCTTGCCTTGTATACTTACTTATATTTTCTATCGTTTGCTTTCGACACTTTTTACGAATCACAATAAGGAATTTAATTCGTGATTTGTAAATTAAATTATATTGTAAGATTGTTTTTTGTCTAAATAAAGTGAAAAAATACATTTATGGTAACTTATAGGCTATTAAGGAACACACTGTGTACCTAATATGAGCAGTCAGCGTACACGGATGAAATCGAGCGATCGGTTACTTGAGGAAAGTGCAAAAGACTGATTCAAAGTTTAAAATATTTTGTTGTTGCGTAAATTTATTTCTATGAATTTCACTATGTGAGCCAGATGACCTAGTTTCTAATGGGATACACAGATACATAATGAATTGATGCACACATGAAATAACCTTGTGATTTCCTTTTCTTATTCTCATATAAACATATAAGTATATAACACAATGTGCATGTTAACAACGCGGTGTGTGTTTTGAATATTCCATCGTTTTTATCACAACAATATATTATATATATTGGTTTTATTGGTCGTACCAACTCAGAAATCTTTGTGGGCTCATGCACAACACTTTGCTGAAGATCATGGCATGATCAAATTCATAGTTTACAATTCCATAAAGTACATACATATAAACATTCATTTTATATATATTATAGATAAATTTAAAAGTCCTAAATTAAAAATATCATTAAAATAATTTCTTACATAAATTATCTGTTCAAAATCAGATTTTTATTTTCTCGTGACTTTCGATAAGTGTTTATTTACTTATATAAAGACATATAAGAAACTCGCGAGATTTACCTTGGTAGATAAACAAGGAAATTAAATAACTAGATGTCTAGGTCGCATATTAATAAAAAAAAAAAAATTTAAACTATATGCGATTACTTAAATCTCGCGACAAACTTATATCATGTAAATTGTGTCAAATGACGGTATATGCAGTTGATAGTAAAAGTTTATTTTATTCTTTTTAGCTTTTAAAATAAAAGCTTGTCTTTTAAAGTTTTTTACTTTTAATTTATTTAAGACCTCATTTACAGCCTTTATTAGTTACATTATGTCAATTTCTTAAAGAAAACTAAGTTAGTATTTAAGACATGGTGCATTAACATTTAGGTCATTAAGTAAAGATTTTAAAATTAGCTTTTAGGCCTTTTTTACATATTCTTAAAAATAAGCACTTCCTTAGTGTCGAATATCACTGCTTTTTCATTAGTTATCATCCGTGTCAAGTGCATCCATCCAAACATTAAATATTGCGTTAATTACTTCTACTGCTAATAAAGGCTCTTATTATAGTGAAAGCGATATGTTTTACTCGTTTTACATGCGGGCTTAATCACAATTGTACACGCGTACGTAAGCGACAATCTAACTTTTATTTATCAATATGTGAACGTCTTTAAAAAATAAATAATGTAAATTACTAGACTTACTGCTTAGTGTTAATATATACAGGTACTTCGTTTAAACCTAGATTAAAGGATAATTATTTCTATGTAGGTATACATGAAGAATTATTAAGATAAGAAAACAATTGTAAGTATATTATACATTTACGGCTAGATATTAACGTTAGGATGTTTTCTATATTATGAAGATCACATTGCGTTTTGTTGGTCGCATTTGTCTCTGTTAATGTGTTCCATCCCTCCATTACTTTTTCATGCAAAAAAGTCACTGAATTTTTATTTAAATCACAAAACAAGTACCATCGGACCTCCGCAGCAGACGATTTCGAAAGTAAATATATTTATCAGGTAATATTATATTGATACCAATACGAGCCCCCATTCAAACGGGCTCACCCAGAACCAGAAATAAATATCACAAATAAAACTATCATGTTCCAAGCAGGAGTCACCACCTCGATTTGATTGAAGAGTTTTTGCCATCATTTTATCAAAAACGATATGTTTTATTTTATTGATGTTCTTGAGAGGAATAATATTATAGGTTCTAAGTTTTGCCTCCATTTAATAAACGATAAATTGATTATACCTTATGATACAATACCGCAAGATGTTGCTTTATAGTATCCAGAATAATAGAAACTACACTTATATATGCTACTTAACATGTAGCTAAAGACATAACTTGTTCGTTTGTTCGTTTATACGGGCTCATCTCAAGTTTTAGTAAATTGATTTTAATAATTAGTTTTGCGTTAGACAGTACGTTCATTGCGGAAGGAAACGGCAAAACATAATATGACTTATGGGGCGGGACCATCCACCAACAATATCCAACAATAGCCACTTAGAAGTGCATCAACATAAAGGACACATCTTTACTCATATAAACTTATATTAAAGCCTAAAATTTACGTTTTCAAACACTGTTTGAAGTAAATGTTCGTTCTGCGTTAATATGTCAATTTATTGATAAATATTGTGGATTTGATAAAAATAACACTACACAGGATCAAAGAAATTGAAGTGATTGTCAACTAACGGTCGAATGAGGAAATTTTACGAAACTAATTTGGGTTCTTATCAAAATTATTGACTCATAATTTTAAAATATGTTCCATATAAACAATAATTGCTATTTATATTTGTAATATTTATATTTTTAATTGTATTTACTTTATTAATTGTTGGATAGCTATGGATTAGAAGTGTATAGTTTTATAAAATATGATTTTAACCCCACTTTTACAATGTCATGCTAAATAATGCTCACGTTTTTATTTTAGTATAGATATCTATTTCAAAGTTGTCTGAATAAAATAACTATAAATGGATAAAAAAAACTACTAAAAAAATAATGAAACCTTGCAAAAAGATTAAATCTAAAAAGAATATTAAACAATATACAATATCCAGTATATACATATATAAATCCCTCTACTCTACATATTACAGTCGCGTTGTAAGTATACAAAATTATCAGTATATTAAATTTATTTATTAAATATTACAAAAACGATAAAGAAGTAAAGTCTTATTAAACATATTAAACGATTCCTGTAAAAGAACCATACTTCTAAATAAATGGGTAAAACTGAACAAAATTGCGAATTTTTAACCGACTTTCAAAAAGGAGGAGGTTCTCAATTCGACTGTATTTTTTTTTATGTATGTTACATGAGAACTTTTGTGTGGACCGATTTCGACAATTTTTTTTTAATTGAAAGGTGGTGTGTGTCAATTGGTCCCATTTAAATTTATTTGAGATCTAACAACTACTTTTCGAGTTATATCTAATTATGCGTTTTTTCTTTTTTCGTTGGAAAGGAAATATCCCTAGTTTAGTTCCATGATAAGGAAACCAGGATCTGATGATAGGATCCCAGAGAAATCGAGGGAAACTTGAAAATCCGCAATAACTTTTTACTGGGTGTACCGATTTTAATAATTTTTAATTTAATCGAAAGCTGATGTTTGTCATGTGGTCACATATAAATTTTATTGAGATCTGATAACTATTTTTTGAGTAATCTTTGATAACGCGTAGTTACTAGACTATTTTTTCGTCGATCTACGTTGTATTACTCGTCGATGTAATTGAAGTCGGTTTCTTTTTCGTTTGCGAGCAAACACAATTATTATCTAATGTAACTGACAAGTGGATCGTGTCTCAAATAAATTATTGTTATTATTATTATTAAATAAATATTGGACATAATGCTGAAGGGAAAAATGCTGCGTGCGGTAAAATAAAATAAATGTATGAGCAGCTGACTAAGTGGATTGGATACCTAGTATTACCTGCAGTTCAATGATAGCGTCACGATCTTGTTTATTTAATATTTTAGTGTTTAAAAATACCTGAGATATAAACTCTCGGACTCTTACGAAATTTAACTTTGTATGGCCACTAAAATTGATATATAGATATTATTAAAATTATATAAAATTGTTATAAAATACAAATCATTATGTAATGAATGTACACTTTTAGTTATACTCATTAGGTGTTTGTTTTGTATGCATCTAATCAGTAATCACAAACACTATGAATCGTGTAAACTTGTTTTTAGTTTTGTGTTTGAGGAAACGATGTCTGTTTCATCATTACCAAGAACGGCTACAAAAGAAATCTTACATTTAAATAACATGACAGTTGTGTTTTAAGTTTTTAACAGTCGATTTGCGAATATTTCAATCTAATTTTGTAATCAATATATATCGCTGTTGCAAATATTTATAAATTCATATAAAAACAATAACGGTCATTTTAGTCGAACTTTACATTTTTTTATCGAATGCAAACACGTTGAAAGACATTTTAAGGTCTTGCTCAGTTTTTGCCCGGCAGATGGACCGAATACCACAAAGAATTTTTTCATGTTTATATTTCCATTAGCTCGGTTCGATGAGTCATAGGTCGCCTCAACTGGTCAGGCTATAGCTTACTCATATCTGTATCATAACGTTACGTATACCCGAGGGTAACCTTTGTTGTGGTCTTTATTTTAAAGAGCTAAATTCAAAACAAAAAAAAAAAAAAACTAATATATCTAATACATACAATGAATATTTATTTTTTCGATAAGAGATCCATTAAACATGTTTTGCACAATTTGTCAGCAACGAGATGAAGTCAATGGTTAAATTGAATAGACACTCAGAGTCGGGTGAACGTGCCATTCATAAACATGCCAATATGGCACCGGGATCAATCGTGCACATCCGTTTTGCTCATTTCTTAGATCGTAAGCCAAGTCTTCGTCTGGAACAATACTAATTTTATTCCACAACATACGTTACATTAACATATAAAACATTTAGTCGTAAAATTACGATTATAATCGTATTATGTCTAATATATGTTTATCGTTTAATGAATAAGCAATTTAAATTATAATTATATGAATCTTACGCTTGAACTAGCAATATAAGAACAGCTTTTATAAAATTGTTATTTTTATATAAATGATAAACTTCTTCCTCAGAAATTAATTTTAAATATATTTTAATTCCTTTACCCTCATTTTTATCATTATTTTTTTTTTTTATATATAAACTCATTAGAACCAAAGATTTAGTAGAAAATTTCCCGTGCCATTCTTTATTTTTTTACAATTTTTACCTGGACTATATTTTTAATTGAAACTATCGTTTTTTAGAAAAAAAAACAACGAAATTTCGACCTTAAATAGCTTTTTTAACCTACTTCCAAAAAACCTCCTTTTTTGGAAGTGGGTTAAAAAAGCTCTCAAAAAGGTTCTCAATTCGACTGTTATTTTTTTTATGTATGTTACATCAGAACTTTTGACCGGGTAGACCGATTTCGACAAATCTTTTTTTAATCGAAAGGTGGTGTGTGTCAATTGGTCTATGGATCTAACAACTACTTTTCGAGTTATATCTAATAATGCGTTTTTACTTGCCGCTTTTTTCGTCGACCTACGTTGTATTATACCGCTTAACTTTCTACTGGATGTACCGATTTTGATAATTCTTTTTTTGTTGGAAAGGGGATATCCCTAGTTTGGTACCATGATAAGGAAACCAGGATCTGATGATGGGATCCTAGAGAAATCGAGGGAAACTCTCGAAAATCCGCAATAACTTTTTACTGGGTGTACCGAATTTGATAATTTTTAATTTAATCGAAAGCTGATGTTTATCATGTGGTCACATATAAATTTTATCGAGATCTGATAACTACTTTTTGAGTAATCTTTGATAACGCGTAGTTGCTTGACTATTTTTTCGTCGATCTACGTTGTATTACTCGTCGATGTAATTGAAGTCGGTTTTTTTTCGTTTGCGAGCAAACACAATTATTTAAGGGGCTACCCTACCTCAGCTCGAATTCAGATTTCACCCGTACTAAATACACATGAGAATTGAGAGCGCTTGGTTGTTCATCACGCGAATTATATGTATTTTCTCCCCACAAACATTAGCAATAGTTATTTTTTAAAAAACGCAACATATAAAATGTTCGTCATACTTATTTCAATTACCATGCTTAATCTCAAGTCCATAACTTCTATATTTACTGAGATATTTAGGTTTTAATACAAAAATAGAGGTAACTTTGCGATTTTTTTCTATCGAGAAAATTTTATGGAATCGTGTTTTCGAAACATATGAAAGATAGTTTATGTCCTGAACCTTACCATACATAAATTTCAAACTTAAATATTCAGTAGTTTGGAAGATATGGACATCCTGCCGAGTGGAAAATAAGCAATTTGAGGTAGGGTACACTCTTAACACATGGAATCTATAGCTACTTTCGGTACTTTTCCTACTGGCTTTCCCAAATTCAACCCTGTCGAAATTATTGTTATTAAAAATGTCAAGTCAAATGTCAATAAGGGACTATTTATTTTATCAATATTACGTCTATTCTAGGACTCAGTGGCGGATTAACATATTTGCCTCCTATTCAATTTTTGCCCCTACTGACTTCTTAGATTCGACATCTTACACAAAATTATGTTCCTTTGGTTAACGTTGTTAAATATGTTTAACTGGACTAACGCTTTAAAAATACAAATAATACCTTTATTAATTTTTTTATTAACACGTCCAGTTACTGATGGAAACAAAAAATTATCGTATTCAAAATTATGAAAGCTTTGTGTTAGTTTTTTGCGAGATTTTAAATCCGTAAAATCATCAATAATATCATCATCATATGAAATCTTTCTCATTAATTCTGATTCTATTTAAAAATACCTGAGGCGCTTAGGTTTTCTTGAATTAGAGTAGATCGTTCATAGTTTTTTCCCGATTTAAGCAAAAAAAGCTCCTCTTAACCGAACAATTGGTCGCTGGTGTCCATAAAGCCATATAAAGTTCTATATCTAAGTTTAGTTAAATGTTTTTTAAATTTTGTTTTCACAGGAGCAAAGAGAGACTGTTTAACGATCCAAGCTCTGGTTTCTGGAAAATAAGTATTTAAATTATGCACAAGGGTCTGAACTAAGTCAATTTATAAATTATTAAGATATATTTTGTTCCAAGGAAATGGCTTTTTCCGCCAAGGTTGATGTTAACAACTCAATAGGAATTAAAACTTGTAGTAAAATCCGTTGTAGACTTTTTGTCCTTTTTCTATCTCGGATACGAATCAAAGAATAAGGACAAGGAACGTATTAATCCTGAATATTGCTTGCACTTGCAGTTATTCTAATATCTTCTCCAGATTGTCAAGTTATTTTTTCTTCTCGCGTTACAAGCTTTTCAGTATGATCAGCCTTGATCGGATCCAAAGTCTTGAGGATTTCTAATCAAGAATCTCTCAAACTCATACACGCATTTTCTTTAGCTGATAAACGTGCCAGATTCACTCATTAATTTTTGCCAGCGTTGTGCCGAGCTTCCAAAAAAACCGTGAATTTCCTGTAGCACCATGATAAACCGACAACCTTTGTACATAAGTCGGCAACTGTAGTTGCCACTTAATTCATTAATGGGCAGAACAAGACACGAGAATAGTGAAAGGTGCTTGATGTACATTATTGACTGTCCCCGACAGTTTTCAATGTTAGTTTTATAGGAAAAAACTTTCTTCAGTTCCTAATTTCACTCTCGCTTCTCTCGCGTGTCTCGCGTCTCTCTCTCTCTCTCTCTAAATCAATTAAAAGAAATATTAATTAAAGACCGAGTAAAAATTATTGAATTCAAATTGTAATATGAAAACGCTATTGGATTGTTTTTAAAAATTTAGCCTGAAGTATATTTTACAGAGCGTGTGGTAATTTTTTGTGTTCAGACAAAACAAGAACTGAAATAGTGATATTTTTGTTGAATTTTCGAGACACATTTTCTGGATGTATATAATATCTTTTAATTTCTGTAAGACAAAAAAAAATTGGCAAAATTTGCCGTCCCCTAAAATTTTGCCGCCCTTTGCTGCAACGTACTCATACCAGTAGATAAATTTGCCACTACAAGGATTGCTTTTCGTATTTCGAGAGTTTGCTTTTTTACTCATTATATGTAAATAACAGTTTAGTTTAGTACTACAACCCGCCTGCCCAGCGTGGTGACTATGGGCAACACACATGAGTTCACGCATTTTTGGCGCGAACTTGTGGAGGCCTGTGTCCAGCAGTGGACTGCAATAGGCTGAAATGATTATGTTGATCATGATGAACAGCTTAGTAAATTTTTCCCGACAACTTAAAAACTGCATAAATATGATGGTCATTTTGCCGCCCCCTTTAATGTGTAACCCCCCCTGCTACGACACTACTAATCCCGTCCTTAACTCAGACTATTCTAATATATAAAATAGCTTGGCACGGATCTATTTTTTTTACTTTAGTCGCATTTCTGTATAAACTGACTGGTAATTAAAATAGTTATAAATGTTTCATACGAAGCTATTGATAAATCTGTGTTGTAAAATATATAATTTTTAT
Organism: Melitaea cinxia; assembly: GCF_905220565.1. Lineage (NCBI taxonomy): Eukaryota > Metazoa > Arthropoda > Insecta > Lepidoptera > Nymphalidae > Melitaea > Melitaea cinxia. The sequence continues at coordinate 11,207,949 of NC_059399.1, forward strand.
TATTGTCATAACACGTTCCCTGTGTTTTCATGCGCGATAACTAATAATAATAATTAATATTAGTTGTCATTTATAGTTTATCTTACACACCTGAGTAGCTGTGACAATATAAACTTACGACTACAACTATCTGTAATTACACATTAGGTACGCGTGTACGGAAGCGTACTATTATCAACAAACTGTCAAGGTGTGCGTGCTTGCTTAGAGATGTGTGATCTACTAACCTCTCTTTTAATATATTTTAAACTAGCTGTGCCCTCGACTTCGTCGATAAAAAAAAATTTATATATCCATATGCATTTATTAAAAAGAGGTTATTTTAAAATTACAAACGGTCACTCCAATTTTATTTATTTGTGTACATAATTGATAATTTAATTTTACATTTTAAATGTATGTTTTGAAATTACTAAGGACAGTATAACACAGTTTTACTCTTCTACTAGTTTATATAGTTATATCTCCTTAACCATCCAAAGGGTTAAAAAGAAAAATACAGTCGAATTGAGAACCTCCTCCTTTTTTGGAAGTCGTTTAATGAACAAAAATTGACACTTACCCATTATAGGTAACACTTTATATATATATATAATTACCAAGTGTTAAAATAGATTATTGATCACTGTTGTGGTATATTACCATTATGGTATATAGCGATACCATAGAGTTGATATGTTTATTTTTCATAAAAAACCGATTTAAAAAAAATTCCACAAAAAATTTCTTTTTAACCGACCCAAAAAAGTTGGATGTTATTGTATTTTTTCACTACGTGTACTGATTTTGAAGATTCTTGTTTTAATAGAAAGCTGATGCTTGTCTTCTAGTCCCATTTAAATTTGATGACTACTTTTTGAGTAATCTTTGATAACGTGTATTTACTTGACATTTTTCTCGTCTACTTACGTTATATTACTAGTCGATGTAAGTAATTGAAGTCGGTTTTTTATCGATTTTAATACGAAAGGAACTTTCTTAGGAAAGATACACAATAACATTAGAGTGAAATGAGGAATAAAATTTTGAAATAAGGATCGAAAGAAAAATGATATCCCGTGTAGGACTTGAAAAAATAAAAGCGGTGTAGTGTATCTCTATTTTGTGTAGTGTTGATAGTCACAGAATCACTGAGAATCACACACACATGTGCACATTGGTATTTTGTCTTGTAAGCTTTATGCAATAACTTATTTACCATCCACCACTATTTCGTAGATATAAAATAGTGCTCATACATAAAAATTAACGATCTTAGAAATGTTAAATTGGCATTTCAATTAATATATGTTAAGTTCAGGTGTAACTATTTATTTTCAAAATCCGCCAAAGCTTGTTATGACCAATACTTTAAGTAAAATTCGCATAAAGTTAGTAACTACCCTTATATTGTTCTCGGAAGTTCCTAAAAGTTAGTAATGGACGAGATGTCTTCTCTAAGCCATTTAGGTCAATGTATTCTTAAAGAAAACAAAGAACCTTAAACTACTTTTGATTTAGGAAGCAAAATAAAGGTATTAAGTTAGGGTTTTTCTAAATTAAATGGAATTGAATATTTTTGTTTATAATGTAATTGTTTAATTATATCCAACGTTATCTTGGGATGTCATATTATTATGTCACTTTATCATCGATGACAATTTCGAAGTGGTGTTTTCAATGACCAATGAGGCGTCTAACTGAGGGACGGCTACATACATACATATCAATGTATGGCTTCCCGCCAACTGTTTCGCAAGCGCTCTATTTTTTGCCCATCAAGGTTCTCACTTCCCACATTGCATTTTGGGGGTTATTGACATTAAAGTAGAATTATATAATGAATTATATAAAAATAAGCTGTTACACATAAAATTCTGGACAGATTTCACAGGAGACTGCCGGTGTGGCGAACGCGAAGTAACGTGTGTAAAGTGCCAAGTTTACGTTACCACCCACGATTACAGAAATAATACGAGGTCACAATAATGTCGACTGAAAAGTTTTAAACATCGACACTAAAAATGTTCTGGCGATTTAATAATGTACCTAATACATGCCATTACTAAAATTGATAAAATATGTAAAAAAACTCAGTCTAGTTACTAATAAGGCTTACTGCAAATCACAATTAATACAAATATAAAAATAATCCATAAGCACCAAAAATGTAAAAATAGAAGGAAATGTGTTTGTAGTTGCAACCGAAATGTACAGAACAGAGTTATAAAGCAAAAGCTTGAATACAATAATGATTACCGCTATTGCGTAAAGGGCCTTAAAGCTTACTCCACGAGGAAAGTAGGGTAGGTACATGCTTTGTAAAATATAACATATTAATGTGTATATTATATTGATACACATCTGTATCACTTCCTAACTTACCAGTTTTGCACACCTGCATTTAGATGTCCGTGGTTAAATGTTTATTCATATTTTGATATGAGATAAGAAATGCAAACACCATTTTGCGTTAGCAATGTTAGGCATCGATCGATGTACTCGTATGTTTATTTTTGATAGTAGGTACCTTAACGGATTCAATGGAATTTTTCTCTGTCATGTTTTAAAACGTTGATGTAAATGAAAGTATTTCTTAAAAGGTTTTAGCGGAAAGCAACATAATAATACCGTTAATACATTGAGATAAACATTGTATAATTTCAATAGCGATTCGTCTTAGATAACTTTGAATACTTGTTTGAGTGCAACTGACGCCAGAGCTTGCGACATCGCGACCGGACTATGGTATGCAATATGCGTTTGTCTCATACGCAACCAAAGGTAACAGGCTCGGAACGACCCAAACTACCAGTGAAAGCTGCTTCATTCTGTACCACGAATCGGTAAAATCAAAAGTCTTTATTGTAAGCGGTAGTGCGACCTTTGAAGGCCGCAGCTGAGCAAACAGCACACGTACCAATGTGCTTCGTAATTACAAAGGCAGCAATGACATCAGCTTTCTACAAAAATATTTAAATTCAAGGCATTTTTAAATTTGTATACATACAACAAGACACAGGAAAACTTTCAACCTTCCTTTCGTTAAATTAAACATAATTTATATAATATAATTTGAAAATAGTATACACCTACGTACCTCGAGCTCTCGCGCGGTTCCACAATGCACAGGTGTGTTATTTATACTATAACACGTAGCCGTTAAAATATAATTCATTTCAGCTAATTTCGTTACTGCCTACTAGGCCACTGCTTGCCAAAAACTCTATTTCAAGAAATACAAATGCAGACAATTGACATTAAACTTTGAGGTGTATTGCCAATGCCACATACTTACTCGTGATCGTAAAATGCATATATTTATGTAAAGAAAAGAAAATAAACCTTTTGGATTTTTATCGTGTCTCCGAGTACGAAATATTTATTTATTTGGGTTAAACGAATTTAAAAGGTATTTGTATAGACATTAATATATAGGTAATTTAACTTCAACAATCTGTATATATCTACTTATTTGTTTTCACGAAACAGAAATGTTTACAATGCAAAACAAAAGGTAATTGTTTCACAAACTGCTAATAATATATTTTTTTCTCCATGGTGGTGACTTGATTGCAATCAAGTAAAAAGGATCTACGTAAAAACGAGCCAAGAAGTCACTGAAAATTCTTATAGTTTACATCTCCATTATAACGCTGTAATAAAGGTGTATACAAAAATTCATCACTTCAACCTATCGCAGTCCACTGCTGGACATGGGCCTCCTCAAGTTCACGCCAGACATTATGGCGCGAATTCATGTGTTTTGCCCATAGTCACCACGCTGGGCAGGCGGGGTTGTGACTGCAGGGCTGGCTTTGTCGCACCGAAGACCGTCTTCAACCTGTGTATTTCAAAGCCATTTTTTTAAGTTCCAAGGTGGTAGTGGAACTGTGTTATCGCGGGAAGAGAGGGGGTACAAAATACAGCTCACTAGGAATTTTTCCGCAGAATGGGGTTTAAAATGCCTAAAATGACTGGGCTAAAGCTGTTTGTATGTTTTCATAACCACCGAGAGCGAAACGATTATTGACACAAATCTTTAACGGCATGTCTATGGTTTGGCCTACTAGCGATTCATTTTTGACACAATTTGTGTTCCATAGCTTGCGTCAAAATTCTCTCTAGTAAGCAAATTCAGAGATAAGTAGATAGAATATTGAAACTGACCTTAACACTTCTTGTGTTAGTTGATATTTAAACTTACATAGGTACTCATATTATGATATGTTAAATCTTTTTAACTGCATGTAATGTTTGTTAATTCCTTGGAAAACATTTAAACCTGTCTTCCTTTTTCTTAAAAATTAATTATATAAATATTTAATTATTTTTAATTATTATTTTAAATAATGATAGTCGGGTTTTGATATTGCAAATTAACTTTAAACCCATTTATAAGTGCAAAATGTATGTCAAAATAAAAAAGAAAACGTGTATAGGTAAGTCAAGTCAAGGTAATTGCTCTTCTTCTAATAATATTCTTTAATTATTAATTCATCTAATAATAATAATCTTCTTATAATATAAATTAATATTTTTTTGTTTATCCTTTATAGAATCGTAAACTATGCATTTGATCATGTCATGATCTTCATTAAAGTGTTATGCATGATGCCACAAAGGTTTCTGAGTTGGTAAGACCAAAAAATAAAAAAAAGTAGCAACGCGCGCAGGGTACAGCTAGTAATCTTATGAAATGCCTAAACAACTAGATATACTACTTACAAGAAGTAGCGTATTTATAAATTTCTAATAAAGAATTATTTATTTTTCCGAAAACAATCTCGTGTCATTTTTGAGTGACATCGGGGGCGCGGCGTTGTTCCGAAGTTACTCATATGAATGACGTCATCGGTTGTGCATGAATAACAAAGCAGGTAAAAATCATATGCATAAGTCAATAAAGCACTCGATTCATTCAACCGTTGCATCGCGGAATGGTTACGTTAAAAGTTAGAGAAATTTGATAAGTCATCAATTTATTATTATTGGTTTATATTTGTCTTATTCTAAGTTACAAAGTTGATGCCATGTCGACTCCCGGACTTATATTGTTTTGTTACCACTGATCTTTAACAGTGGCAACAATTACAGTTCATTTTCAATTTATTTGTATAATTATTTATTTCATTGGAAGCTATACTGAAATTTGGAACACATCCGCATCACATTCAGTTCCGCATAAAATGTAAATACAGACATATGTAATTTTTTTTTAGTTTATTAAACAGTATTGAACTTATTTTACTTTAATATTTTTCACGCTAATAAAACAAGTTTAAAGATTTGTTTGCTTCTTTGTGTCTTTGGAAAGATTATTTTTATTTAATCTACGGATTTGATTTAATTTTTTATTTTACTTTGCGGCCAAAACATTACGTTCAAGCGTCAAAAATCTGGCAAGGACCTAAATTTAATGTGAGTGAAACCGTGGTTGATGTATAGTATTAAATAGATGTATACGTGATAAAAGAAAAAAATAGCATCATATCTATTTGGAATTGCATTTGAAGGTAATGTAATCGATCGCACGTGCTAGATTTTTAAACAAGATTATTGCACATGAGACGTCAGTTGGTCTCGCGTTTATTATACAATCAGTACCTTTAAATAAGCTTATATATTGGAGTTTCTGTCTCCTTAATAATTGATAGACAATTTATTTGAGGGCTTACGATAAATGAGTATAAATTAAAACAGAAGTGTTCGGATCCTTGTTGTGTTTATAAGTATTGATAGATCTTATAATCTTATATTTTTACTCTTGTTGGAGTCTAGAGTTTGAAACATCTTGTACATTACGAAATATATGTCAACCACATATAATGCACAAACATGGAACGTTTTTCGTTATTGACAATACTTTCCGTTTCGATTCATATGCTAGTAAATGACAACTTTAATCAACTTTATTGTTTTAATAAAGCCAATTGCGATGTCAAATTGAATGTTAAAAAGGCACCCACTACATTAAGAGTGATTATAAAAATAGCCACTGAGGTTAGTACATTAGTAACTAAAGATATATGCTCCAAGTACTTGTCTATATTTAGTTATAGAAGCTAGGCGGATAGTTGTAGGACACATTTGTAATATTGTTTGATAGATAAGTAAGAAAATAGATATTATATACGTAAATAACAGTGACGAAAGCGGCAATCTAAAATCTTAAATATAGTGGCAAGTAAACAAGGCATGGCTTAGTTGAAAGATTTTCGTCGAGTCCACTAAAATTGTTTTAAAATTATTGGTATGTATTTCTACTTAAATTTTCATTTATTGTTGTGTTAAAATAGACATCAGCCTATTTAAACCAAAATTATAAAAAATACCATTTTAAATATTAAGAATGGACGATTCTTTGATAACTTGCTTGCAGAGATCCTATCGAGAATGTATTATTAAAATTTAGGATACGACGGAGAGAAATCTATTTCGTGTAAACTGATAAACGATTAGTTATTGTTTATCCCTTGTATCGACAACGAAAGTTTTGCTCTCAGCCTCCTTTCACTAATGTCTTTCGGTTTGGTACTTAGATCTTCAACGAGATAAAATAGATCGCAATGTCCGAATAGTTACCGCGTGCGGTCAGTGAAGCTTTGAGAGAAAATAAATCTTCAATTAGGTCAATCAAATGCCAGACGTAGCGCTGCACTGTAACGTTATTAGTTATTTTTTATTATTTTTCTTTAACATTTTATAGTCTTTAACTTCATAATCGTTGAAAGATTATCTCGTAGGGAGAAAAAAATCTCCACCAAAAGTAAAAATTCAAGAATATTTTTACAAAATCAAAAGTTTTGTATTTTAATAATTCAAACAACTCTTTACCTCTTTATTTATTTAAACAGGTATAATGTCATCATTGTAGGCACCAAACTCAACCATCGTAAAAAATCTGACTTTAATAATCAATTGATTATTATGAACTTGTTTTGATAATATTTTTAACTTGATTGGTTGAAAACGTGTCATATGTGACAGATAATGACAACTTACTATTTTATTAATGCATTATACAATATCTAAGGCTTGTAATCCCGCAGCTATTTCAAATCCCGCGGGATTGAAAACGATCCCGGCCGGAATTTTCTATAATAAGAAATATCTTATAGCTCCTATGTACTGAATAGCTTCTGTTTTTTGGACAGCTCTCTATGTACTGTGTCCCTATGTGCGAAGACTTGTACACCCTCTAACTTGGAGTAAATTGAAGAAAAACGCTAAATATAGCAAAAAAACTTTCATATCTCTTTTAATTTGGTTGATATTGGACATTTGGTATATATATATATATATATATATATATATATATATATATCAGTTCAGAGCCCTGATTACTTGCACCTGTAACCAGGGCACCTACATGTGATGACGGTGGACAACAGGACTGTCCGGCAGAATTTCTGGATTAACGGCGTTTATACTGTATGGCAGGCATAAGCGAGAGTAGTTTTACGATGCAGGGATTTGGAAACCCAATATCGGCGTCTGGTCAGAGTGAGAAAGCTAGCTCGTAGGCGTCATCTTTGAGCGACTGCAGCTCTCCATTAATGGGTACCTTGAAAATAAAATACAAAACAAAAGAAAAATACTTGATCTAGATACTAGATCTACCGATCTATTTGAGAAAAAAAAAATTCGTTAGCATAATTTCATTTTTATTTATAGTTTTTAAACGATTAGAACCGATTTTTCACAATTTGATTCAAATTTGGAGGATCTACCGGCTAAATCAACTTGATCATCAGATATACTTGACCTAGTTCGAATTTTTTTTTATTTCTATTTTTTTACGATGTTTAGCGATTTTTAATGGGTAGAGGGAGCGAAATTTAGTTGGATGACAATCCAAACAATATCTAGGGCTAGGCAGTTCGGATTTGCGTTTAGCGCATTGAAATTCATAACAATCGTACTTGCTTTAATGTAAAAAAAAATGCATAATTGTATTTTTTGCAATTTCTAGCCACGTCGCCGTTTTTTTTTTTTTTGAAATTTACTCATAATAAGAGGTATTCGGACCAAAAGGACCAAAAACTCTGATTTAGCGCATCAAAATACATAAACCTAAGTAGGTCTGGTCAAAGGTACAGCACTTTTTTTGTAGGCTTGTGTTTGAAATAAAATAGCAATATACCTTTGTCATAAAAAGTATGTTGTGTGGTCCTATTTCAATTTCATTGAGATTTGACGAGTATTTTTTGAGCTATGCCTAGTAATGCGCATTTAATTGACTATTTTTTTATCACCCACGTTTTTATTATGTTATAGTCTCTCAGCTTTTGCGCTTAGGTTGAACCGTCAAGCGTCTGGTACAGTCCTTTGATTCCGTCGAAAGCAAAGCACGCCAATTCATTTTTCAAAATTTTCTCATTGTTCTATATCGATCCGCTGATCAAATGGTTGATCGCTACGGAAATGGCGCTATTCGGGATTGTAATCCTTAGCTATATCGTACAAGGTACAAAAATAATTATGGTGTAACTTTTAGTATGTTGAATGTACATTATGTTATCAGTTATTTATGTTGTTGTATTTTTTTTCAGATGGCACAGTTGATAACTGTGCGACTAAATAAGTCGGACCAGCAGCCGCTGGGATTTCGTTTGCAAGGAGGAAAAGATTTTGGCACTCCACTTGTTGTCCAAAAGGTAAGCTGTTATTGTAATTTAAAGAATAAATATCTTTTTTACACAAAATTATCTATACCTTTTACGCAGGTACCTACGCGTGTAAATAATTATGTGCAATTTAAAAATTTGGCTCTATGCAGTTAGCCTAAAATAAAGTATCTAATAGGTCATAATAATAAAAAATCCTACTGTACTGTATTGAGGACTCGATAGAATTATTTCATCCAGTCTTAGGGGATTTGCGGGGTAGACATGTGGCCATACACTTTCTGAAGATACGTTAATAATGGCGAATATATTTATTCTATTAAATTTCTAGTCATTGCTTACTTATAAACAATGATAGACGAATGTTTGTACTTCCTGATTTTTATGCACAATGCTTTGTATATATGCATAAACTTAAATATAAAAATGAATCGTAAAATGTGTTCGTAAGCGTATAACTCAACAACGCCTGGACCAATTTTACCAATTCTTTTTTAAAATGTTCGTTGAAGTCTAAGGATGGTTGTTATGGCGAGAAAAATTCGAATAATTTCCGTAAAAACCTTAAAAACAGCCCTTTTCTTTTTCCCCTACAAACGTTTTCTAACTAAAATGTAGAGTCAATTTGAACGTTATTGCTATTCAATAAAGTTCATGTTAAATAATATATTAGGGCGCATTTTACGTAAGTAATTATTTAAATTGATCTTAGTCGTAGACCGTATTTTAATTTAATTTACATAGAGTAAAAATGGTATTAACTAGCTATTTCACATTACTTATTATATTGTTGCGTTAACAATAGAAAATTCCCGTTTTTAAACTATCGACTCCAAATTTGGTACGAATCTCCTATATGTAATGTAGAAATGATCGATGAGCGGATTTTAGGATAACTCATGCCCAATAAGGATTACGGGGGTGGGCGTTAACAATGAAAATTTTAAATGTATGTAACTCCCAAACAGTCTTCGAGTGTAGTCTTCGAGCAATGCGTCCTGCCTGTGTTAACATACGGAGCCGAGACGTGGACACTGACGAAGGGACTGGTCCACAAATTAAAGTCGCTCAACGAGCAATGGAACGGGCTATGCTTGGGGTTTCTCTCAAAGATCTCAAATCTCTCAAAAATGAAGAAAGAGGATTAAAAATGAGACTATCCGCGAGAGAACGAAAGTAACCGACATAGCCCACAGAATTAGCAAGTTGAAGTGGCAGTGGGCTGGTCATCTGTGTCGCAGGACTGATGGCCGTTGGAGCAGACGGGTCCTGGAGTGGAGACCGCGTCTTGGCAAACGCAGTGTGGGACGTCCTCCGGCCCGTTGGACCGACGATCTACGTAAGATTGCCGGTGTAGGTTGGATGAGGATTGCGGAAAACCGGGATGTCTGGCGCGAACTTGGGGAGGCCCATGTCCAGCAGTTGACTGCAATAGGCTGAGCTGACTGAACTCCGAAACTACTGAACCAATTTTTATCAAATTTTGTACACATCTATAATTTTGTCCAACTGGGAGATAGGGTAGTTTTTATCTCAATCGGACCTGGTAGGTGGCGCTGCTATCAGTATGTAACTCTGAAACTACTGAATCAATTTTTATCAAATTTCGTAAGCATATGTAATTTGGTCTCACCTGGAAGATATGGTAGTTTTGTATAATATAAAACGTCACTTTGCAACTCTATAAATTCACAGGAGTGTCAATCCTGTACACGAGAAAAATCAAGGCGCGTCAAAAACTACGAATTTGCAAAGCAGATTAGGTGTCCTTCTACATTTCGTTTAAGTAGCTAATGTTTATCTGCCATGAATGTAGTAAAGCCCACACACGGCTATCGACCGATCGATGCGGCGAGACGACAAGGTGCAATTCACACTTACCAACTAACTAATTTCAATGCGTATGAAACAAAAACAACACACTTAGGCATATATTAGTTATTTTGTGTTAAGATCAGTATTGATAAGATTTTAATTTTTTTAATTTTTTGGATCTCTATCTAACATTGCATTTAAATCGTAATTAATTTTCAAAAATATATCTATACGTGTGAACATTTCTTATACTATAGACTAGCTGACTCGGCAAACGTTGTCTTGCTGCTAAACGCTATTTAAAAATAGAAGTTGGTGGTAGAAGGGTGAAAATTTATGGTTGTATGTATTTTTCAACGCCAAATCATAATAAAATGAAAATAAATAATTGATCTAAAAATTAAAAAAAAAATTGGGATGGACTACCCTTAACATTTAGGGGGATGAAAAATAGATGTTGTTCGATTCTCAGACCTACCCAATATGCACACAAAATTTCATGAGAATCGGTCAAGCGGTTTCGGAGGAGTTTAACTACAAATACCGCGACACGAGAATTTTATATATTAGATGTACAGGAAATACTCACTAGAAATTTGACCTACTGTACTCAGTAATTAAAATCAGTAATTTTTTTAATTATAGTAAAAAAGGTTTGGCAATGATAACTGTAAAAAGTCGCTATCTCTTACCTACATATATACATAATTATACTCGTATGAATTTTAAACTACTAAACGCACTTGGACTAGTATCTTGTATTTCTCACGTTTTATCAATTTTCAAAGTTCTAATGGGTGATTAGTTATCCAAAGAAGCTTTTACCTCTCATTAACTGTTAGATGACCTCGTTAAAGTCGTTTCGGTACTCGTCATCTCTAATAAGGTATCTCATGAGGACTTTTTCGTGTTATTACTCAGCACAGCATAGGCAGCTTCCTTACATTTAAAATTTATTTATTTTAATGTACTAAAGAAGGCAGTAATAATAATAACTCCTTGTTGTAATAATCGTTTATGAGTAAGTAATTAATGTATTGATCCGTATTCGTTCCTGTTTTACGATCAAGCAGAAAGCAAAGGTATGTATGTAATAAATAAATCCGAAATTATAATAACGAAGTACGTTAACATATACTTATAAATCATAAAAATTGTTTTGTTAAGTAAAATAGGTACCTACATCACTAAGTAAATATCCCTGTATAATGTTGCGGAAGAAGAAACTTCGACCTTAGTGGTTCTCACTTGACCTTTAAATGGTAGAGTTATTGTTAAAGCGAGAATTTTCTAATTTTACACACAGATTATTTAAAACCTCTTTGGTTTTAAAGACCATTTATTTTAACAAATGAATAGCTTGCGTCATTACTACCAATGGCATGTCTAGGATAAGGTAATTAGTTTAAATCACGAAATGAAGACGCTATCATTTATGCAAGGCGAAGATAAATAATTCATCTTTCTTATTAGATTTAGCATCGACCTAGTTGAGTTGGCTTGATCCATTGACCTTGTCTTACAAACTAAGTAGGTACTAGCAATTAATGTATGCAAGTATTTTTACTAAACATAATAAAAAAAACAACATGTCTTGTTGTTGCTAAGCAGTATTTTGAATAATAATTATTTCAAACGATTTTAAATTATTAAATAACAAATTCATATTTCAAAAGCTTAGAGTAGATCGATAATTCATGAACTCAACGTCTCTATTTGAATAACTGTAATTACACTTACGAGTCCTACCGTTGAATTAGTCAATATAACAGAAATTTTGTCACAAAATAAGAATACCGACGATATTTACTGACAAACATAAAGGAAATGATTTTAAATTATTTTAATTTTTATATTAATATTTTTAAACAAATAAATCTTATACGGCGAACAATTGAGGTTTGATTATTGCGTGATTATTGCTGTCACAGATAAAACATATAAATATGAATCAGTCTTTATGTATGACTCAACATAAATATAAGAGTTTTGTTGTGAAAACATGGAAAAAATGTTGCCTAACATTCTATTTCATTAATATTTAAATGTCGATGTGCCATGGGTTTTACGCATTTCCTAGTGACCTACTGTAAATATTTTTGCTAACAATTATTATTTAACTATATGCCTAAATTGATAATATTTTTGTTTATTTAATTTATTTAAATAATTCCCAACGTTATAATGTTCAGAATACTCTTTGATATTTAAATTGACTATATAACGTGATATTCTATTAGTTAAAATAAAGTTTTGTTTTTAATCTACTGACTATTAGTTTATTTTATGTTTTAGAATAATTTGGTATGACTAAAACGTATATTATTTTTTTTTAAATGTCTTCACAAAAATTACAAGTTCTCGCACTAAAACGGTCGATTTCTATAAAAGCTTTGTTGTAGTCATCGGTGTAAAAGGTATCTAATATATTGATATAAAGAAAAAAAAAAATAACGAACAAATATTTAAGATGATAGTTCCGTTATAAAATTTAACTTATGATACTCCATACACTATCTGATAGTTCAGTGAACTGTTAATTCCCGGATCTACATGGATGTGCCTAATCATAGTGAAATGCTTTGTTTATAAAAAGCTATTAGAGAGGTTAGCAACTCGACCGCTTATATCTATGTTACGAGTGACGCGAATAATACAATCATGTGGGATGTGGTGCCTACAAAACGTATGTACAAAATTTCAGATGTCAGTTCGAGATTTAATCTTCTAGTAAAAAATATACATGCCAAATTAATGCGAAGATTTTTTTGTGTTCTGACGTCATTCGCCTGACTCCTATATATTAAACATATACTATATACAAGTTTTTTTTTCATAATTTTCTTTAAATGTCGATTTTGTATAATTTAAACTAATATTACCTACTTTAGTAGGATGACATATGAGATAACAACAACAATGCATAATAAAAGCTGTTTATATTTTATTCTTCCATACAAGGATTATCCAAACACACAAAGTGCTGACGTAAAAGGATTGGTAGCTTACTTCTAAGAGAATTTAAATGTACCGGATTGTAGTGAGATCGTGTTATAAAATTTAAAATGTATAAATACATTATTTATTCGTAAATATAAGATCCATTATTTATTTGGATTAAAGGAAACTAGTACCTATCTGTAGTAGTACTTATAAAGCAAATTTGCCAGTGTAAAAAAAATTATCACGACATATGCTAAATACCAAATAATTTTAAATGATAAGTGATTTTAACTTTTATCTATTCAAACTGTATTCAGTTAGGTATTTTAAATGTATCGCAACGTGATTTATAAGGATATGAGTTATTTATAAAATTATCTACGTATATATTTATAAGATGGAATGGTTTGATGGCAATTATTAAGCATTAAGAAGTAACTTTTCTACAAGAGAGAATGAACAGATTCACTCTTATTAGCCGACCGGCTGGACAGCCGTCGGCGGGCGGTTGCATAACTGGTCGAGTTTTGTTGTTTCGAACTTCGAACATAATCTGAGTCACGTACTGGCAGAGATTTGTTTTGAAATTAGAACGCCGTACGGCGACAAAGTTCGGTGGATTATCGCCATCGGTATTTTCTAACTACATATCTCGGTAGTTGTACGTATAGTAACGATGCAGTCCACAATGGTTTATACTCACTGAGATATGTCCACTGCAATAATTAAACTTTCTTGCTTTAAGGAAATTCTATTGTGTGTAAATCATGAGGGTTGTTTGTTTTTCTATAACCGTGAGTTGTTATTTCTGCTTTACGTATGAAACTATTTGAATATTAATGCATTTTTCTTGTCGTTTCGCACACATCTTTCCCAGCGGTCACATGTATATTTATAGCCCATTAAAAAAAATTAAACTGAGAATAACATTATACAAATTTTGTTTAGGTATTTGTATATTACGATGGGTACTAAATACCTAAGTAGGAACTTAATTATAATTGAATTGGTGTACATACCTATTATATCTTACAGTATTTTAAAGATGAGACGGATGGATTACATAAAATGTTATTTGGTATAAAATTAAAATAGTATACGCATGTATAGTTGGCGTAAAATTAATTTTCTTATTATTAGTTACCTACATAAATTTGTATCTTAGAGATTTAGAGAACAAATACCTAACAATATATTTTTCATAATGATAGCAGCTGACGACGCCAGACGCCTTACATTGTAAGAAGTGAACAATAAAAAAAAGTACAATATGACATGACCTCGCACGGCGGGCGGGACTACATTAATCTCTTGCTCTTGTATTTCTGCTCCCGTATATGGCTTGCGCATGCGCCGCCACGCTAAGGGCATCGTCATAGAGTAGTAAAGAAATATCATTTTTTAACTTTTGAAGAATAAATCAAACTAATTTCGTAAAGAAAAGTGAAGGTACTTATTATGGTCCTACCTGTATAGGTCGACTTTTTGTAATAATAATCAATCTCTTCTGTTTCTTCTGTCTCTTCTGTAGTAGTTCTGTTAGCAGTTCTTTAATTTCAGCGTGGCTATTGAAGTTAAAAGTTTCCTTAAAATGAAATAAAGTACTTACACATTTTTTATTGTTATGATGAAATTTGTTCATAAGAGATTACTTTACTATTTTATAAAAACTAAAAAATATCAGTAACAAATTTACATGGCCAGCTGTTTTTATTATATATCTTTACTTGTAGATATTGAATAAACTATTCAGAGTGATAAAAATAATTAACATTTGCAAGGACATTTTGCCTCAGACGTAAATAATACAGAACAACATATTATTCATTGACATCCGAGAAATGTGAGTCAAATCATTACTAATTGGTAACAATTAGAGGTACGAATCACGACTTTGAGTTATAAACAAGCGCTAATTTTAGCGTGACATTGATGGTATCAGTAGAATCATTTTCACAGCTGACAATGTACACAAAATCATTATGCTTTCATATACATTTCTGTTCAAATGTAAGGAAGATTTACTAAACTTATATAGTAAACTTTTTTGGAGTTGAAGTCAAAATACGCATCCATTTAGCCAATACTTTGGTCGAAGATAGATAGTGCTGTGTCGAGGTCATTGCCGACAACTCAGCGACCATAAGAAGGTTAACTTACGAGTTTTACGGCTGGCAGAAACATTAAATTTCTGGCAGCTGACTGATAGTAAGGAGCACGAAATAAAAGGTTAATCGAATACATAACAGCACGTGTTGTTGCAATATCAATTTCATATTCGTCTTCGTCTACCAATTATCCCGAGTGCATTCAGTTTACAAGTACTAAATAATTATAAATATTACAGAAAATATTTCTTACGTTATTTTTAATAGATATGAGTTTAATACATTTCTTATTTTTTCATTTAAAATATTTTATGTTTAATCTTAATATTTTATATACTTTGTCGGGTTAAAATAAAAATCGTGGATTTTAGGGTACGTATAAACATTTTTATCGATTTTTTGTCGTTTTATAAATTATGCGGCACAACCAGACGTTGCTGATCTCACTATGACGTCAGCGCTTCCTTCCTCTCCATGTACCTTGCATTCCACACTAATGTGCTCGCTTAAAAAACTGGATGGAACTGGAGATGCTTGGATAGTTTGATATCGTCCTAGCATACCATAGAAATACAATATCCACGTGCACCGTCGTATCCTAAAATTTATACTTCTAATTACGCATTGTGATAAGGTTTTCACCATCGTATAGTCTTTATTTTTAACCGACTTCCGAAAAAGGAGGAGGTTCTCAATTCGACTGACGCTTTTTTCGTCGACCTACGTTGTATTATACCGCATAACTTTCTACTGGATATACCGATTTGGATAATTCTTTTTTTG
The DNA here is from genome assembly GCF_905220565.1 of Melitaea cinxia. Taxonomy (NCBI): domain Eukaryota; kingdom Metazoa; phylum Arthropoda; class Insecta; order Lepidoptera; family Nymphalidae; genus Melitaea; species Melitaea cinxia. The sequence goes on from NC_059399.1 coordinate 11,224,207, forward strand.
TTAGAAAGGGGATATCCCTAGTTTAGTACCATGATAAGGAAACCAGGATCTGATGATGGTATCGCAGAGAAATCGAGGATAACTCTTAAAAATCCGCAGTAACTTTTTACTGGGTGTACTGATTTTGATAATTCTTTTTTTGTTGGAAAGAAGATATCCCTAGTTTAGTACCATGATAAGGAAACCAGGATCTGATGATAGGATCCCAGAGAAATCGAGAGAAACTCTTGAAAATCCGCAATAACTTTTTACCGGGTGTACCGATTTTAATAATTTTTAATTTAATGGAAAGCTGATGTTTGTCATGTGGTCACATATAAATTTTATTGAGATCTGATAACTACTTTTTGAGTAATCTTTGATAACGCGTAGTTACTTGACTATTTTTTTGTCGATCTATGTTGTTTTACTCGTCGATCTAATTGAAGTCGGTTTTTTTTTTCGTTTGCGAGCAAACACAATTATAAAAAAAAATACTTTTGTAAAATAAAGAATAAAAGTTTTTCGTGGAGTTATGTCGCACTTAATTTTAATAAAATATTAGAACTTTACACATAAATAGATAGTAAAGAATAAAATATTCTTTATACTTATCATCACATTTTAAGCAATCCATTAGAAAGATACCTATTTCAAAAAATCATTCACAATAATAATATTCTTTCGTGACTTCGCGCATGATCATAAATTTACAGCCGATCGGGTTCCTATAAGGTACCTATTATGTTATGTAAGTATTATAATAATAAGAAAATTATCTCGGCATTAATTTAAACAAGACGCTGTCATGGTCGGATCATTTAAAAGCAATTAGCAGTAAAACTTACAGCACTGAGTTCGTTCGCCTTAAATTCGTTCTACCAATCCCTACCAAAATGATATCCACAAACTCTCTTCTCTTATCTTTTCTAGATTATGCAGATGCAAACTATCCTAATTTGACCGAGGACCAACTTAATAAGCATGAGCGACTTCAAAATCTTGCCTTCTGGTTCATATTTGCGTACGCAAATTTGAACATGTTTCTGGATTTGGTTCCAAGCTCAAGTGGCTTCAAATACGCTCTCGCCGGAACCTACATATTCTTTCTCTGTTGTACTGTGTGATATTTAATCCAAATTATCCTTTTTATCAAAAAAAATAAATAAATATATATCTCGGTCGAACTTCAGAATTAAGATTATATCGTACACTAGTCCAAGTATTTTGGTCAGTCTTTTACTGTTCAGGCTATTAACTTATGAAATAGTCTGCCCTTACCTATAACGGAGGCTAAATCACTGTTGACTTTTAAAAACCACGTTAAGGGTTAAAACGTTAAGGGTTAAAATAATGTTATATAATGCACAATTTCTTTTGCTTTTTTTCTTTTTTGTTTATAAATATGTTTTATTATTTCTCTTAACTTTATCTTAAATTTACATTTATTACTACTTTATTAGTTTATGATATAATATATATTATATTATTATTCTTCGTTTTATCTACATATGTATTTTCTTCAAGTATTAGAATGTAGACATTTGTATGTAAATTTATTATACAACTAGCTGTACCCTTCGTGCGTTATTGCAACGCTTTCTTTTTGTGGTACCAACTCAGAAACCTTTGTAGGCTCATGCACAACACTTTGCTGAAGATAATGACATGATCAAACGCATAGTTTACGATTCTATAAAGGACATACAGACAAACATTTATATATATATATATATATAGACTACAACACCTAACCAATTTCGATAAAAAGTTTGATTTTTATGTCTGGGTTTACCGGAAGAAGTGGCTTATTAGCCATAAGTCGTCCCTTTGTACTTCAGTCTGTAACTATCTTTAACCTTTGTTTGTAATGTATTTGTGGTGTACAATAAAGTATTAAAAAAAAATTATACATCAATAATTGTATCATATAATCAATTAACCTAACAATATTCGCTTATAATTATATTTTATTGAGCACATTTAAAATAAAATTTAATAATTATATTGAGTTACGTACTAAGATACACAATACAGAAAGATAATTTTTCTTAAAATTTAATTACTTCTATTTCGTTCATTTTCTGGGAACTTATAAGGTGATAAATTCCGTATAAATAAAAGGTGATGTCACTATATCCGTCATTTGTGGTTGTTTGTTAAGTATAACATTATTAAACTGAATCTAAGACTGTTTTCATCAGTTTATGAAAATGTGAACCCACTGTTACAGGAAAAGCTGACGGCATTAACAATCTTATGATGCATATCATTTTCCTCTGCGGTGATATTTAATTTATATGGCAGGATGCTTTACATAAGCAAGTACCTAATGCATACTCCAAGCGATAATAAGTGTACTTTTATTGAATTAGTATCGTCCAAGTATTTAGTGTGAGTATTAATAACAAAAGCGCTTCTCACTTCTCGATTACTATACCTGTTTCGGGATAAATTTTTATATGACTAGGTCGGCAAACAAGCGTAAGGCCCACCTATAGGCATCGCAAGCGCGTTACCGATTCAGCCGCAACCCTCCCCAGGAGCTCTGGCCACCTGGCACACTAAAATATTTATGTAGTGTAAAATCTAATAGATTTAAATAAAAATTAAAATTAAAAATATATAATAAATAAATCTTTTTCTAATTAAATAATGTTTATTGCACATATTTGCTCCAGGTAAACGGTGGCAGCGCGGCGGAACGAGCTGGGCTGCAGGCGGGCGATGCGCTGATCCGCGTCAACAACACCGACGTGTACACGCTGCGGCACCAGGAGGCGCAGGACACCATTCGAGCCGCGGGCCCTGCACTCGAACTCACCGTGCAACGGTATGTTTTATTGCAAATGTAACCAGTTCAGATAGTTTTCTGATCTATAACAATATCTAATAGATTAAAGTGTCTGATATGTTTTTGTCTAATTTCACCATCAAACTCCTGCAAAAACACCACCTCATCTTACCAAACTGATGAAATCAAAAGTTGCACTTCACTATTTGTGCTCGATAAATCCTAATAATAATGTATCTGGTAGCCTATTAGTAATTTTCAAGATCACGATTAAGCCTGTAATATCCTACTGCTGGTCTTAAGCAAGATAAACTTTATCAGCAATCCGTAAAATTAGTAATTAATGTTTGAAAATAATTATTAAACCCTTATTCAGAAGCAAAATATAAAGAGAGACCAATTTTTAAATACAACATTATATTATGAACTTCTCATGAAATAGTGTAGTATTTACACAAACAACTAACTCGTCTGCGGAACTAGACAAAATGATTAAGCTTTCGTCTTGATAGTGACATAAATATTCCACAAGTCACATGACAACTCTTGCAAATATCAATATGTTTTGAACTGTGGAAAAACAAATTTTGAAAATCAAGCTGATAAGTAAGTAAAAGTAAGCTGAACTGACTGAAGGTGGTAAATAATTTTGTCTACCTTAATCACAGATACCTTAATGTTAACTTTTCACTGCCGCTAATGCGAGTTTGCACCTAATGAGCTACAGATGGGTTTCTTATCTCAAGTATTGTGGGGTAGTTACTAGTTAGAAAGATAAGCAGTGAAGAAGGAAGTTTAGGTTGTTTTCGAGTCTAATTATTAAAGGTTTTTTTTAAATAAATATAGTTTCACCGTTAAGCCGTCTATTTATACTGATAAAACGTTATTTATTCTAAATATAATTCAGAAGATTAAGTTTAATAGATTTAAAATTACGCTTAAAATAAACAATCCTTGTCATAAGTTGTTGGTAAATACATAAATAAAATTTCGATATAATTCAATAATGAGAGGCAATATAAATAATATCGTATATATTTAAAATTCATTCACCACAATAAAAGAGTTTATCGGTCAATAAATTGGCACGTGCCCTGCAAATTGCAGTAAGAAAAAACCGAACTAACAAGTTTCATTGTTATTTCCAATAAGTTATCTTCATTGGTATGTATGAAAAAGAAAGATAATTAAAATCCTCAGCATTTTTTACCGTGGCGCCTAGTTCTCGTTATAATACAATACTGACATTCAAGACACATGCAAGTTAATTACGTCACCGAATGTTACTTATATGGAAGCCAGGTGGTGACTAGCATTACACGGGCTATTTGCGTAATGGAAGCCCTGCGACTGCAAAAAACTTTTAACTGGGTTTCATTTTTAAACTGTTGCACTTACATTGTCTCTTTTTTCAAAAACGAACTTCAAAATTAGAAATATTTATGAGATTTCTTATTTTATCTAAACAATTTTATTTGAGGAGTTCAATTACACGGGTAAAAGGTTGACTTAAGTTATTTTTAAAACAAAAAATCATAATTTGTGAAGGCTGTTGTTGACGAATAATAGTAATAAATATGTAACAATGTTTTTTATCTTATAAACGGTTACATGAAATTATTATCATGGTCCAGCTATCATAGACATAATAATTTTACAACGTACAGTTGTAGTAGTTAATTAAAATGTGATATGTATCATTAATATAACACTTTATACTATACAAGTAGGACTTATGTATTAATTGAGTAACTTATTTTGTCTGCCGTAACCATTACAGATTATGCTATTAAGTTGATATTATTTATAAATAAATAAAGGTTTCATAAAAATAAAGCATTAAAACAAAATATGAGTAATAAGAACCCCGACTATGTTTTTGGAGACTTATAATTAGAAAAGTCATAGAAAAAATAAAATGGAACTATTTTCCACTTCTATTGAAAACACAATGTTTATTAACTTATAACATCAATATGAAATACAGAAATTACTATATTATTATAGTTACTAAAAAATATTTATTAGGTACTTCTCTTCCTCGCCTTATTGTCTCCACTAGTGACAAGAGAGCTGGTGCATTTTTTGCCCAGAGAATCGGCATATAGCGATTCAATAGGGAAATGTTGCCATCATTCTTGGCACCATTCCACGTGGATATGATTTATATCATAACTATCTGTAAATAAAAAGTTGTGAATAGTAAATATACATAATATTGTAAAATTTTGATTTTTTTTTTTGATTATTTGTCAACATTTCAGTGGCGGTGGTACCTGGAGGCCGGCGGTCACACCGACAGGCAGCCTGCCTCGCCCCGGCACGCGTCCTCTTGGCGCGAGTCCAGTCCCAGTCACAACAACATCTCTCAAGGCCACTCCTCAGCCATCACGCAACTTCGGTTCCGGGCACAACAGCGTTGCCAAACCTTTTGGTTATGTAAGCTTTTTGAGATTTAAAAAATATATATTAACTGATCTAATTTGAGCACTTTGTTTTTTCTTTCTAAAGACTACCAAAGATCACTTTCTACAGTTTTAGTAAACGTTTTCAGTTTTTATTAATTTTTTCGTATTTTGGTGTGTATTGCCATATTGTGTGTCAGTTTCTCTACTGTTAATAAATGCCACTTTTGTTTGTAGTTAAAATATAAAATATAAAAATTACAGATGAATGGCAGTGATTCAGTGAAGAGTATTGTAAATAAGCAATACAACACACCGGTAAACATGTACAGCGACAAAACGATTGCCGAAACACTTTCGGCGCAAACTGAAGTCTTAGCAGGAGGAGTTCTTGGGTGTGTAAATTAAAAAAAAAGTCAATAATTATTGTAGTTATGTATTTTATTAATAGATAAGGTGTTCGACTCCTAACTGCGTTCCTTCAAATTGTTCTGTAGGTAGATCACGTTCCGCGTGAAAAAAAACCTAGCCTATTTTTAAATTAGGCTTTGTTTAAATAGACGAACTACTTTAATATACTTGTTTCGCATGCATCCTTTCGTGAGCGCGTAAGGACGATTATAATTACAATAAAAACATTCTACGAGTAAAATAATTCTTTTCTATATGCGGTCCTTTAGTTGTATGCGGCAGTACCGCAGTAGTAATAATATTTCACTTTACCGACTTTTTTTAGGGCTAAGGAAAGCAGTTAAAAATAAAATAAATAAATGTCTTATAAACACACACACAAACACATAAACGATCGTATGTTACTACGGTAAACAACTTAATGCTTTTGTTGTAGGTAACAGCCGACTGTTAAAGCTATTTTTTTTTTTTTTGATAAATTTACATAGAAATAATACATACATAAACAAATATATACCTGCACATATTACATCCAGACGAATCGAACCCGCAACCCGCGGAACAGAAAGCAGGGCACTACAAACTGTACCATCAGGCTAGTCACAAACTGCGCCAACAGGCTAGCAGTTTAGAGTCGAGCAGCCCATACATATATTGAATATTACTTTTTTGAATTATTAAATTTAATTTATTTTATTAAGGGTTAACTTTAAGAAAAATGAAAAGACCTACGATGCTGAGAAAAGTGCTGTCTTCAAAGTACTGCAAGAGGAGCAAAACGACCCGGAGCCAGGTATACAAACCAGAACAAATTTTACAAGATTATATGTATATTATTTTCTGCCCAAAATACTTATAATGCCTGATGGCTGATTAGTGAGAAACTTAAAACGAAAACTTCGATAATAATATATAATGATATATATTAAATTTCGAGTTTCGAAGTACAAACAGTAGGAAAATTGGCTAAAATATGTTAAAATTAAAAGTGCCCGAAGTGTCTCCGGGTGCGACGACGCCCGTGAGCGGCTTGCGGCACGTGTCGGCGCCCGTCGCGCGGCCGGACGCGCCCGTCAACAACACGGGCGGCCTGCCGCCCGGCCAGAACATTTGCGAGGAGTGCGAACGACTCATTACGTAAGTCGGGCGACTAGCGCCCGGCACGGTCGCAAACACCTCACGAGCTCCCTACAGCTAGGCCGGATCGTAATCGATACTGTGGCTCTTGGAGGTCTCCGTCGGCTCCCATACGATCTATAGATTTTCGGATTGATAACATTAGCTCCCGTAGGAGGGTTTAAGTGATAGAGTCTGTGAGGTAACTGTTGATCGTAAATGTGTGAAATAGTAGCGTGGCCGGTGGCGCGCGCGCAGGCGCGGCGCGGCGAGCTGCGCGCCCCGCCGCCCGCCGACTCGCCGCTGTGCTGCGAGTGCCGCGCCCTCATCGAGTAAGGCGCGCCTGGGATCGCCTGACGTGTTTGCGACCGTGTCGACTTGTGCACTCATTCTAATGCCGTAGTTGTGTAGTCACGTTGTGTGTTGCGGTCCCATCGCTGACGACGTCGCTCTTGGCGAGCGTGTCAATTTATGTGAATATTGAAATTGTATCGAATGGTACCGTGACTAATAATCGTTTTAGTGCAGATATCGCTCCATTTTTATGCGTTTCGATATCTGGACTTCATCATATTTCATCGATTAATAAATTTCATCCGAATCTAGAATTAACTCATTGATGTAATAAATTCACAAATATGTTTAAAATTTTATTTAGCATGTTACACTTTGTTATATTCTTAGAAAGGCACTTTATTGTTAGCAGAATTTTGGTAAGCATGTCTATGTAAAGATTAGTATAGTATCATAGTTATCGTCGTAGCGTTAGATCAATAACTCTTAACATAGTAAGAACATTTTAATAAAACATAGTTGAGATAAGAAAAAAATAACAGAAACGGCAGTATGTCATAGGTACATAAAACATGCTCTTGCAGTCAGTGTAACTAAATCTAATATTGTAGATTACAACCGGTTCGTTTTGTACGAATAAATTACCGAAAATTTAGTGATACCATTTCGCTTTTTTATAAAAATCGTACTCAGAATAGTTATGAGTATTTTACGTTAGTCCAGACAGTTCTAGAATTGGTCAACCACTCCTAATTGAAAAATTTACATGAAATGGAACAAGTCACTTGATATAACTACAAATACTCATTGACATAACATTTATACGCACAGTGGCGTATTCGTACGCATCAAAGACAAGAACATGCACGTGGAGTGCTTCAAGTGCTCGACGTGCGGCTCGTCGCTCAAGAACCAGGGCTACTACAACATCAACGGCAAGCTGTACTGCGACATTCACGCCAAGCTTGTCGCGCGTCAGAACCCGCCCGCTGCCAACCTCGAGCCCGTCACCGTTCCGCCGTAAGTACTCCAACTACTCGATGAGAGACTAATTCCTACCAACCAGGCGATTACTGATCCATACTTCGCCAAAAAACGTTAAATTAATTGAGAAAATATCTGAACCTTACAAAAGGTCACAGCTGAATAACACTGATCTCAAGTAGTTATTTGTTCCTGTGGTGAGTAAGGTGGGCAGAGCTCCTGGGGAGGGTTGAGAGTTGGCAATGCGCTTGCGATCCTTCTGGTGTTGCAGACATCCATAGGCCACGCTTACCATCAGATGGGCCGTACGCTTGTTTGTCACCCCGTCGAATAAAAAAAACCAGTCCACCTGAAATCTGTCCATCTTTTTGTGATCTTTCATCTATTAATCAGTCAATTTATAATAATTTAGTGGCGGCCGAATCCCAGCAAACGCTTATTCGACTCCGTTACCTCCGCTTTCGACAAACAACTACACCAATGGCTCAAATTCGATGTTTAGCGTAAGTATCCCTTTCAATTATTTAGACAAACGTTTTCTAACACCAGTTAAGGTATTAATCTTCTGTATTAATAAAAACGAATACCCAATTGTGTTTGTTAAGCACAAAAGTCGAAAACGGTGGAACCGATTAGGATAATTTGTTGAAGGTATCCAGTACTTTCAAAATTAATGAAGGTCACACCTGATCACACTACGCTCAAGTAGTGATGTGTTCCTATAGTAAGGTAGTCAGAGCTCTTGGTTAGGATTGGGGGTCGGGTCGGCAGCACGCTTACGATGCTTCCATTGTTGCAGGCGTTTGGGTATAAAAAAATATATTTCTAGAAAACTTTTTTCGAATGAAAAATTGAGAAAATAATACATAAATATTAAATAAATATATATGTATTCAGACAGACAGATCATCAGACAAAACACGTCAGATCAGCTAGTATCTAATTTAGAAAGTAATTAATATATTTTTTATTAGGTACTAGCTTATAGAGCAGAATATAAAATTATAAAGGAGTATCTAATATTACTTCATAACTTTGTCTAAAGAAATTAAACAAAGGTATGAAATAAGTTAGCTAACAACGTATAAAAATACTCGAAGGCTGCACGAAGTGTTTGAAAAAAAAAAATTATTAATATTTTTTAAATATTACATACTAGATGTGATAGAGATGATACTACTGTATAGAAGATATTATTTGATACCTTTGTCTCAAGAAATGAGACTTTGAAATTTCCGTGCAGCCATCCAGCACGGCGTCGGGCCCGAAGCCGTTCGGCTCGTCCGTCGGGTCGGCGTACTCGCCGGCGTCGCTGTCCCCGCGCTCGGCGCCGCTGTCGCCCGCGCGGCCCGCGCACACTCTCGCGCCCGCGCACACACACGCGCCCGCGCACACACTCGCGCACGCGCACACGCCCGCACCCGCCGCTACGCCCTTCGCTCCCAGTAAGCGTGTTACCTTTGCTATTTAACTACTTTACTTAAGGGGTCGTCCATTAATCGAGTGATGTTTTTTAGTAACTTTTTAACCCTCTATCCCTACTTGGTGATATGTAGTGAGCTTTTAGACTAAGTACCTAAAAATCACATCTATTTTTTGTGAATTATATTGAAAAATTATATTAAAATTTTCAGAATATTATCTTTAAATACAGGTATTTATAATGTGAACATATTTTGAAAAATTAAGCATCGTGATTCAAGTTCAACGAAAAATAAATACACGTGATATCGCATTACAGCCCGCTCCGTGTAATTTTGCGTGTTTTTTTTCCGAACGACCCCGCACGTGTTCAATGGACGACCTCTAACGACCTCAAACAAGTTCACATAGTTATATATTTGCTGTAGTATATTAAATTAGACCCGAATGGTGACTAAAAATAAGTTTTTTTGTAATAGGCCATTGGCCTCCTATGGTATGATAAAATGGGATTTTTTAAAGTGTTTTGAGATTGATGTTTATTTTTCGTATCTGAAGGCCTTGGTTACTTGGTATCTGCCAAAGCCACTATAAGTGAAACTTCATATTTGGCCATTGCTTCTACCTGTGTTTGAAGCATGTGCTGAGGAACTTTCAGCTTTTATATTGACGAAGGTCTGGCCCTCGGGGGCACTTGGGCTATTAGAACTTCAAGAAATGGACCTGCACCAGATTGTAAACAAAATAAACAACCTATTTCCTACAATTTTATAAAATTGGCATAGCTTTACTATGCAATGCGTAAAATATACATATTTTTGAAACTAGTACCTTAATCTATATCTCGTATATCTTAATCTTAAATTTATATATAATCAATTTATTTTGATACTGCACATGGAAATTTCGTTGAGACCTTGAAATATCGAGCACCATAATTATGATGTTTTCATTTATATTTCCTTTTCTCATCTACATTTACATTTAGTCCTTTATTTAGACTATATTTAGAATAAAGTTATTTGGCACATACTCCTATTCGACAGTGTAATCTAATTAAAGATGACTTTTGGCAGAGAATCAATCACTTAGAAAATTGTAGACTTTCGATACATCTAAACGTTGACAGTACTAGAACACTCTGAGATTTTATTGGTACTGTAAGTTCAGCCAAAATTACTTTAGTCACTCTCGAGCTACGTAGCTGATTAGTGCGTTGGTATTGTGTCTGTAAGATATTTTTTTCTTTGATGTTTTAAATTTATTTATAGATATTGGGATATTTATAAAAACTTTAATTCATAAATTGTATGGTTATTATTAATAGAATTGTTATAATGCTTAGTAAAAATATATTTTGGCTGAAAACAAAAGTATCTAAAATTGTGGTTTTGAGTCTAATTTATCTAGCGCTTTTCTTTATTTTTGACAGAGGCCCCAGTTTCCGTTTTTAAAGGTAATTTATAAATTGGCAGATATTGTATAATATTAGCAATAGCGCTTCTTGCGGCTACCCCCGATTGTAAATATCAAAATAACATCTATGCGCTAATTGAGCAGCCAGTCATTACAAAAATAACTTGTCTTGGCATTCTACGCGTATTAAGTCGGTTCTTATGCATTTATTACGAACTTTATGGGACTTTAACTATAATTTTGCTTTTTTTTAAGGTTTTCGCGAGTATTCGCAGCTTCTTTTAAAATCATAATTTTGAAATTACTAATATATATTTTCATTTATTTTTTCCCCCCCTTCATTTACACCCTTCGCTAATAACAATCAATACCCATGTAGCTAAAAACCTAAAAAGCATTGTGTGGCCCCCACCAAATCATCCAGACGAAGAATCTGATAGAGAAATAACTTCAAATTCTAATACACCTCACAACGATCCTTCTACCTTGGCTCGAGACTCGTTAGTTATGATGACAGATAGTAATTTGAATTACATTAACAAAATGAAACCAGCGGAGGAAAATGTTTCATCATCTAAACAAATGACAGAGCTATCATCAGATACTAAATTTGAATCAGCATTGATGGCTACCACGCAAGCAACGTCTAAATCTGAATTTGTAGTACAAAGTCAAAAATCTCAAATGATACAAGAAATGTCAAGTTGCACAGTTCAGTCTTTCTCGGAACAGGCAACATCTGAAAGTCAAAATTATTCATTATATCAACATAAAGCCAGTGACAAATTTGATGCTAATGCACAAATTACCAAAAAAAGTCTTGAACAACTGATTGATTCTCAAGAGAACCAATCACTTTCTTCAATGAAAAATGAATTTAATGTATCTAATGTCACAGAAAGAATACCGCAGGACATTACGATAACAAATCAAAAAGAGTTTAATAAAGGTTGTAATATACAGTTATCAGAAGTTAAACAACAAACATCCTTCAAATCAACTGAAACTGGAAATAAAGCAAGTGAATTATCATCAAAAACCTTTAAGCCATTACCAACTCAGAACAACCCTCCTATGAAAATGGGAAGTAAATCAGAAAATAAAGAAAACTCGTCGTCTTTCACGTCTAAGCCATCCCCAAATATAAAAGTGAAAACCGTTTCTTCTTTTAAAGTAAAACCTTCGAAGGCAGATGATAATCTAACAACACAAAAAGGTCCTGTAACAGAAAGACGATCTTTGATAGATGCATTAACTATAGCTCCAGATAGACCGTATAGCCCTTTGTCATTTAATATACCAAATCCAATATCGACACCTTTAGATCAAGCTCAGATATCAAATTCAGAACTTATTCATCCAATGCCAACACAAACTACTACTTCCTCAACTTTTAGTCAATCTGATCAAAGTCAATTTAGTCACGAAAATAGACAAAATACTAACACGTTCCCAATTTCTTCTGAACCATCTGCTTTTAAACCAGTGAGTAAACAAACATTTCCACCACCACAACCCGAAGAATTTTCTGAAGTTTGTAAAACTGCTTATAAAGACACAAAAAGTTCTGCTTTGCAAAATCAACAGCAAAGCTTTTCGCCGATAACATGTCAAAACTATGCTATACAATCAAATAAACAAAATACATTATCATCTTCAGAGGTAACAATAAAATCCGGTGTGCATAGATCAGAAAGTATTCCTCCTTACAAGCAAAATTTGGAAAATATGCCTATACAGGGCGTATTAGCGTCTGAACAAAACAAAGTACTTGTAACAAATCCGGGAATCGGACAAGGAGAAATACCCATGTCGCAAAGGTCTGAAATACATCAGGCAAGAAAACCGGTGAAACAAAATTTTGATGGGGCCCAAAGTATGTCCAGAAATTCACCGGTTCATAGTCGCCCAACAACCCCCAGCTTAATAAATAAACCACCGCCAATAATACCTCACTATCAAATGAATTTAGTTACTGTAGAACATGCTGCTCCTGAAGGTCGAATGTACAAACCTTGTACTGATGAAGCAAGTCGTTCGTCGACACCTAAAATAGTGTCTCCGTCTCCAGCAACTGTCCCCGTAACAGCTTCTAATTCCCTAAAAGCACAAGCCCCTCGCATTAAAGATTCAATGCAAAATCATAATGTTAGACAAAATCAGTCGTCTTCAGAAAAATTTATATCATCTAAAAAAGAAGAATATGAAATGAATTTACAAGATAGCAACGTTAAAAAATGGCTTCAACAACAACCACCGCTTGTAAAAGAAGAACAGCAATCTAACTTAGAACATCACACTGAAACTTACAATAGAGGTGACGCCCAAATTAAAGAAGATGCTGTTCGAAATCAACATTATCGTCAAAGGCAAATGGAATCACAGAATGTTTTTGAACATGGTAGTACTATTGTAGAAGCAACAAAAACAACTTATGAAGAATTTGAAAGTGCAAAATCTGCTAAAACTATAGAAATTCGACAAGGCTCTTCACAATCTTCTAACATACGCCCACAAATTAAACCAAATGTTCAACCATTTAATTCTAACTTAAAGCAGGTTTATCCACCCCCCATTAGCCAAGACACCATGTCATCCCAACAAAACTTGTCTTTTAATACTACTAACGCAAACGTTGCCATCACTAGTAATCAAACTGAAGTTTATCAACCAACTCCTTTTATATCTGGTGCTAACCAAGGTCCAGTGTGTGATCCTACCCCGTCGACAGGTTCCAGTGTAGGAGCTGCCGCTCGTGGCAAAGCTTTTGGTGTATCATCAGCCCCGAAAAGGGGAAGAGGAGTCTTAAACAAAGCTGCTCTACCTGGGTCTCGAGTTCCTCTCTGTGCCTCCTGCAATGGAAACATTAGGTGACTTGGGTTGAAAAATAGGAGTGTGAAGTTCGTTTTGAGTGGTGCATGATTTAATAACATTAGTTAGACGTCTTTAAAATTTGTTTGTATAAGTAAAATGTTTATTTACAAATAACAGTTACGCTTTCTTACTTTAACAAAACTATTAACAAGGCTTTGAGTTGTGTTTGTTTATTTTGGTGTTTTATTTTTCTAACAGTTAATGAAACACAATCTGTGAGCAGTCAACATAAAACAGAATTCAAGAGCCCAGCTGAAGAACGTCTCATAAGGAAAATGGCAAAAATGGCACTAAACGGATATGAAATTGGAATCCAAAGAAAAATAAAGCCTGCTGATCATATTCAATCAATGGCAGACAAAATTCAAGATACAGTAGTGACAAAACATCCCCTTAATACAGAAAGCGTGACAGCAGCAGAAAGTAGTAATGACAATACTTTAAAGCGTCCAATAAACAAAACTTTTGACAGAAATTATAAATTATCAGAAAATAGTGTAAATAGCTCACCCATTGGAAATGCTTATAATCAATCGCATTCTACAAATTTGAATTGTAATAATACTAATACGCCTATTCCACCACCACTCCCTACAACCCCTGTTCCAACATTTAAAAATTATAATTCCCCGATTACAAATATACTAAATAATATAGCAACAAAAAATGACTCAAGTCTAAAAGGTAATGATATAAATATTCATGATATGCAAACAACCAACAACGAAAACTGTCAAAACGGTGGGTATTCGAGCAGCGATGACTCTAATAAAGATAAGCATGAGCAAAATTACAACTCTAACAGCTTTAAAAATAAATTATCTCCTAAAGGCACATTTACACCTGATGCCAAATCTGAAGTTAATTTTTCGAACACTTTAAGCAAGAAAAAGTTATTTGAAAGACCTGATGCCTTTAATGAATCTATTTCAAAAGATACAGTGTGTAAAATTTCGGATAAAAACTATAACAGTAATTCTGACAAAGATTATTTAAATAAAAACTATATAAATAATGAGAAAGAGAACCAAGGTGAGGCCGTTAAAAAACCATCAAACAACTTATATGATAATACTTTATATACTTATAAATCTGCAAAATCAAATGGTACCAATTTTATAAATGAAAACAATATTAATAATAAAACTGTTAATTTGAGTGAAAAAGTTGAAACTTGTAACAGAACAGATGATGTTGATAGTAAAGATAGTTCAGAAGAAGTAGTCGTAAGACGCAGAGAAAAGAAAAACATTAGAAACGATGATGGCAGAAGAGATTCTCATATTATTGCACGGCCGTTAAGTACAATGACTTCCGTGGACGTTTCTGAAGGACAATACCCTATATGTCATAAATGTGACAAAGCCATAACAAGGTAACCAAAAACCACTATTTCAAAATAAATGAAATAAAGTCAAAGTAAGATATAGTTGCATGCCCTTAAAGCACGTGTGTTGTTTTTATTAATATAATAATTTTTTTAAGATAACAAAATTATTTTGTAGCCATATATGTACTTCTTTGCGTTTCGTAGATTCAATATAATTTTTTTTTTTTATACATATATATAGGGGTCCATTTATTACTGCTTTGGGTCGTATCTGGTGCCCTGAGCACTTCATCTGCGTCAATGCTACCTGCCGACGTCAGTTGCAAGATATTGGCTTTGTTGAAGAAAATGGTCAGCTTTATTGTGAATATTGTTTCGAACAATATATCGCTCCTGCCTGCGATAAATGTCATGCCAAGATCAAAGGAGTGAGTACTTTGTAAAGCAATTCACATATTACCCATTGCACTAACGAAAGAAAAAGTAACTATGCAAAAAATTTCAGGATTGTTTAAACGCTATTGGTAAACATTTCCATCCGGAATGCTTTAGCTGCGTTTACTGTGGAAAACTTTTTGGAAACAACCCATTCTTCCTAGAAGACGGATTACCGTATTGTGAAGCAGGTAACCTTTCCAATTGTTTTTTTTTTTAATTAAATTGATTGCCAACTCTATACGACTGACCTTCACAGTGATTTCTGCAGATAACACAAAAAATTGACAACTCTAAGCAGTTGCTTATACTTTTTAGGTCCTATATAAGATTTAGGTATTTTTCGGTAAATGAAATTAAAAATAGCCAATTAATTAGGTACGCTATTTAGCTGATACTTCTAAGTAGTTTAATTTTATGATAAAAATACACTTTAGATAAAAAAAATTCATGTGGTAATAATATTTGCCATGAAAACGAGTGTGGTTTAGACCACAGAACTTGAAGTAAAACTTCTTTAGTTCGTACAGTTATATTCAAAACGTAACTCTCTCTCTCTCTCTCTCTCTTTATATCTTTACTAACTTAGCTATATGAGCTATATCTCCCTCTCAACTTCCGTTCGCCTCCCCCGATCACACTTTTCGTAATGCTCTCGTCACGCATTCATCAGCCTACTCCCCAAGTCAAGCGTGTGTAAAGAATATTTACTTGATGACTATGACTTGATATTAATTTTCATAAATATTGAACGGTTTTTCAGACTGGAACGAGCTGTTCACGACAAAATGTTTCGCATGCGGCTTCCCAGTGGAGGCGGGCGACAGGTGGGTCGAGGCGCTCAACAATAACTACCACAGTCAGTGCTTCAACTGCACGGTGCGTATGATGCGAGTTTTTAAAAACATATTTACAATCAATACTTATACAAACTTTGGAAAAAACGGATTAAAAAAAATATAACACTAAATAATTTACTCAGAGTTTAAGTTTCACATTACCGAACATAAAATAGTCAAAACTGGATGCAGTTAGTGATGTTTTTGCACTGATGAAGCATCGATCATTTTAAGTAGGTACTTTCACTTTCTTCCATTTCACGGAACAAAATTAAAAACCATATTGTAACATACCTACATGGAATATTGTATTTTTTACATACATATATACATATTGTATTGTTTACATAAATAAATAAAAAAATGTACAATACATAATTTTTTTGGAATTTGCTACACAAAATAAATAAGCGACATTTGACATATTATAAATCATTTAAATAATTTGACTTCATTTTAAGCGCACACTCGCTCGTCATACGCTGCTGCATATGATTGTGTTATTCCCAGATTAACCAATGTGTTTGTTCCACCAATATGTACATATATAACTATTTGTATATTTCTTATTTTTAGTTACACATATACCAACCTCCCAGACACGTCGGGAAGGTTCTGTTTTAGTAGATTATAATTATATTAGTAGATCTGCTCGTGTTTTCGCAAGTGTGTTTGTAATGTTTCATTATAGTAGAATTGTTTTGGCTATTTTATGTATCTAGTAAATTGTATTTATCATATGTTATCACATACAAATAATCTCTGGTGGAAATATTTGTTTAGAAAAATATTAAAAAATCTTAAAAAGTCTTCGTAGCTGCAAAAAATCTTACAAAATCTTCATAAGTCTTAATAAGACTTTTAAAATAATAAGTCCTTAAGACTGTAAATCTCTGAAAAGATCAAATATTCTCTGAAATTTCAGACTTTCGGATTCATTCTTTTAAAAGTTTTATGAAGACACGAAGATTTAAAAAAAAAAAAAAATTCAACGAATATTTCCACCATGGAATGTATTTATTAATATATTGAAATTGTTGGACATTTCTTTTTGTGATATATTATTATGCTATTGTTTATGTTGATAATAATATGGAATATCATATAACTTGAACAGTTTAAATAAGAATACTGATGAATGTCCAACGATATATTAATATACTATATATATATATCTTGGACTTAGTATGATACTGTCCTGTTACAATGATATGCTGTGTGTGATAAGTTACTGTAATAAGGTTATAAAAGAACTAGCGGTTTATCACTATATTTGTTTTAGGTGTGCAAAAAGAATCTCGAGGGACAGAGTTTCTTCGCAAAGGGAGGAAGACCTTTCTGCAAGATGCACGCCCGCTAGATTTCCTCAACAACTGATGTACAATTCTGACACTGTTTACACGACAACGACTTTCCGTCCCGTTTCAATATCTCCATCAATTACAACTGACACACCCTCACCGCAGAGAACGAGAAAGTTAGAAACGCCTCTCCACTTCGATGGAGGGTTATTTTCTGACATTAGAAGTACTGACGGGAAGTTACTGAGTAAAGTGACCGTCGACCGAGTTCATAGCTCGACTCGACACGATGTCACCGACTCGCCGAATACGTCTGAAAGCGTAGATTGGCACGGCAACAAGGATTACGTTGACGATATCGTTAAAACAGAAACTATAACGAACGAAGACGTTATAAAAGTAAAGTTTACACCCGTACTCTCTGACTTTGATTCACTCCCGCAGAGGGTTTCGATGCAAATGCCAAAATCGTTCAGCCCGGTTAAATATCTGAGAGATGACTACGAGGACTTAAACAGTTACAAAATTGTTAACTCACTTTGTAAGGAAAATCTTTTAAAAGTGATTACTGGTGATGATACAGATGAAACGATTGACTGTGTAACGAGAAGTCCGGCTAAGAGAGGGCACAGCCCTCTGGCAAATTTAATCGTGTCTGAGCAACTAACTAAAATCGATGGATATTTGCAAGAAAGTTTAAACACGTTTTCAGACACTAAAGTCGACTACGGCAGGTCGACTCCTTTCAGTTCTGAGGTAGAGCACCTTATAAAAACTGAAATAATTCAAGATAACAAGAGTAAGGGCGACTTCACACACGACAACAGATCTAATGCTAACATCTTTTTGGACAGTAGTCAGAAAAATAAGAGTGATACTTTGCTATCTAATAATTCGGATGGAGAGTCTGATCTTGTAAAAGCTAAACCAAACAGTGTCAAAATAAAACATTCGGTAATATTAAATGCTATCTACAAAATGCCAATGCATTATCATGCAGCCATCCTGTGTCTTTTTTTAATTGTATATAACCTATTTTATCAATACATTAAGCAAAAGTACTATGGAAAATAATTATTATAATGATATATTTTATTGTATTACAAACTAGTCAACAAGTTTATTTCAAAGAATTTTTAACTGGTCAGTGAAACTTGTTTATTTTATTCCATTTGTCAAAAATAAAAAATGTAAATAATGACAGATAACAAAGCCTTTATCGTTTGATATAAGTTTTTAATTATTAACAATTTGGTGCTTTTCACTTCTATAAAATGCTCGCAACGATGTGATACTTCACTGCTCTAATTTTTAATTTTAAGGCTTTGTAAACAGCTTCCGGAATGTTTTAGTAAACTGGTACTAACATTAAATAGATATTTTATAATTATAATCTTTAATATTTTTTAACAGCTGATTAACAACATACAAATATTTGGTGCACCAACAAAAACGCTTACATTACATTTTAATTAAACACTCGAGGATAATATAAAAAGTATGTATGCATTGTCCATTTAATTCATTGTGCAAATTGCACAAATGTAATTTAAATATTTTATGAGTAATAAATAATTTTTGGTATTACTTATTTCTTAAAATAATATTATTTTGTAATCTGTAATCTATCTATAGTAAATTATGTGAGCTTAATAAAAATATTTTATTTTATAAAGCTGTTTTATTAAGTATTTTATTATTATCTGCAAGTCCTATTATTTCTATGGTCTTCATTCACAACAGACTTAAGCTTTATAAATAATCAGGTTAGCACTTTTTAACCGACTTCCAAAAAAGGAGAAGGTTCTCAATTCGATTTGATTTTTTTATGTACCTATGATACTTCAGAACTTGACTGGGTGGACCGATTTCAATAATAAAAAAAAAATTAATCGAAAGGTGGTGCGTGTCATTTGGTCCCATTTAAATTTATTTTAAGATCTAGCAACTACTTTCGAGATATCTAATAATGCGTTTTTACTTGACTATTGTTTCGTCGATCTACGTTGTATTATACCGCATAACTTTTTACTGGGTGTACCGATTTTAATTATTTTTAATTTAATCGAAAGCTGTTGTTTATCGTGTACAACATTTTGAAAAATCTTCGATAACGCGTAGTTACTTGACTATTTTTTCGTCTACTTACGTTGTATTATTTGTCGGTTTTTAACCGACTTCCAAAAAAGAAGGAGGTTCTCAATTCGACTGTATTTTTTTTTAATGTATGTTACATCAGAACTTTTGACCGGGTTAGACCGATTTCGACAATTTTTTTTTTTAATCGAAAGGTGGTGTGTGTCAATTGGTTCCATTTAAATTTATTTGAGATCTAACAACTACTTTTCGAGTTATATCTAATAATGCGTTTTTACTTGACGCTTTTTTCGTCGACCTACGTTGTATTATATCGCTTATCTTTCTACTGGATATACCGATTTGGATAATTCTTTTTTTTGTTAGAAAGGGGATATCCCTAGTTTAGTACCATGATAAGGAAACCAGGATCTGATAATGGGATCCTAGAGAAATCGCGGGAAACTCTCGAAAATCCGCAATAACTTTTTACTGGGTGTTTCGATTTTGATAATTTTTAATTTAATGAAAAGTTGATGTTCATCATGTGGTCACATTTAAATTTTATCGAGATCTGATAACTACTTTTTGAGTAATCTTTGATAACTCGTAGTTACTTGACTATTTTTTCGTCGATCTACGTTTATTACTTGTCGATGTAATTAAAGTCGGTTTTTTTTTCGTTTGTCTGCAAACAATTATTTTTTACCTATTGCAAGCGACTCGACTGTCAACACAAGTCTGTTATTAGCTCAGATTAATAAACAAAAGGTGTTTATTAATCTGAGGTTATTAGTAATTGTTTACAAAAGAATATAAAAGCCAACAATATAATAGAATGTGCGAATTTAATCTTATATTATATTTAATTCTCGTGTCACAATGTTAGTTACAATACTCCTCCGAAACAGCTAGACCGATTTTTACGAAACTTTGTGTGAATATCGGGTAGGTCTGAGAATCGACCAACATCTATTTTTCATACCCCTAAGTTATAAGAGGATTAATAACATCTATGGCAAAACAACGCTAGCGGTAAGCTAGTAACTAGATAAATATGTTCTTTTTGTTCGTGTATGGAGGAACGTTTGTTTGGTTATCTACAAAAGTATAGACTCATTATGCCTTTGACCAACTTACAAGATGTGCAGGTGTTTTTAAATAATTATGTTTTTAGCTGAGTAGCTGACAATAAACCGTAAACGGATTATAGGACGTATGTACCTAAGTAAAACTCTTCAATGTCAAAATCTATCGAGGATTAAATCCAGCGGCATAAGACGAAAAATATAAAACAAAGTCGTCCCGCTGACTGCATGTTTAGATCTTTAAAACTAAGCAACGGATTTTGATGCGGTTTTCTTTAGTAAATATAGTGATTCGAGAGGAAAGATTATATGTAGGTATAATACATGCGAGCAAATAGTTTATATTAAGTATCAGCATTCATTCAGCCGGGGTGGGTCACTAGTTAATGATAACTCAAAAAGTAGTTACCTACTTGTCAGATGTCGATCAAATTTAAATGGGACCACGTGACAAGCACCAGCTTTCGACTAAAATAAGAATCATCATAATCGATGCATAATCGTTACACCCAGTAATAATTATGAAGTAACACACAAAAAAATATACCTACAGTCGAATTGTAAACCGCTTTTTTGAAGTCATTAAAAAATTAATCATTAAATGTGTTGTTAAGCTTTGTGTTAAGCAAACAAAACTCGAGAATGGCTGGACAAATGAAATCCAAAATGTATTATTTTTTAAAATATTTCTGGTGCTTTTTAAAATTTTGACATGAAATTGAAATGAAAAATAAAGAAAATTGGAAAATTGTAGAAAACATAACATTTGTTCCAACACACACTGTTGAAACTTCGCAAGACAGAACAACCACAGGCCAAATTCTTATACCGAGTAAGAGATCTATCAGAATTTGGTCTGCATTTTTATTTTATGAAGTTTTATGAGATTTTTTTTATAGGTTAGTCTCTGAGCTTACTGTTTATGTCTTTTGAACGATTAAAGTAATTACGTAATCATGTGATTGAAGATTTACAAAAATAAAAACTTTAAAGTATAAAATTATATCAGAGTAAGCAAACTAATGCTCAGCCTTGCCTAGATTCTACCCAGACTACCAAAATTACTAGAGATTACGATTACCCAAAGAAGCCAAAGTTAAGTCCAGTTACGTTAAGACTTGTATCATCTAGCTACGTTTAAAATCTATCAGCCAAAACTGAATAAGCATAACAGTCTAGAAAAGCAAGCCTTCTGGTTACAGGACAATGGAAATAAACTTTCAAATACCTAATGAATTCTAGTTATATATTTTTTTTTAATTTTAACCTGTCTTTGACTCTCAATGTGTATCAATATAAGGTGTTTAGAAAAAAATTATGTGTATTTCAGAGAATTGTTTTGTGAAATAAAATAAAAATTATTATTTTTAGCTATATATAATTAGATATTTTATAAGGAATCCCTTGTTTTCAAATGTAAGTATGCCTATCTATTTTTCTAACATGAATAGTTAACAATAACAATTCATAAAATCATAAGCCGGTTTGATCAAACTTGTAACTACTATAGTAATATTAATTATATAATACAAAACAGTGTTAACTTAATATATTTTATCAATTTTAGGACGACATAATCATTTTACACTAATTATTCTGTACAAAAATATTTTTTTATTCTATTGGAGGAGTTTCATTCTCAGAATTTTCACCATAAAGGAATCTTGCTATCCTGAAACAAACATTTTAATAATAAATTAAAATAAAAGTATCTTGTGCATTAAAACAATCTACAGTAGTGGACAGTAAGGAGTACCATATTTGCATTGAGTGTCAATCAAGTGCATAAAAATAAGATGTTGTTGTAACCATTGCTAGAAGTTAAATTTTGAAGAAGATGTAAATCATCTAAATATTATAACTGAGACTTTTATTATGATGCAACTTTAAAATAAATAATTTAAATATTTAAATGGATTTTTTTCTCTAAAAAAATATAAAATATAAAATTTATAAAAATACCAGTAGAAATTTAATTTCATCAAGTAAACACTTTTCATCTTTTTTATTTTAAAATAACATTTAAATACCTAATATTCGCACTTACAGTATGGGAATTCCTGGTGGTTACTCAAATTTTAATGACTAATAACTCGCTAATTATACAATATACTATAATAATATTACACGTGTGGATTGAGGGCATATATAGGTATAATAAATAAATATTCGAAAATTACTAAAGTCGGAATACCTAATCAATATTTTTAGTTGTCCGTTTCGGATGGAATGCCCCATATATCATTTAAAACTTTTATACTGCTATTTATATTTTAACAAAAAGAAACAGCAAATTATTTATTAAAAATGAACAGCTCATTTTAGTTGATTTTAGAATTTTTTGAGCCTTCTATCAAACAGAAAAAAAATTAGTTTAATTTTTATATTTCGTAGACCTTATCTTAATACTGCATTCCTAATTGAAATTGCAAATTATGATTATCACATTCATTCATGGGCCTTTACGTCTATTCCAGACGATTTAAACGGTATCTGAAGCAGTGCCGGATTTATATTTTTTTATGAGTGTAGGACACTTTATTTCTGCCGCCCCATGTACATACATACCTTTTTAAAATAATAATTTTCCATTTGTAGTAAATGGGCCTCCTTTACTACAAATGGATCGATAGGAATAAGTTTCTTTCTATATGGATTTATTGAAAGTATAAAAAACCATTAGGAAACCAGTGGACGTGTTTGACTTTTATTCCTGAAATCAAGCCCGCCTTCGAAATCTGCCGCCCCTAGGCCGCGGCCTATACGGCCTATTTATAAATCCAGGACTGATCTGAAGAGCATTTTTTCTGATGGCTGTACAAGCCGATACGGGAGCGGTAGACTCTACAGCACACCGAACAAGGAAAAGATGCGCTAGTGTCATTGATTTCGCCGTTTTGGTGTTTTTTGTTTCTCCTGTCCGATAAGAGTCCAAACCAGGCTTCATCCTGATGTTGTTGACTATCCTTCACACTCTTACGCCATTGGTCTCTGTTTTCGGCTAATTTTTCCCAGCTGTTGTGATTTATGTTAAAAGCGACCATATCGGGCTTGACGCAGTCTTTAAAACGGAGCAAAGGCCTCCCAACATCACTCCTTGCATTCGCAACTGCGCCAAGCATGATCTGCCGCGGAAGTCGAGAGGGGTCCATCCGGTGCACATGCCCCAACCAACGCAGCCGACGATGTTTAAGCATGGCAGTTAAACTGGGCATCCGCGCTATTTGTAGAACCCTCTCGTTGGTCACTCTGTCTTTGCAACTTATACCCAGGATGTTCCGTAGGCAGCGCATATAAAAAGTGTTAATTTGGCGTTCTTGCTTCGCATATGACGTCCACGTCTCCGCTCCGTACAAGAGCGTGCTCAAAACACAGGCCTGAAATACTATCATCTTGGTCCTGTTGGTAAGATATTTGTTGTTCCACACTCTTGTACTGAGCCGCCCGAACGTAGTCGCCGCTTTTCCGATGCGAGTATTAATCTCTGCTTCTAGAGAGAGATTGTTCGAGACAGTCGATCCCAGGTAGCAGAACCTATCAACCACTTGTAAGGCAGTGCTATCCAGCATTATTGCAGGTATTTCTGCACTGCCTTGCGCTAGAACCACAGTTTTTTTGGGGTTTATGGACATGGAAAACAAAGTGCATGCTTCGGAAAATTTGTCCACGATTGTTTGAAGCTCGAGAACTGAGTTTGCCACAAAAGCTGCATCATCGGCAAATAACAAAGAGTCAACGAAAAGATCATGACGCTTTCGTTTAGCTTAAAGCAGTGAGATGTTGACCAGCTTTCCGTCTACTCTTGTATGAAGGTGGATACCCTGTTGGCTATCGCCGAAAGCAGTTCTTAGAATAATCGAAAAGAATATACTAAACAGGGTAGGAGCCAACACGCAGCCCTGACGGACACCCCTACGAATTTCGAACTGATCAGACGTTTGGCCATCAAAAACTACAGCGCCCTTCATATCTTAGTGAAAGGATTGAACAAGGCTCAAGAGTTTCGGTGGACACCCAATGCATTTCAGTGCAGTATAAAGACCTTCCCTGCTGACGGTATCGAAAGCCTTACTTAAGTCAACAATCGCCACGCACAATGGCGTTTTCTGCTCTCTGCACTTCTGTAATTGGCGAAGGGAGAAAATCATATCGACTGTGGAACCCCGGGGGCGAAAACCACACTGCGCCTCAAGATATAGGTGATTTGCAAGTTTTTAGAGCTTTTCTAATATTACGCGTCCAAATAGCTTGCCGACTATGCTCAAAAGGGAAATGCCGCGTTAGGAGTTGCAATTGCCGCGATCCTCTTTCCCTTTGTATAGTGTGATGATAGTATCACACATATCCCGAGGCACGCACCCCGCTTCCCAGCACTTACACAGCAGATTGTGCAGAATAGGTGACACGCACTTAAGTTTAAGTATTTCTGCTTGGGTTCCATCACTACCAGGACGCTTACCGCGTTTAAGTTGCTTTATAGCAATATGGTATTCCCTTATCGTAGGTAGGTCATCTAATTGACTCCAAGTATCCAGTTTAGGCATGCTCTGAACAGCCTCCGGTACGATGCCGATGACGAGGACTAGGGTCGCATAGAGACTGGTGAAATGTTCTACCCAACGTTCCATTTGACGGTGACGATCTGTTATAACAGAGCCATCAGATTCTTTAAGGGGAGCTGTCTTTTTGGAAACTGGGCCGATGGCCTGTTTTATACCAGGGTACACACCGCTGAAGTTTCCTTATTCTGCACACGCTTGGATGTTGTGGCAAATATTGGTCCAATAGACAT
Organism: Melitaea cinxia; assembly: GCF_905220565.1. Classification (NCBI taxonomy): domain Eukaryota; kingdom Metazoa; phylum Arthropoda; class Insecta; order Lepidoptera; family Nymphalidae; genus Melitaea; species Melitaea cinxia. The sequence continues at coordinate 11,249,763 of NC_059399.1, forward strand.
TCGCAAAGTGGCGTGTGCTACGCTGAAGAGCTGCTTTAGATTCAGACGGTGAGCAAGAGCAGCGTCGCGTTTAGAGTCAAGCAAGGGTGAAAGTTGCTCTATATTTTCAGTGAACCAGTCTTGAGATTTAGTTCTGTGATATCAGAAAGCTTTGGCAGCTGTTTCCGTGAGAAGAGTTTTGACATTACTCCATTCGTCGTCGACGGTCGCATTTACATCCCAAGTTTCACTCTCTTTACGCACCAAATCCTCAAAATCACGAATCAAATCGTCATGCCTAGTTTTAGGAAGGTTTAATTTCTTCCTACCAGGTGGTTTGGACGAATGAATCTTTTTATGGATCAGGGTTACACGTGCTACCACTAGGGAATGATCAATGTCACATTCAGCGCTGTAGAGTGTACGCGTGTGAATGGTTTCACGGAGGTCTTTTCTTCTGGTGAGGACTAGGTCTAGCTGGTGCCAGTGACCAGAGCGAGGGTGCTTTCAGGACACCCTACGCATAGGCTTACCCCTGAAGTAAGTATTGGTCACACACAGCAATTGGCTCGAGCAGAACTGAAGTAAACTTTGTCCGTTCTCGTTGAGTTTTTCAATGCCGTGGGGACCTATACAATCGGGCCAAGCAGAGTTGTCCTGGCCGACCCGGGCGTTAAAGTCACCCAAGATATAAGGTCTGTCACTAGAACTTACGCCACGTACCGTCTTAGTGAGTTGGTCGTAAAATTGGTCTTTGCCTTCGTCAGGTGAAACTAGTGTTGAGGCATATGGTATATATGTAGATGGTTTAGGTGTACAGTTTTATCTAAACACATACAATAAATTTAGTCAAATAAATAATGTAAAAAAAAAATTAAAATAAAGTAGATGTACGTACAAAGTTGTAATAGACATACATAAACATATATATAGTTACAGAATTATTGTGATAAGATTCAAAGAGAGGACAGGAGATAATAGGTGACTAGATAGAAGGATTAAAATTGAAGGAAATAGTGTTTTACAGACCTTAAAAATTGGAAGGGATTCAGCACGTCTGATGGGCAAAGGTAGGGAGTTCCAAAGCCGAGCTTGGACAGTAAATGATTTTGTATAGAAAGTAGTGGAGTGGGGATGAATTAGAATTAACTAAGAAGTAAAAGTAATTAATTAAGAAGTAAACTATCATCGGAGCGAAGGCTTCGCTCATGAGACTCGCTGAGATACTTAAAACATCCACGTGGGTAAGGAGTTGCAGGATTAAATAGTATGCAATATAGCAAAATAAGTATTTGAATATTCCTGTGTAGGTGAATGGACCCACTTGATTATTTTTTTTTTTCAGGTAAACCTGCTATTAAATGCTTACCACTATATTTTATTGTTACATTGTTATATAACACTGAAATTATTATATACTTTAAATCAATAACGGCAAAGGAATTATAATTGCAATAAGAATGTATTGTTTCTTTGTACAGTTGTTTTCAATTTAGGGTTTTACATGAGTAAAGGTTATAAGTAAATAGCATTAAAAAATACCTTTACCTTTTCCATTCTATTCCCATACCAATAAATGAGAATGTAAGAAAACCATGCCAAAGCGTTGTGAACCGAGATTGTGGTTGTCTTTTATGTCCAAAATTTTTAAATCCCCTATTACAAATAATGTTAAATAATTTAGTTTTATGTTGAGACATTTTGTTCTAATTTTTTCTACAGAAAAACTTAGTAACAAATCTTAATTATAATTACCCTTAAAAAAGAGTGTTTATTAACATGATAAAACTATTTTCTTTTTTCTTTTTAAATTAAAACAAATAGCTCAAATTTCAAATGTGTCAAAACATAACAAAATGTCGAATTGACTTTGACTGTTTGATTGACATTCAACAACTATTCGAATGTCGTCAAGAAATATTTTGAGTTAATTGTATTAATGTATAATGCATTTATAAACACGGAAAAAGAAAAAATAGTTTTTTTTTTATTTCATATTTATAAGTAATTGTAAAATATATATTTACATTTTAATAAAAATACTAACATTGTAATAAAAATATGTTCGACCCGGCGACGATGATCGTTCATATCCAAGACCAGAGACCAAGACCCATTATCCTCTGGCCTGGGGTAAGACAGGGACATGTAATATGACCAAAACTGTTTACCACTGCGCTGGAGGATGTCTTTAAGACTTTGGATCGGGGTGAACGAGGCATCAACGTCAATGGCGAATACATCTCTCACCTTCGTTTCGCCGACGTTATCGTCATCTTTGCGGAGACGTTGGATGAGCTAGGCCAAATGCTGGCTGAACACTGACGAAGAGACTGGTCCACAAGCTTAAAGTCGCTTAACATGGGGGTGTTGCGAAAATACGGGCTATGCTTGGGGTTTCTCTCAAATATAGGATTAGAAATGAAACTATCCGCGAGAAAACGAAAGTAACCGACATAGCCTACAGAATTAGCAAGTCGAAGTGGTAGTGGGCTGGTCATCTGTGTCACAGGACCGACCGACCGAAAAACCGGAATGTCTGGCGATATAATACCACCATATATATATATATATATATTTATTCGTTCGTGGATAACTCCGTCGTTTATGAACCGATTTTGATAATACTTTTTTTGTTGGAAAGGAGATATCATTAGTTTGGTACCATGATAAGGAAACAGGATCTGATGATGGGGTCCCAGAGAAATCGAGGGAAACTCTCGAACATCCGCATAACTTTCTACTGGGTGTACCGATTTTAATGATTTTTAGTTTACTCGAAAGCCGATGTTTATCATGTGATCACATTTAAATTTCACGGATATCTGATTACAACTTTCCGAGTAATCTTTAATAATGCGTATTTACTTGACAATTCTTTCGTCTACCTACCTTGTATTACTTGTCGATATAATTGAATTCGGTTTTTCTTAGTTTGCCTGCAAACACAATTATCAGTTAAAGTTACGTTACGTTTTTATCTAAAGATGAATTAAAGGATGCTTTAAATTTAATTATTTTGAAATGTCAAAAGGAATCTTTTCCAGAATATAGTTTATTGATTAAAGAACAAAGTTTGCCTAAAAGCAGTCCTTTCTTAAAATTTAATGTTAATATAGACGAAAATAGTTTAATGCGTGTTGGGGGACGTCTTGAGAATTCTAATTTTCTTTATAATAAAAAGCACCCATTATTATTACAGTCCACTCATCATTTTACGAAAATATTATTTGATTATGAGCATTAAAAATTGATGCACGCTGGCCCCAGTTGGTTTGTTAGCTTCAATTAGGGAAAACTATTGGCCTATAGGAGGTCGCAATTTATTGAAGGCTTGTTATCATAAATGTGTGCGGTGTCATCGAATGAATGGCAGGGTTGTTACTCCTTTAATGGGTTACTTACCACAGGAGTGCGTCCTCCCAGGTGGTCATCCCTTTGAGACAACCGGTGTAGATTACGCCGGCCCGATGACGTGCGCTAGTCGCCAAAGTCGCGGATGTAGGTTAGTGAAGTTGTATATACCAATTTTTATTTGATTCACCACCAAGGCTATACATTTAGAGCTTGTGGGTGATATAACATGTAAAATCTTTTTACTAGCCTTATATAGATTGATTTCGCGAAGAGGAAAATCGACTGATATTTATTAGTAAAGAGTAAGTTTCTAAATTGCAACAACGCACTAAATGGCGTTCATGTAAGGATGATTTACGGCTGAATTCCTTAGTGGTGATAAAGGAAGAAAATCTACCTTCTCTGAAATGGAAATTGGGACGAATTGTTGCCGTCCATCCGGGGACCGATGGAGTCGTTCTTGTTGCTGACATACAAACATCAACGGGAATAATAAGAGCATTTAACAGAATCTACCAGTTACCAGTGATATTTTCGAGTTGAAACGCGCGACCAAATTTACCTAAACTTGCAGAGCGAAAAATCTTAATTATAATTATATGCCGATTATGATCTAAAGGGACATCCATTAATTACGCGGGCTATTTTTCGATCAATTTAGACAACCACTTAGGTATGATTTGCCTGGACCCCTCACCTTTTTTGTGAGATTGACGGGAAATAATAAGCTGTTCAAGTATATTATAGTTATTTGAATTAAATAAAATTCATATTATCATTTTATATTTTTATCTTACATTATATTAATGCATTTTATAATAAAAAATAAGTGTATTCAAGAAATTAAAAAACAGAATATGGACAAATCAAAATTTATTACACATGTGTTTTAAAGGCGGTCTTATTTTATCTAAAGTCATTTCATTAAATAACTAGGTTTTTTTTTTCATTACACCTATTTTAAAACAAATCGATACACTTCTTTCAAATAAACACACACTCATTGTATTATATTAACTTACAAATAGTAATATTAAGCATATGTACAATATATGGTATTAGTTAAATACTCCATGTTATTTTGAACGTATTTACTACATATTCATTTCAAATGTCAATCTTGGATACTAAAACATACCTATTGTAATAATTATAAAAAAATATAATGTTGAATTTATATATAATTCTACAATGTTACTTAATAGGTATTTTACCTATTTTATTCTAAAGCAGATAACAGTTATATCCATACAGTTTATAAAAACAGTATTTAAGTCTTAAAGGCTAATTTCTTACTAATTATCATCAATTTTATTGAAGTCAAATAGTTTTTCTAAATTACAGACAAGATGCTGTTAGCACAAAACTATACAATCTTTTAGCAAAGTACAGCTTACCATAACATATTATTAAATAAGTTGTACCTGACTATTAACGATAACCAACTTTTACTTTGATTAATTATATGGATTTTTTTTAATATAACCAAAAAAACAGTACATGTAATTTTCAATCCTCAAACTTGATGGAATGAACACCCGTATCGATTGCACCGCCGCGGTATGCACCTCGCTTTTTCTTAGTTTTCTCATGTTTAAATGATTTGCCACGTGTATGTTTCAAATCGAGATTGGCTCGTTCACCCCACGATCCTCTAGCTCCACTCTGTTAAAAAATTATGACAGAGTTGAGCATACAGGACATATTATAAACTAAAAGTATTATATGACAATTCAAAAAAAAAAAAAAAAAAAAATTAAAATAGCAAATTTCTTCAAGAAAGTAGCTTAGTAGTTCTAAAATATGATTTAGAGGAGAAAATTTAATGGCATGTATTGCATGTATTTATTTATTTTATCTAATATTTGTTTAATAACGGTAGACTGTTTTAAAAGAAGCTTTAATAAAATGACATATCTGCCGCTCTTACCTATTTAATCAAATGTTATTTTTTTATTCTGAGCATTTTCTCCCCCGTTAAAACTTTTCCTGTCATTAAACCCTCCCTTTTGGAATCCTCCCCTGTCTCCGCCCCACGAATGTCGGTCTCCACGTCCACCTCGGTTACCCCCCCTGCCACCCCTGTCACCTCCTCGTCCACCCCTGTCAAAACCTCCCCTCCCACCTCTTCCTCCCCGTCCGCCTCTATCGTTAAATCCTCCTCGTCCACCCCTATCGTTAAATCCCCCTCGTCCACCCCTATCGTTAAAACCTCCGCGTCCCCTAAAGCCGCCCCGCCCACGGTCATTAAAGCCACGGCCTCTGGATCCGCCTCGATTAAAACCATCGCGACTGCGATTTTGCCAACCCCCAGATTGATTCTTCTCTTCATCTTCTTCCTCCTCGTTTTCACCCTCCTGGTAGATATAAAAATGTCAAACACCAAGACAACCCTACGTAATTACCAAACGACGTAAAAGTAAATGCCCGAAATAATAAGCCATGGAGACTATACAGTCCGTGTGGTCTAACGGGTATTACATAGAGTTGCCTTGGCTTTTTAATTTTCAGGGCATTTACCTTAGCTTCGAATGAATTGTCCTTAAGTCTAGGATCCACTTCTACAGTTTCTGTTAAGACTCTCCTGAAGGGCTTATTATTTGATGCACTAGTTTTGTCACTGGGTGTTGATGATATATTTGTTCCCTAAAATCAATACCATTGAACATAAAGTTCAAATATCGTTCTTATAAAAATTTCATAATCATTAACTACTGCTACTATCTATCACTGGATGATAGTTTCAATTCAATTAAAAAAAAAAGTTGTCTGTTATGGTAAACTTAAGGAGAAAATGTTGAAACACATACCTTCACAAAATTGCTGTATGGCTTTTTAGCTGGTGTTGGGTCTTCATTTTCAGACATTTTTCTTTTCTTACCACCTGCTGCATTTTCTATTGACTGAAAATTTTATATTTTATTAAATTACATAAGAGCAACAATAGAAGAATATCAAGTATAGCTAAAACACTTTCTAGTACTGTAAGAATATAAGTTCATTAACCTAGTTCAACACCAGCTGATGATAACATGATTGCTTCTGTAGTTATATAAATTATCTGCCTACTCAGTAAAGCAACATAAACAGATTAGACCCATTTTTATATACAGGGTGGGGATGACAATACGACAATAACTTTGACATCGTATATGTAATGATATTCCAAGCCCACATACAACAAAAAATCAATAAAATACATCCAGTAGTTTAGTCAAAAAATATGATTTTTCATTTTTTAAAATTACTACGTGTTGTATAACATTAATAAACGGTCACCCGCAGGTTAACGACCCTTTGAGCGCGATCGGTACAAACATAATATTACGCGTACGCGTAATTTAAAAACGTGCAAAATTGTTATCTATTTTGGTAGGTCAGTGTTGTGTTAAGACATATTAAAAACATTTGTTAAATAGTTTTAATATTCAGTATGATTCTAATAATTTTTTTTTATAATTTTTGTTTTTTAAAAATTTATTGTTTCTTTTAATGCTTAAATTTTAAATTCTGAAAATCTAAATTCTGAATCTAACATAGTTTTTGCAAGTAGGTAATATCACGGGGAGCACACATGGCATATCAACAATATTTAATAAATTTAAGTATTTCATTGACTATATTTATTTCAAGATCAAAATATTCGCGAAACTTTTGCTCGAGCAGTTCAACAAATGCGATAAAGACAACAAATAACAATAACAACAATTATTAATAATAAAATACCACGTTATTACATTCAAATATTAAATCTTGCAACAGCTGAAAAAAAACAATCAACGTGGCACGTGTGTTGCAATGACCCTGAGAACGTCTAACGGTGTAAAGGACAACTGGCTGTGCCAGGGCTGCTAGAAAAATTTGTCACACTCATACAAAATTTTCTGTGGTCATATTTTTTAACAAAAGAATTTGTTGGCTTAAAATTCGTATCATTTTCGTTTCTTCTTATTAATTGCTAGGCTAATAATGTGCCCTTAAGGGTATCATTGGATAAACTGTTTCTAAGTTTTGTTCTGATTAAATTAACTTCGCTGAATTCTCGTTCACATTACAGATTGCACTGTAATGGGGAAAACATATCAAATTTAAAGCAAATTGAGCCAGTGTTTTATAATTTTCAAATTGTTTTTTATTTCAAAATGTATTTTTTTTTCAAGTCGCAATTATTACCACAAGATAAATTATAAGTTTCATTAGAAAGCAAACAAATACAGCCTTTATATGATTTTTCAAAGAGTCCTCATTCATATAAAAGTGGTAGGTTCATTCAAGTAAGGGAAATTAACGAAATTCAAGCTTGCCGGTGAATGATGTTTCTTTAATTATGAAATGCTTCCAGGTAATAGGAATATAAAAATCGTACATTTTGCGTATGATTTTAGTCTAGCGATCGTACATGAGTAAAAATAAAAAAAAATCGTATCGATTAAAATCGTACATCTGTCAGCCCTGGTGCGTAGGCTAGCGTAAACAAAACATGTTATAACCTGTTTTTAGTTTTTCCCTGAGTTGCCGCGTACGCGACAAGCGGCCAGTGGTCTCTGTGCCGTTTATTTAGGTACTCATGTTTCTTGATGTCATACGCGTTGATTTGTCAATTTTCTACATATGCGCACGAGTTTTGTTCGTTTTAATTAATTATTAGATTATCTCGAAAGACTTGGAGTGATTGTGCGATATTTTAACGCCTTATTTTTATAGTGACAAGAACATTAACGTAGAATAAATGCCTAGTTTAATAGTTATTAGGTGAATTGTGCGAAATTAGGCGCTAGTGTTAATAGTAAGAATAGTTTTTATTTTATTTACAATGCCACGTTATAATTACACAGCTTCGGAGTACATGATTTTTGTTTACGGAGAATGCCACGGCAAGGCTAATTTAGCAATACAGAAGTACCGGGAGAGATATGGGAACACCCGTATTTGTCCAACCGATGGCCGCACTATTTCAAATGCTTTTCAGAGGATACAAGAAGATCAATGCTTAATCCCGCATTTTCTGTGAAGTTTTGTAACAAACGACTTGTACTCAACAGACGTAAATACAGTTGGTGAGTTAAAAAATAGAATTATTAGACCTTTTAATAAATTAAAAAATATGGCCACTAATGGCGACATCATGTCAAAATTAATGAATTAAATTATAAGAAGATAATTATTTTAGATAGAATTTAAAAATTTAGTAACCTACTATGACTGACCAAACAAACCAACGTACCTAGTTCGTAGTAGTTCGTTGTGTCACCGCGCGTCATAACAGGTCAGTGAACCTATAGTCACACATGTTGTAGTATAATTTTATTATATTTTTCTTATTTAGTTTGTTTGAAAAAATCATTTTTTTTGATTTTGACGTTAGAACTTTTTTGATGGTTTTGAAATACTCCTATAAACTAGTATTACCTGTGTTATCAATTTTTGTCGTATTGTCATCCCCACTCTGTATACAGGAGGCCAGTGTGACCATCAGTTGAGTCTATTGATAAGATAATATTTAAAACATTTTTTTTCTCTTCTTGGGCTTCAACTGATTTTGATTTTTGTATACAGGTGAGTCTTCATAAAGTGCACATATCAAAATCAGAGAAACTACACCCTATCTGATCGATGAAATTCTTCATTATTCTAAATTTATAGCATTAATTTTCCAGGATATTTTTATTTTATGAGCATAGCCTATTATTAGCAAGCATTATAAAATTTACTCAATCGTGATAAGAAGAAATTTTTTTGATATTTTTTTCATCGATAAAATAGGGTGTAGTTTCTCTGATTTTGATATGTGCACTTTATGAAGACTCACCCTGTATAGTGATTTAATTGATTTTATCTACACTAATGTTGTAACATTCTACTTATGTTTCCAATACTTGACTTATAATTACTACTGTTATAGCGCAGACAACAAAACACTCAATTTAAGCAATTTCACATGATGGTATAATATCCACATCGATATCGTAAAATCTTATTATATCATCGCGCGCATGCGCGCAGCTGCGCTCTCATTGGTTAGATTTTAATGGCGGCAAAATCACTGTGACAATACACGTACGCGTGAATTTAATATTTTATTTGTATTCCGCGTTTCTTATGTCAAAATAGATTAATTATAAAAAGCAAGTCGTCATAGCAACCATACAAACAAATGCTTTTTTTAAATTAAACTATAAAACACGGCTTTGATCACTTTTAGACTATTATTAAAAATATAGTTTTAATTAATAAAGAAAACTTTAATATGTCAATTTTCTGGTCGTGTTGGGGTTTATAATTTAATTAAAAAAAAAGCGTTTATTTCTATAGTTGCGTTTCCGACTTGGTATTTATATTTAATATGTTTTGACAGCACAAACCCGGAATACAAATAAAATATCTTTTTTAATTAAAGTATAAACTACGGATTTAATCAATTTTAGAATATTATTAAAAATATATTTTCAATTAATAAAGGATACTTAAATATATGAATTATCTGAACACGTCAAAGCACGTACCGGAGCACGGCTTCATAGAAAATGGGCAGTCCTTTGAACAATTATTATAAATAAACTATTGTCAGCTTTTACTCTTGTTGTTTGATTAATTGCATTAGTGAAGATAAAGTAGTGTATGCAACTGCATATAACACGGGTATTAAAACACTCGTTACTATTATGAAACTCGCTGCGCTCGTTTCATAAACTCACACTCGTGTTTTAATAACCTTCATTATATGACAGTTGCATAAACTACTATTCTCAAATATATTTAGTGATTCTATCACTAGCAGCATTTCGTGGTTTTACCTAGATAAATCTAAATCTGTATTTCAAAGCAATAATGTTTGGGGTAAAGCCCTATATGTTCTTTCCAGGGTTTTATATCATTTAGTAAATATATAGCTAAGTTCAATAAAATCGGTTTAAGCATTCAAGCTTGAAAACGTAACTAAAAGACACACAAATGCATGTCATTTACTTATGATAATATATAGTTAATGTGAATTATGATAATTAAAGAAAATGTACCTGTTTTGCTTTCTTCTTTTGTACTTTAGCTGGAGGTTCATCATCACTGTCGTCACTATCATCATCTGACTCTGCAGGTTTTTTTGGTGTGGGTTTTTGCTTAGGCTCATCATCACTAGTATCATCGGATGACTCTTTAGCTTTACTTTTTGGTGTAACAGAAGGTTGAGCTTTCTTAGGCTTTTCATCCTCACTGCTATCATCACTATCTTCTGATGATGATTTCTTGGATACAACTTTAGCTGGTAGAGTTTTGATTGGAGTTTTATTGTGTTTGGGTTTTTCATCCTCACTGCTATCATCGCTATCTTCAGAAGAGGATTTATTTCCTTTTTTAGCTGGAGCTGCTACAGGTTTTGCAAGCTTTACAGGAGTTTTTTTAGGTTTTTCATCCTCGCTGCTGTCATCACTGTCATCAGATGAAGATTGCTTTTTCACTGGAACTTTTGTTGCTGCTTTTGCAGGCTTTAGTTGGGGTTTTTGCATGGTTTTGTTCTGTTTTGAAGGCGCATCATCACTATCTTCATCTGAAGATGACTCTTCCTTTGACACAACAGGTTTTACTGCAGGTTTTATCTGCTTAGCTGGTGTCTTTGGTGCGGTTTTTTCATCACTGCTCTCGTCACTATCATCTGATGACGATTCAGCTTTCTTGGTTATATTATTAACAGGCTTGGCAGCAACTGCTTGTGGTTTGTTAACAACTTTTGGCTGAGGCTTATCATCTTCGTTACTACTATCCTCTTCTGATGATGATTTAGGTCTTTTAGCTGGAGCAGCTTTAGCACTAATCTTTGATGGCGTAGATGCGGGTTTTGAGGCGGGTTTCTGAGGAGCCTTTTTTGTAGTATCATCATCTGAATCATCACTATCATCTGAAGAATCTTCCTTTTGTACTTTAGGAGAAGCTTTAACTGATGTATTTAACTGCTTCTGATCTGGTTTTTGAACTTTTTTTGGTTCTTCATCACTACTGTCACTGTCAGAAGATGATTCTTGTTTCTTTACCTGAACAGATTTAGCAGTAGCATTTGCTTGGTTATTCTTAGCTGGAGTAGGTTTAGATGGATTTACTTTAGTTTTTTCATCATCACTATCATCGCTGTCATCTGAGGATGATTCTTGTTTTTTAGGAGCAGGCTTTTGAGGTGTAGACTTTGCTGCAGTTGGCTTGATGGCTGTCTTCTGTGATTTTGGTTTTTCATCTTCACTACTGTCTGAGCTATCTGAAGATTCATTTTTCTTATTTGTTTTTGATACACTATTGTTAGCTTGTGGTTTAATTGGCTGTTTTTTGGGTTTTGATGTTGCATTGTCCTCACTACTGTCGCTATCAGAGGATTCTTTTTTGTTATTCTTGATAGTACTTGTAGTTGAATTTACCTAGAAAATAAGTTTTTATCAATGTTTTTTCAAACTGCTGAACTTGATAAAAAAAAAAAGATCAGAGGCGACGAAATAATATAATATTATCACAGTAACTTAAATCCATCGGGATAAACTTGTACTAAGATAAAATTATATCAATGAAGATTCAAGAAAAGATCCGATGATATTAAGTCACAGGCAGTTCTGTGGAGGAAGTGTTATGGGTTGGGCTTAAGTTTTTATCAATGTTTTTTCAAACAGCTGAACCGTATTAAAAAATTTAAAAAATCAAAGATGACGAAATAAGATAATATTATCACAGTAACATATCCATCAGGATAAACTTGTACTAGGATAAAATTATATCCATTAATATTCAAGAAAAGATTGATGATATTAAGTCATAGGCAGTTCGGTGGGGAAATGTTATGTGTTGGGGTGATATAGGTTTTAAAGGAAAAACAGAAATAAAATTTATCTCTGGAAAAATGAATATTATAAGTTATTCAAATTGATCGACGTACAGTTAGCTAAATATGGAACCCAAATTGGAGGCCAGAATTATATTTTTCAGCAAGACTATGGTGCTGCTTTCTAGGATTGAGATGAATGCCTTGACTAACCATTTTCAATCATAGAATCGAAAAGCTAAAATATTATTTTTAGTAAGTTAAAATGTGTATTGTGCTAAATTTTTGTCGCGGATAGTACAATATTCACAATGAAAAAAGTAAAAATACCTTTGGTGTTGGCTTTTCATCTTCTGAACTCTCTGAGTCTGAAGATTCCTGTTTCTTTGTTTTTATTTGACCATTTAAAGTCTGTAGTGTAGACTTATCACTGTAATATCCAAATTTAAAATATTAATTAATAAATTTTAAAAAAGGAAAAATAGTTTATTGCTTCATCACAAATGACCATTATAAATTGACTTACAATGACAAAATCCCAATTCATTTTGACCTGCGAGATTATGACATACGTAATAGGAGCAATTAATTTTAATAATTAAGAACTTTTTTTAATAACCACTCTTATAATAGTCACATGTTATATTCAATTAAGTAATATACTTAAATAAAAATTGTAACTCCTACCTGTCTCCTTGCTTTTTTGCAGCTGGTTTATTTTGTAGCTTTTTGTATGCTAAAATAATATCTTGCAATGTGGGTAAATTCTCGCTTCTGGGTTTCTGTAACAGATGAAATGTTTTATATTTAAGAATATTCAAATAACCATTGATTGAGTAACCTGAACAGTTAATAATAGCTTAATTTAAAGTACCTACAATGTCTTTCTAACATTAGTAAAGAAATACTCCAATGTGACAAAAACAAGTTCGAAAGTTCCTTGTAAATTTATTTTACAGAAAAAAAAATTCGATTGATGTGTGTGCAACAAAAGCAATGTAGACTTTAGTAGTGCTGATTGTACATACTAGTAGAATTTCGATCATAATTAATTTAAATTATAAGTTTAAACTAGTGATGTTCCGGATATCCATATCCGCGGATATCCGCGGGAAAAATGAGGGCCGTATCCGTCACTTCTCGCGGATCTTTTATAAATTTTCAAATTTATTACATACAAGATGTAAGGGACAGCTATCCTTTAATTGAAACCATTAATTCGAACCATGTAAAATTTTCCAGTTTCTCCAAATTCACAGAGGAGCTGGGACGACATAAACTGCAAATTGACTTATGACAATCTTTTGAGCTGTAGTACAGGTTCGGTGCGTGCTAGGCTTTTGGCCGTGGGTACGCATGAGGCCGGCTACTGGCTTCACGCATACCCTTCGTTAAATACATGAACATTTCTTGAGCCTGACACGCTCCGAATCGCAACCTGCCTACTGCTTGTGGTTCCGGTCTGCGCTCTTCGTGTCCTTGTGGCAGTGATGTCGACAGGCTAGGACATCACAGACTGTCATGCCTAAAAAAGTGCAGGCTGCTTCTCGAGACATACTGCACTTAACGATATCATACGCCGGTCCCTTGCCACCGTCAACGCACCCAGTCTAACACGTGGTTCAATAAGTCCCGAGACTAAGTACTAAAAGGAGGTCTTTTTTATAAAATTAATTTTTATTCATCAACATAGTCTCCTCCAAGAGCGATACAGTCCCTCCAACGCTTTTCTAACTTTTCTATCCCATGTGTGTAGAACGATTTGTCTTTGGCTTCAAAATAAGCCTCCGTTGCTGCGATAACTTCACTATTTGAGTCAAATTTCTTACCCTGAAGCATTTTTTTGAGGTCTGCAAACAGCCAGTAATCGCTGGGGGCCAAGTCTGGCGAATAAGGGGCATGAGGAAGCAATTCGAAGCCCAATTCGTTAATTTTGGCCATCGTTCTCACGGACTTGTGACAAGGCGCGTTGTCCTGGTGAAACACTACTTTCTTTTTGTTCATGTGAGGCTTTTTATCCGCAATTTCGTACTTCAATCGCTCCAATAAGCACATGTAATAGTCACTATTTATATTTTGCCCCTTTTCAAGGTAGTCGATGAAAACTATTCCATGCGCATCCCAAAATATAGACGCCATAACCTTACCGGCCGATTTCTGAGTCCTTGGACGCTTCGGGCGGCTTTCACCAGCCGCTCTCCACTCCGCTGCCTGCCGAGTGGATTCCGGAGTGAAATGGTATATCCAGGTTTCATCCATTGTTACATACCGACGTAAAAAATCCTTTTTATTATGATTCATCAGCGCCAAACATCGCTCTGAATCATTGATACGTTGTTCCTTTTGATTAGTTGTAAGCAAACGCGGCACCCACTTAGAAAAAAGCTTTTTCATGGCCAAATTTTTATGTAAAATAGTGAAAACACTACCAGCTGAAATCTTCACTATCTCGGCTATCTCTCGCACTTTTACCTTCCGACCTTCCAATACGATTTTGAGGACTTGGTTAATATTTTGTTGAGTCACTACTTCATTTGGACGACCTGAGCGTTCCCCATCATTGGTGTCCATGCGACCGCGTTTGAAGTCGGCATACCACCGACAAATGGTTGCTTTAGAGGGAGCTGATCCTGCATAACATTTTATAAGCCATTGCTGTGCTTCAACGGTATTTTTTCCCATTAAAAAACAATGTTTTATCAACACGCGAAACTCGTTTTTTTCCCACTGTATCGAAATTACAACCGTAGCGTCACTTAAATGTTTCAAAATCAATAATTTTATTGTTCCATTTTTAAAAATTTGACACATATTCTTGTATTGATAGCCAGTACTTTTTAAAAATCAAAAAAGTTTTTAATATATGCGCCATTTCCAGGTTAGTCTCGGGACTTATTGAACGATCTAGTACTTGAGCTGACTGGTATTGCAAGAGATAATGGCAAGAGACCAGACGGTATGAGTTTCCATGGCAGATAGGCCGGATACTGGTATTGGATGCAACCTGTTTAGACACGTTGGCCTCTTTCCATCTATACGGAACCAACAACAGAGCTGGTGTGGCTTAAGAAGCGGCTGAAAAAACTAAAGCATGCAAATACAGGGGTATAGGCTCCGAATATGTTTTAAACTCGCGTACTCAGGGTTTCGCACAGTCCAGTCAACAAGTTCAATAACATGTTAAATAGAAATAAAGCTCCTAAAAATATGTGTGACAGATAGCATGTTTCTCTCTTTCACTCGATTGATCTATGTGTCCGAGGAGATTTTTTTTTATTTGAAACTAGCTGTGAGAATTAAAAAAAAAGTTTTTGTATTGTTTGCAGTTATAAACTTTAAAAATGTCTAAAATTAAAGTAGCCTAAGTTACTCCTTATTACATCAGCTATCTGGAAGTGAAAGTCCGTCAAAATAGGTCCAGCCGTTTCAGAGATTAGCAGGAACAAACAGACAGACTGACAGACAGACAAGACAGACAAAAATTGTAAAAAAATGTTACTTTGGTATATTTACCGTGTATACATCCATATGCATTTAGTCAAAAGCGGTTATTTGAATATTACAAACAGAAACTCCATTTTTTTTTAATTTGTATAAATTTATAGATATAACCTGTACAATGCAAAATAATGATTTTATTTATTTATTTATACTTTATTGTACACCACAACTACATTTTAAACAATAAAGACATTTAAAAAAATATATATATATATATATTTACAGACTGTGAAGTACAATGGGCGGACTTATGGCTATTTAGCCATTTCTTCCAGACAACCCAATTAAGGGAGGGATAAATTTAATATAATCTCGAGACAGGGTAGTTGGTGCAGTTATAATATGATAAACTTACATGCTAATACATACAATACCTACACAGAATACACACAAAGGCATACATACATACATAGTCACATACATACATACATACATACATACATACATACATAATACATAACCTTATTATAAAGTAATAAATAAATAAAAAATAATCATTATTATTATAATTGACAAAATTAATAATATACATTTTAAGCTCTGAGTGAAAAACATATTAGAACAAAACTCGGTTTATATCGTCTCCAGTTTATGATAGTGACTTTTTACAAACTTCTTAAATGAATGTAGTGACTCAGCCTCTCATAAGAGATGTGGAATAGTCTGCCGCTATATATAAATATAGCGGCAGACTGTTTCACAGACTTATAGCTTCAACAGTAAAGTAATGACTGAAAAATTTACTTTTGTGCATCGGCATCTTCAGTACATGACTTCGCAATGTCCTTGATACCGAAGCATCCCTGAGATACTCCAATTTTTCTTTTAAGTAAGATGGAGCCTTAGGATCAAATAACACACAGTACAGTAGAGAAAGAATATGCAGGTTCCGGCGAGAGCGTATAGAAAGCCACTTGAGCTTTAAGCGAAATGGGAAACATGGTCAAATTTGCGGAGGCAAAATGATACCAAGATTTTGTATAGTTGATATAACCTGATAGCAAGATTTTGTAGTCGCTCAAGCTTATTAAGTTGGTCCTCGGTCAAATTAGGATAACTTGCATCTGCATAATCTAGAACAGACAAGAAAAGAGAATTTGCCAAAATAGTTTTGGTTGGGATTGGTAGAACAGATCTGAGGCGGCGTAAGGAGCTCAGTGCAGTAAACGTTTTCCGGCTAACCTCCTTAATTTGTACCGACCAAGATAACGTCTCGTCTAAATGCACACCTAGGTCCCTAACTGTGCTACAGTAGGGCAGTCTAACACCATTGTACACAAAAAAAAAACACCACTGTACATGAGGGCAGGTAAAGTCATCCTTTTAATTCTTGCAATCATTCCAGGGCGGCCGATTATTATGACCTGAGATTTATCAGGGTTAACATTCAGTCCGTACTGCTTGCTCCATTTCAGAATGTTTGCAAGATCCAAGTTGATTGCATCAATTGCACTTACAATATTATCTGGTGCAAAATGACGGTAAACTGGACATCGTCTGCATACATATGGTAGAGAGAAGAAATAGATTGGGTTATTGAATTTATGAAAATTGAGAAGAGTAAAGGAGACAAGACGCCGCCTTGAGGTACCCCAGCTTGCACGACAAGCCACGAAGAGAAAGTCTCGTCGAGGCATACACGTTGTCGTCGCTCTTTGACTCAGACTCAGCCGAATATCGTGATCAACACAACTGAATGCGTTACTAAAATCTAAAAGAGTCAGAATAGTGAGTTGTTTATCGTCCATAGCCAAACGAATGTCGTCAGTTACTTTGACAAGGGCAGACACCGTAGTATGCCCACTACGGAAGCCAGATTGGAGTGGACTGAGAAGCAAGTTTTGGTTAAGGAAAAGGTTTAACTGATGGAAAACCAACTTCTCGAGGATTTTGGAAAGGAAAGGGAGAATGGAAATCGGTTGGAAGTCAGACAAGTTAACTGCATTAGCTTTTTTTTGGGAACGGAATAATCTGGGCATCTTTCCAAGCGTCAGGAAATTTACTACACGTAATGCAGAAATTGAGGATATGTACTAAGACAGGAGTAATAATATCTAGGATGGGAATGATCATATTACGGCTTATGCAATCAGAGCCGACAGCATTCGAGGCTACAGACAATACGCTCCTTTTAACATCACATTCGGTGAAAGACGAGAAGGTAAACGGTGGGAAATCAGAAGTTGGAAGCGACGAAAGAAGGTCAAGGGTTTGTTGTTTTCCAACATCATGATGACTGTTTTTGCCAAAAAGTTCTCTATAATAATGTATGTAATGTATAGTATACATTAGTGGCAAAAATTTTTCTGCCCTGGGCGGCCGACAACCACGCTACGCCACTGTTAATGCCCCAGGCGTTCTACTACTATAAGTGTGCAAAATTTCATACTCCTTCATCTGCACAATTTCTATAAAATTATGATTATGAGCTATTACTGTGGTTAAAGGATATATTTAGATAAATAAAATACTATTTAAATGTAAAAAAAGAACACATGGTTGTTAATTGGTAGAAAAACAAACTAGAGCTTCAAATACTATTAAGCAATGCACAAGACAAATAAAAATGCAGTTGCATTCCTCTCAAATGTTTCTCTCCTCACGTATATCATAATGTTTTATAGCCTGTGGGATATAAAACCTATTATGCTTTGATAAATTTGCTTTATAGAATGAATTTATTCACCAAAAAATATAATCAAATGTGTTGGTTAAAGTTCCATAGAATAATAAAATTATAACACAGAAATTGTAACTTTTAGCTTATATATGAATATAATACTTCATATCAATGTGGCACAAGTATTACACAATTTTAACAAAATGTATCTCACAAAAATAGTGAAATTGCTATATTAATCACTATTTCACGATTTTAAATTATAATTTATTAAGACATAATACTGATATTTCTGCACTGGTAGTAACACTTAATTTTTTTTTTTTTTTTAGATTGTATAAATAATAATTACATAGGATATATCATTGTTAATTACTTTAAAAATAAATAAAAATTAGGAATCGTAAAATATAAATTTTTAGTGGTAGCGAAATCAAATAATATTAGGTTAAGGTGAAAAAGTGTATTGAGGATACGTTGAATAGTTTTCCCTTGAATATTGAATAAATAAAATAAATTTATAATTTTGAGAACACATTTTTAGACTGGAAATAATCGGGTGACTAAAATCCGCATGTATCTGACACGAGGAAGTCGACGTCTTAGCTTGAGCTATTGCGATTTTAATATCGATTTCAGTAACTAAGTTTATCTTTGAGCACATTAGTATTAATAACCTAATTAAAATTAAAGAATATTAGCATTAATGTTTTTTATATAAAAACCTTTAAATGGCAAACATTAATATCACAAATATGTTTTTATATTAAAATGTATATCAACACGTGGTGAGGTGACCATCAGCGAGACACACGTGGTACCGGATTAAATGGTACTTACCGCTTTAGTTTTCGCCGCAAAGTTTTCAGTTAAAGATCTATCAATCGTTGTAAGATATTGATACACTAACGAATTGGCCTCTGCCCGTATTTCTGACGAAAAACTCATTTTTGTTTCTTTACTTTAACAATTTACCGGCGGACAACTCATGTACGGGTGTTCATTTGTCCATCCACAGATAAAAAGAAAATCTTAACACTGTATGGCGTATACATAGATGAAGTATTCTTTTTACTTGATCTATGGGCGTATATAAGTGTATAATCTATGCTATATAGTGTATGCCGTTAGGAATTACCTACCCCACCCCAGCCTGCAAAATAATGATATTTGTAAAAAAAAAATACTAATTGATAGATTTTGAATAGCTCAATTCAACTGCGTTGTCCTTTTAAATTGCTCACCTCAAATTATATAATTAAAAATCAATTTTTATTTAAAAAATCAAATATTTTCAAACTCCTATATCTTTTGATGTATACAATATTCTAAATTGCTCAAAGTGTTAAAAAACTGCTCAAGTTGCATTTATAATTGCTCAAGTATAGTTTGAAACAAATCCACTTCCCTTAATTTTTAAATAAATATAAATAGTTTGAACAAATAAAATAATGATATTTGTAAAAAAAAATGCTAATCGATACATTTTCAATAGCTCAATTCAACTACGTTGTCCTTTCAAATTGCTCACCTCAAATTATTTAATTAAAAATCAATTTTTTTTTAAAAAATCAAATATTTTCAAACTCCTATATCTTTTGATGTATACAATATTTTAAATTGCTTAACGTGTTAAAAAACTGCTCAAGTTGCATTTATAATTGCTCAAGTACAGTTCGGAACAGCTCCACTTTCCTTAATTTTTATATAAATAAAAATATTTTGGACAAATTTAACGTATATCATAAGCCAGGTGAGCGCTGCGGATGCGCATAGACAATGATGGGAAGCAAAAAAATTGCGGATATTCGTAATAAAAAAGATACTAATCGTTAGATTTTTTAATAGCTCAATTCAACTACGTCGTCGTTTTAAATTGCTCACCTTAAACTATTTAATTAAAAATCAATAAAGTCGTTGAAAAAAAAAATATCAATATTTTCAAACTCCTATATCTTTCGATGTATACAATATTTTAAATTGCTCAAAGTGTTAAAGAACTGCTCAAGTTGCATTTATAATTGCTCAAGTATAGTTTGAAACAAATCCACTTTCCTTAATTTTTAAATAAATATAAATAGTTTGAGCAAATAAAATAATGCTATTTGTAAAAAATAATACTAATCGATCGATTTTTAATAACATGCAATGCAATCGATTTTTAATGCATGCAATGAAATTAATAAAAAACTTACTATTTATAATTGTTTCTTACGTCGGTAGACTAGAAAACGTATTAAAAAGTGAGATTGTCATACTGTATTAACTACCGTATCTACTAAATTTTGTTTTAAGTTTTTGTCAACCCTGGACATTTCTTCCTATTTAGCTTTTTCTGGTTCCAGTTTAACCCGGTTTAAGTGGAAATTGCAACAACCTACATTTGGTTAAAAAAATTGTCCAAGAATATATTTTATAGTTTTATATCACTATAGTAAAATATAAGGAGGCGGAAAAGGGATATTTTTATCAATTTCTCTATTATTGTTCATATTTTCAACGATAATCAAAATTTATCATGTGAAATTCGAAATCGTACCTTTTAACGTTTTATCCCCGTTATACGGTACTGTGAACTTTATAGTCTATTGCCAATTTTTTATTTTAATAGTCTATAGTCTATTTCTTATTATCCTATCACTTGCTATCACTCTATACAGCTATTGATGTTTTCGTCTTTTAATTTTACTAATGAGTGCAAAAATATATTATTAGCTGCCTTAAAGCAGGGCTGATGAATTGTAGTTCTATAAATATTTTTATAATTATTATTTCATAATTACATTTAGTCGATAAGTGAGAGTGACATGTTTAAACGTTTATTCGCTTTGTTAAAAATTCGACCGCTGTTAATGAAAATATCTATAAATAAGGATTAACATGTTACGAGATCTACATTGACTATTTAGTATCATAATGCCTGTACAGCAGATAAATGTAAAAAATTCTTCCGATATCGAAAGTTGGGAATGGGGCGGGGGATGTGGCAAAGAAACAGTTCGCGCAGGGTCTGGTAGCAGCCAAACTTCCTGCAGCAATTCCAGCGGTGATATTTGTCGTATTTGCCACTGTGAAAGTGAAGTTCACAATCCCTTACTTGCACCTTGTTACTGTTCTGGTAAGTTTTAACATGATTGTATCTTTCACTATAACAAATATTTCGGCGAGGGTTTAATAAATACCACGCTAATAATTTATTATTAAATTTTGGTGATTAAGATACACCATAATTGTTTATATTTTATGAACAGCTGACTTTTGTTTACATAACAAATTAATGTGTTTACAGTATGTTAAAATATTTTACTTTTCATTTAATATTTCTATGCAGCTAAAATAAATATACTGAACTTAAATTAATATATACCTTTATGTAGATGTAAAAATGAACATGTGCTTTATGCACATCTTATTGTGGCCGTAAATAGGCTAAATTTTGCCTTTTTACTTAAAATATGTCCACATGTTTACTTCTATGTTGCTCAACTTTATTACATAAGGGACTTCTATGTAAATTAGTCAGTAGCTTTAAAGGCTTAAGTTTTATTACATCTATCTCAATAGTTGTGACCTTAAGAAATTGTAAATTTTGGTTTATGTTCTCCCCATAGACAAATATTTTATATAAAAATCACTAGTATAACCTCTGGTAAAATATATGTATATCATATGTAGCAGTGTGTAGTAATTATAATTATAAGTATGTAAGTATTGAATAACAAGTTTTTAGCTTAGCTTTCACACTTATCTCACTTCCTGATTACAACAGCATAAAATATCTGCTTGTATTTTGTTGATTATGCTTGTTAAAAATTTTAATAATACATTTTGTCTGTTAAAGCTTATGTAGATATTTATATTCAAATACAATTTAGGAAAATATTATGTTTTATTTACACAATAATAATAGTATTATTGAATGGTGCATTAAAAATAGAAAGTATTATTTTATTGTATATTTTAAATATTGTGTTTCATTTTAGGAAGCCTTAAATATGTTCATCAGAGTTGTCTTCAACAGTGGCTGACTGCATCCGAAACAAGATCATGTGAATTATGCAAATTTAATTTTATTATGCATACAAAAATAAAACCATTCAGCGAGGTACATGTAATAAATTTTTTACCTAAGTATAATTACAGTAGTTTTTTATGTTTCATCAGGACTAAAAATTTCATGATACGATTAGATATTGATTTATTAATTCAGTTATATTCAAATGCAACATAAAAAATTGCTTTTGCATTTTTATAGTGTGATTATATATGTAGTGTATTATGATACATTATTTTTTGATATATAATAATATTAATATAATTATATATGGATGATGTTAAGTCTTAAAAATAGTATAAAAAAAGTAGCTGTTAATAACAGTTTTTGTCTGTTTATTTTTTTTTTTTTAATTATTCATCACAATAGTATAATTATTGTAAAAAATTAACTCTAATTTATTTTTATTAAAAATGCTATTTAATTCTGAACTGACAATTTCAATTACACATTTGTTGATGATTTTTATCATAAATTTGACACATTTTTAGTGGCGCTTGTTAGAAATGTCTGGGGTGGAACGTCGTCGGTTGTGTTGTGCCGTACTCTTCCACTGTGTTGCAGCCCTATGTGTCATGTGGTCCCTATTTGTGCTGATAGAGCGAGCCGTGGAAGAGGTCAACCGGGGTCTTATAGGTGATTATTAATATTATCTAATTAGCAACCAGTTTCAAATGTGTAAAATATAAGCCTGATATCCTACAAAAAACTTGAAACTTTATTTCAATACAAAATAGCTTTTTTATTTGTGGCGTTTTAAACTATTTTTTTCTTTAGTACTTATGTTAATTATCCTGACATTATCAACACTAGCTAATCAATATTAGCCAAATTGATGAAGCCAATTTTATTATTACTAATCTTCAATATATATTTTATTTGTATTATTGACTAGTCCCTTGGCGCAATTTGTAGTGACCGTGCAATCTGCTCTGGCGGCTGTGGGTTCGAATCCCAACCCGAGTCTGGGTGTAATATATATATATATATATATTTATATATGTATTATTTATAAGTATGTTTATCGAAAAAAAGGTCACTATACCAGTCGGCTGTTACCTTATAATGCAAGCATTAAGTTGTTGACTTTAGGAACAGACGACCCTTATATTATATATATATATATATATATATATATATATATATATATATATATATATATATATATATATATATATATATAATGTGTAGCAACGCGCGCCAGGTACAGCTAGTACTATATATTAATAACATAAATTCTTTATTTGAACATCTAGGTTCTAGGTAGGTGAATCTACAAAAACATACATAAAACTTATGATACAAAAAATTTTTTTTATCCTGTTAGTACTTAAATTTAATTAAATTAGTTGATGATTAAATGAGATTTTTTTTGTTTTTTATAAATAAACCTCATCAGAACTACTATCTTCCTTATTTAAAATTGTGAAATATAAATAAAATGTTGTTTCATTATACATATAACAGAACTGTGCATATAATAATAAATATTTGTTTTTCGACCCAATATATTTTGTAACTTGCACACTTGCACTACTGAGCAACCAAAAATCTTAATTTTGACCAAAAACGGATTTACGAGGTTTGTGAGTTTAGCCGGCGACTTTTATAAATAAACTCTCATTTCTTTTGACCATATTCGTTAGTTGCTGGAGGTTAATGTAAATCAAGGTAACAGTAATTGAGTTAAAAACTTAAAACACATTTTTTATTATATGTTATGGTATATATGGGTGTAATGACAAATCTAAAAGTTGTACGTTTTTATTGTAGCATGGCCGTTTTGGACGAAGCTTGTGGTCGTCGCAGTGGGATTCACCGGTGGGGCAGTGTTCATGTATATACAATGTCGGCAGTATTTACATCTGTGTAATCGTTGGCGAGCTCACAACAGGTACTGTACTAACTTGTAAATTTCTTTTAGAATTTTTCTCTGCTTGAAACTTAAATATTCATGATTCGAAATTTTATTTAAAATTTTGCTGCTACCTACTATGTACCCCTTCATTAACCGACTTCCAAAAAAGGAGGAGGTTCTCAATTCGACTGTATTTTTTTTTAACCGACTTCCAAAAAAGGAGGAGGTTCTCAATTCGTCTATATTTTTTTGACCGACTTCCAAAAAAGGAGGAGGTTCTCAATTTGACTGTATTTTTTTTTTTTTTTATGTATGTTACATCAGAACTTTTGACCGGGTAGACCAATTTCGACAATTTTTTTTTTAATCGAAAGGTGGCGTGTTTCAATTGGTCCCATTTAAATTTATTTGAGATATAACAATTACTTTTCGAGTTATATCTAATAATGCGTTTTCTGATGATGGGATCCCAGAGAAATTGATGGAAATTCTTGAAAATCCGCAATAACTTTTTACTGGGTGAATCGATTTTGATAATTCTTTTTTTGTTGGAAAGAAGATATCCCTAGTTTAGTACCATGATAAGGAAACCAGGATCTGATGATGGGATCCCAGAGAAATCGAGGGAAACTCTTGAAAATCCGCAATAACTTTTTACTGGGTGTACCGATTTTGATAATTTTTAATTTAATCGAAAGCTGATGTTTGTCATGTGGTCACATATACATTTTATTAAGATCTGATAACTACTTTTTGAGTAATCTTTGATAACGCGCAGTTACTTGACTATTTTTTCGTCGATCTACGTTGTATTGTATTACTTGTCGATATAATTGAAGTCGGTTTTTTTTTCGTTTGCGAGCAAACACAATTATAGAATCGATATTTCGATAATTGACGTTTTTCATGTGAGTTTTTTTGGTTACAAAACTGGTAAGACATTTTATTATTTTCAAAATATATTTCTGAGCTTCATATAAATTTTTATCATTTTTAACCGACTTCAAAAAAGGAGGAGGTTACTCAATTCAAAAAAAAAATCAAAAATAGTTTAACTATAAAGATACACATTACATGAAAGGAACAGTGAATCCCACACTAGGCAATGCCTGTGTCGTGGGATTCAACAACTCAAATAAATAATTACCAGGCGTAGTGCGGCTTAAGAAGATAATATGTATATTATTTTATAACTAACTATTGATAACTGAATTACAATAGAATATATTTAATTTGCGCGTGAATTGGTACAACGAGTATCTATAGTGAGCCAGAACTAGAACTGTATTGGTAGCAATGAGATTGACAGTTAAATTACAGAAATCTCAACCCAAAAGTTACAAGTAAAAATAATTTGCAATGTTACTAACTTGTCACTAACTTTAAACTGAATGGTGTCAGTCAGTATGTACGATATATCTTGAAGTGTGTACGTTACGTGTATCGTTAGTATCGAGTCGAGAATTATCTCGATATATATTTTATCATTAAATGTACCAAAACTGTTAAAAAAAGTTTTAAAGTAATTGACCGGTTATTCACATTCGTCTACCGTTTTTAAGATTTAAAATTAAAGAACAATTTTCAGTTTAAAAAAAAAACCGCAACGAGCATTAAGTCGCACACGTGTAACATAATTATGGCCTCTATTTTACATTGAACATTTTAAAACTGCGATACGATATGGTTATGGACAAAAATGTTTTAGTTCGATATTGTTGTTTTCGATTTTTTAAAGCAATTGATCTATTTTTATTTCCTCGATTAAATAAAATAAACAACCATTATCAATTATTTATCTTGTTTTAAAAAGTTTTCTTTTCGTTCTCTTTCCTTGAGCTACTGTAATAGTTGTAACATCATAAAGTGTTCGGGTAAATGACTAATTTTGTAGATAAATGTTTCTCTTGTTGATGTTTTAGAAGTGTATGAATATTGTGTTTGAAATTAGTTTGGTTTCTACCTATAAAGAAAAATTAACATTGAATATTTTTTTAAAAGAATACCTGTGGTGTGATCTACAATCGATACCGAAGCCAAAAATATAGTTTTTAGAATTTTTGTCTGTTTGTCTGTATGTATGTCCGGGATAAACTCAAAAAGTACCGCATGGATTTACTTCAAATTCGGCACGAATATTACTAAGAAGTCGGGTCAACATATAGGCTACATATTATCATGCTATCACCTACCGGGAACGAGCAGTGAACCTTTATTTCCTCAACGCATTCTGTAACAACGTGTAATCTAACGACGCATATTTGAATGTTGTTGTTATTATGTTAATAACCATGCTATATAAGCTAGCTTCACACTATAAAAATCACGCAATATAAGTAACTAAGCCGATAAACATAATTAAATAGATATAAGTAGACAAGACAATTTTAAAGCAGCGCCATCTATGAGATTTTTTTGTAGATATGAAATCTAAAGAAGAAACGGGTAAATGAATGTTATTTTAAAAGGTATAATCGTAGGTATTTTTGCTGCTGTATAGCGTTCACGCAGACGACGTCGCGGGCAGCAGCTAGTAAGCAATAAAACAATTATTATGACTCATTGCAGGTAGTAGTATGTAACGCAAACATTGACTGATGTTTTATTTTGTTTTAATGAGTTATTATTGAGATTTATTGACTAGTTTTCAACGTAAAGATAAATATAAGACAGGCTTAAATAAAATCCCACTAATAATATAAACGCGAATGTTTGATATTTGTACCTCTTTCACGCAAAAACTACCGAATGGATTTTAATGAAAGTTTACAATAATATAGCTTAAACATTAGAATAACACATAGGCTATAATTTTTAAAGATAGTGTGTGAATTGTCCAAAATATAACGATGATTGTGAAGTAAGTCGGAAAAAATCTGCCATCTGCGAGCTATTCTGGCGTACGCTGCAAAAACTGTTGAGTTTAAACATATATAATGTACAAGAATTTTTTTATCTTAATTAGTCCAAAAAAAAGTCCGCAACAGCATATATCTATCTTTTATGAGTAAGCCACTATAGCCAAAACAGTGAACCATAAATACAATAAAAATTGATGATAATTATATTCTTAATGCACATTTTGGTAGTAACAAACCAATTTTGATGAATTTTGGTATAAAGATAGATATTGAGAAGATAATAAGCTACTAGAAGTAGGTACTTACTAATCCTGCACAGACGAAGTCGCGGGTACTAACATACTACGCTATCTAAGCGTATTATATAGTCTTGCAACTAGTCGCAACTTAGATATTACATACCTATATATTAAAGGAACGTGCATATTTTTTTATATATATTTTCAAGTACAAACAATCACGACGAATATGTGATATAATCATAATTTTCATATAATATGAACAAGTACGTGTAAAAACTACGCTAGTAATTCATAATTTTGTAAAGCATTTTAAATGTCAGCATTTGTATTATGTGCTTAAATGAGGTTTGTGTTGTCCTTTAAAATTACGAGTACTATAATTAAACTTTTTAAGCGTCATAAAAACACGTACTTAGTAGAGGACAGTTTATTGATAATGGATTCTTTTTCATATTTCCACATTGTTGTTTTTAATGAAGTAATTTGTAATTTAATTACCTTGTTACCGTTTCGTAGAGGTTAAATGTTTTCCATACAATTAAAATTTGTTTATATTTCGCTACTGTGAATCATTACCTAATGTTAAATCAATACTATATGTTACATTGTATAATATGTATGTTTTGCGGGAAATAGTCTGAACCTGATTTAAATAATTTATTTTGCGATTAAAAAGTTATTTAGATGCAATATAGGCTGTATGGTGTCACGATACCATTCAGGTAAAGGAACAGTAACCATAAATGTCAATCAATCTGCTGATCCAACGCGAGTGAAATTGCGGTGGATGTCTAGTCGAATTGATGTAATAAGACTGACTGACTGACTCTGTTTGTGTATTCGATAATACAAACAATTTTTCATTTTCATAATACTTATTATATGATCATTTTTGTGAAGATTATATTATAAGGTAATCAAACTCAAAAACATCAAAAAGCGTCCAAATAATTTTAATTAAATGTAATGTTCGACATATACCAATGCATTATTAGGTCGGGGGAAAAGTTTCTTCGTATTTTATACACAAATTCAACACTTTTTAAAAGTTTATATGTATAGGCCATTATTTTCGAAAACTTGTCGTCACCTTGTATTTATGTAGTGACATGATGAGTTTTCGATAGAAACCTTGGTATTTTTTATCAAATAAACAAGTAGTTTTGAAAGTTTTGAAAGTTTTCTTTTTATGTCAACACAGTATGTACTCCAAATAATTCTTAGGAGACCGAAATCGTTTAAGGTTTGGTTTAGCATTATATGGTGTATGCATTAATGCTTCCCAACTAAGTTCTCTTTTTTAACTGACTTCCAAAAAAGAAGGAGGTTCTCAATTCGATTGTATTTTTTTATTTTATTACACCGATTTTGATATTTCTTTTATAAATCAAAAGCTAATATACTTGTCACGTGGTTCCATTTAAATATGGTCGAGAT
Organism: Melitaea cinxia; assembly: GCF_905220565.1. Taxonomy (NCBI): domain Eukaryota; kingdom Metazoa; phylum Arthropoda; class Insecta; order Lepidoptera; family Nymphalidae; genus Melitaea; species Melitaea cinxia. Next base: position 11,278,466 of record NC_059399.1, read on the forward strand.
ATAATGAGCGCTTTTTTAGTAACCTTTGATGACGCGTATTTATGAGACGGTGCAACGCCACGCCACGCTATCTATCTGACTTCATTAAAACTACTTCAGTGAAGAATCGATCCAAGGATGCATCTACTATAACGTAGTAAGCTGTATTATCCACTATGGTAGCAGTTTATTTTTTGTAAATAATTTTGATTATTCTTGTTTTAATCGAAAGCGGATGCTTGTCTATTGGTCACATTTAAATTTGATCGAAATCTGATGACTAGTTTTTGAGTAATCTTTGATAGCGTGTATTTACTTGACTATTTTTGGAACGAAGTTCCTTACGGTAGGCTTGACATTTGGCTGGGCGACCGAACTGAAGAAAATGTAATACTAAAACCGTAAGAAAAATATATAACTGAAGTGACGTAATATCAGTCACATGACTGTATAAGATGACGTTTGTAAAACTAAAATATTACTAGTAAACTTTTTTAAAATTATTTATGTAATTTTATATCGTCGCCAAAATTAATAAAGACATGTTTTTTTATTTCACTTAATAGTTTGAATTATTATTATTATTTTGTTTGATATTTTATTTTACGGTATTTGTTATTTTCTAAAATACCAAATTTCCTAAATACTTTTATGTACTTAATTAAAAACCAATCAACAAAATAAAAAAAAAAAATAAAAAAAAATCAAAAACTAGAAAATATATATAAAATTCAACATTTTTTTTTTTCAAATTGTGTTGCTTCTATACTATCCGAAGGAACTTCGTTCCTACTTGGTGTCCCATGACACCACATATTTTTTCGTCTACTTATGTTGTATTACTTGTCGATGTAATTAAAGTCGGTTTTTTTTCGTTTGCGAGCAAATAAAATTATGTAATAAACATCAGAATAAATTTTTTCTTAAGATTCACTTACTTTGATGGAAAGAAAAACGATTGAAAAATGCTGGAAAAGTGTTTTTTTTTTTCTTTTCCAGTTCTGATCTATAACAGTTTATTTTTTTCCATTTTATGTATAAAAAAACGAAGACTTTTCACAGTATCTAATACGTTTCGATTACAGAATACTACTGATACAGAACGCGCCGGAGAAGATACCGATGACCGGGTCCCCGCCGATGCGCAAGCGGCGCGAGCGGAGCATGCGCGGGCAGGTGGTGGCCAACATCGAGCCGCCGCCGCCACCCGCCGTCTACCACGAGGAGGACGAGAGCGGCGGCTTCGAGACGTACCGCGGCAACCCGCACCGCCGCCTGTCCGCGCTCGCCGACGAGCGCCGCTGCTCCGACACGCGCCTCGCGCACCCCGCGCTCCCCGCACACCTCGCCGTGCTCTCCGCGCACGAGGTCAGTACCGGTGCTAGCTCTGTGGCAGTGCTAGCTCTGTGGCAGTGCTAGCTCTGTGGCAGTGCTAGGTGTACTTCGAGACGTACCGCGGCAACCCGCACCGCCGCCTGTCCGCGCTCGCCGACGAGCGCCGCTGCTCCGACACGCGCCTCGCGCACCCCGCGCTCCCCGCACACCTCGCCGTGCTCTCCGCGCACGAGGTCAGTACCGGTGCTAGCTCTGTGGCAGTGCTAGCTCTGTGGCAGTGCTAGGTGTACTTCGAGACGTACCGCGGCAACCCGCACCGCCGCCTGTCCGCGCTCGCCGACGAGCGCCGCTGCTCCGACACGCGCCTCGCGCACCCCGCGCTCCCCGCACACCTCGCCGTGCTCTCCGCGCACGAGGTCAGTACCGGTGCTAGCTCTGTGGCAGTGCTAGCTCTGTGGCAGTGCTAGGTGTACTTCGAGACGTACCGCGGCAACCCGCACCGCCGCCTGTCCGCGCTCGCCGACGAGCGCCGCTGCTCCGACACGCGCCTCGCGCACCCCGCGCTCCCCGCACACCTCGCCGTGCTCTCCGCGCACGAGGTCAGTACCGGTGCTAGCTCTGTGGCAGTGCTAGCTCTGTGGCAGTGCTAGCTCTGTGGCAGTGCTAGGTGTACTTCGAGACGTACCGCGGCAACCCGCACCGCCGCCTGTCCGCGCTCGCCGACGAGCGCCGCTGCTCCGACACGCGCCTCGCGCACCCCGCGCTCCCCGCACACCTCGCCGTGCTCTCCGCGCACGAGGTCAGTACCGGTGCTAGCTCTGTGGCAGTGCTAGCTCTGTGGCAGTGCTAGGTGTACTTCGAGACGTACCGCGGCAACCCGCACCGCCGCCTGTCCGCGCTCGCCGACGAGCGCCGCTGCTCCGACACGCGCCTCGCGCACCCCGCGCTCCCCGCACACCTCGCCGTGCTCTCCGCGCACGAGGTCAGTACCGGTGCTAGCTCTGTGGCAGTGCTAGCTCTGTGGCAGTGCTAGGTGTACTTCGAGACGTACCGCGGCAACCCGCACCGCCGCCTGTCCGCGCTCGCCGACGAGCGCCGCTGCTCCGACACGCGCCTCGCGCACCCCGCGCTCCCCGCACACCTCGCCGTGCTCTCCGCGCACGAGGTCAGTACCGGTGCTAGCTCTGTGGCAGTGCTAGCTCTGTGGCAGTGCTAGGTGTACTTCGAGACGTACCGCGGCAACCCGCACCGCCGCCTGTCCGCGCTCGCCGACGAGCGCCGCTGCTCCGACACGCGCCTCGCGCACCCCGCGCTCCCCGCACACCTCGCCGTGCTCTCCGCGCACGAGGTCAGTACCGGTGCTAGCTCTGTGGCAGTGCTAGCTCTGTGGCAGTGCTAGGTGTACTTCGAGACGTACCGCGGCAACCCGCACCGCCGCCTGTCCGCGCTCGCCGACGAGCGCCGCTGCTCCGACACGCGCCTCGCGCACCCCGCGCTCCCCGCACACCTCGCCGTGCTCTCCGCGCACGAGGTCAGTACCGGTGCTAGCTCTGTGGCAGTGCTAGCTCTGTGGCAGTGCTAGCTCTGTGGCAGTGCTAGGTGTACTTCGAGACGTACCGCGGCAACCCGCACCGCCGCCTGTCCGCGCTCGCCGACGAGCGCCGCTGCTCCGACACGCGCCTCGCGCACCCCGCGCTCCCCGCACACCTCGCCGTGCTCTCCGCGCACGAGGTCAGTACCGGTGCAGTGATAGAGTCTAGCTTTTAAAGCTGATACATACTATGTATTTGAACTGTGTCGTATAAGGAATTACCGCTATGTCTTACTAGGTAAATGGTAATACTAAATGTCACAGTGACGGCGATTTCAAATCCGAATCACACTTCAGCCTATTGCAGTCCACTGCTGGACATAGGTCTCCCCAAATTCAAGTTAGATATCCCGGTTTTTCGCAATCCTCATCCATCCTACACCGGCAATCTTACGTAAATCATCGGTCCAGCGTTAAATCTAAATACTATTAAAAAAAAAGTTTTGCGTGCATGCGTACGTCAATTAATGAATAGTTTGTCACATAATATAAGAACCGTGCTTAAAAATGTCTAAAAAAGACCGCGTATACTATATTAGTATTACTAACTTGTATAAAAACAATATATTTGAAAACAGTAAGTGACCGCTGTCTGAATTGCTTATTTAAACTTCTCAATTGGAATACGGCCTAAGTTACTACGATTTAATTAGCCTAGGGACGTGGCTATGTTAACTAAAGAAAGTGTATCTGCTATTTTAGTTGATGGTGACAATAACTTGATAGAACATTCACCGTTCACAGCTCGTGTCGGACCGCGTCGATAAACGGTCACGTAGCTGTAGCTGCAACTATTTGATGATTCATTGCTTTTGTATTTTTAAAATATTTTTGGTCTGTTTGACATCACCACGTAAGTTGTGTGGTTACGCCATTCAAGAATATAGCTACCCCCTCTCTTTTTGTGGGTGTCGTAAGAGGCGACTAAGGGATAACACAGTTCCACTACCACCTTGGAATTTAAAAAGCCGACCGATTGCGGGATAACCATCCAACTGTTGGCTTTGAATTACACAGGCCGAAGACGGGCAGCAGCGTCTTCGGTGCGACAAAGCCAGCCCTGCTGTCACCAACCCGCCTACCCAGAGTGGTGACTGTGGGCAACACACATGAGTTCACGCCATTTTTGGCGCGAACTTGTGGAGACCTATGTCCAGCAGTGGACTGCGATAGGCTGATGTGCTGATGATGATGATGATAATGAAGTGAGTTGTAGCGATCGGGCATTATATGTTTAATATACCTATGCCGAATTTTCTAAGATAAAATTGATAACGCTCTGAAATTAGACCAATACATCATCACAATTGAATTAGCTCCTTTTTTTGAAAAAAATATTCAATGTGCTTGAATTCGTAACAGTGACGATTGTTTAAACCAGTAAAGTTGTGTACGCTGTGATGCAGGTACGGTCATGATCGATTTGTTGCACAATTCAATATAATTACTCTCAAATTTAAATTTAAAAGTGTAAGCAAAATTTTATACGCAACTGGTATGAATATTTTAATCATTTGTTTTAGGAGTTGTTATTATTTTTACCGTTTATTTAAAAACGCAAGAAGTATTGCATACACAGTGAGTAATAAAAATTTTATATTTACTAAATAATGTTGTAAACTACTAGAAGTAATTGATTACGTGATGACGGCGGGATATAATTATATCACTTTGCATTATACCCTTCTGCATGCATACATTGAATATTTTCGCGACAATAATCGACGATAAACGAGGTCATTGATCGATTGATGATAAAACGATAAGGTTGCCGGATAATATTAGGCGGGGTACATTACCTAAGTTTGTAATGTACTAAATAATGCCTACTAATAAACTTAATACTAAATGTTTCAATTTTTTAATTGATTGTTGATTTTTTTTTTATTATGATTTGTATTGCTATTGTCAGCATTTAAAAATGTACATTTTTTTTAACTTTCGTTAAGTATATAACAATAATTCTTAAGACAGTTTGTGACGAAATATTTTTTATACAACTAGGTCTCTTTTATCGTAAGCGATTACCGTAGCTTATAGACACCTGCAACTCCAAAAGCATCGCAAACGCATTACCGACCCAGTCCCCGATCTCCCCCAGGAGCTCTGGATGGCCTTACTCATCACAGGGACACAACACTGCTTGTAAGCAGTACTATTTAGCAGTGATCTTCTGTAAGGTCGAGGTAATTCCCCAGTCGGGCTGCTCCAGACTTCGAACAGGATGTATCTTGCTGTGCTTTACCTCCGTAGATTTTTTTAAATTTAATTCATTTTCGGTGTGTGTAGGGGGGCGTATACCACATCAACGTGGACCCACTGGAGGCGGACATCCGTGAGTTACTGGCGCTGGAGGCGCGGCGTGAGGCCCGAGCCGCTCGTTCGCTGCCCAACCTGCGCGCCAGCCACGAGAGCTTACTGCCCGAGCCCGCCCAGGCCCCGCCCGCCCACTCGCCGCCCGCCCACGCGCCGCCCGCCCCCGCCCGCGCCTCCTGAGGCCGCGCCGCCTTCACGCTCTACCCCGACGACACGGTCTACTAGCGAACCGGCCCCCGCGCCCCGCCCACCCCCCACGAGATATCCACCCGGTTATAGTGCGGAGCGCGGGGCTCCCGACCGGACGGCTCGGAGAAGCTACGGTGACGTGTTCGCGTCCGAGTCGTGTCGAACCCGTGTAGTTAAGTGTGAGTCGATCGAACTCGGATCGATGTGTGAGGACTCGTCCGTCGGTCGCAAGCAGCTGCGTTAGCGACCGTTCCCTTAACAAACTTTTTAAATATTTTAATCGATTTGGCACCTGATAATTTTATTTTTCAAATTCTTAATGGTGTTACATTAAAAATCTTGTTAATTAAAGGATTTTTGAAACGATGTAGGTTTTGGTTTAGGTCAATAATACAAAAGATACTATAAGAAATTACGGTAACGTAATATGATTAAATTCTAGTAGATATTACTTTTTTAAAAATAATGTTGTGGATGTGCTGTAAACAAAACAAAAATTTGTGTACAGTGCAAAGCTATTAGTGGCTCCGTGTTTTTATATGCTAAATAATTGCCACTTATTCATGACAAACTGTTTGTTTATATAAGTACTTGTATTTCACTCAAAATTTATGCTAAATGGATGTTGCATGTTGTTTGATGCCAAAAAAACAAATTTGAAATTCTATAGAACTCTTTTTATAGTAAGACTCTTGCACTTAAACTGTCTAATTGAGCTATAATTGTCGTTTAATTATTTATATTTTAAATGTATTCTGGAAATTATTTTCATCAATTACCAAAAATTTTAAGAGTTATTAATCATAAAATTATGTCTTATTATAGAAATTGTTTTTTTACTGTGCTTATTGCATTTTTTCATCCAAAACTCTTAAAGAATTTTTTTTTTTTTAATTAACACATGCTTAAAAACATGTAACATGCAAGTATTATATAAACACAAAATTTAAACACCGCTTTTTGAGCAAATTTGTAATTTTTTATCAATATAATATTGTCCTTTGGAAAGATAAACAAGTTTACTAGAGCATACAAAAATGCTTAAAAATTAACAATAATCTTTTAAAGTAATATGTACTAACTTTAAATTTACTTTGGCCCATAGAGATAATCTACAATGTAATTATCGTCAAGGCTTGCTTAAAGTCGTGCGTTTCAAAATAAGTTTTAGTCATAAGTCACTGGAATGATTTGCCATAAAAATGTAATTATGAACAATCGAATTTGTAAATACTACTTAGAAATGATGTAAATATTAATGTTAATATATACAAAAACGCGGATAGGATTTATAATGGGGCGCTAAGTCCTTGAATTACGATCCCTGGCTCCTTACAAAAGAACATTAAAAAAGCACATGAAAAAAAAATACGTGAGACGTGTTACGTACTTTGGCAAGTTATTATTTTAATTATTACTAATATTACATATATTTGACACAACGCAATCGTACTTCTGCAAGTTTATTATTATTATTATTTAGTTTTTTTTTTTTTGACTGAAGTCCGTCCTTGTGAAGAAATGCTTTTTGTTATAAATTTGAATTGCATTTAATGTTGATAGTATCTCGTTAAATCATTACAATTAGATGTTGTTTCTGTGAATGAATCCTTAAATGCTTATTTTTGATATCGTGCATTTCATTTACTGTTTTTTAACTTGTCTTATATATTCCATCTTATTTTATTATTTATTTTAAGTATTTTGATGGTAACAGCCAGTTAATATTGGCAATAATGTGCATATAAGCTGCAAATGGTGCTGTTGCCACGCTTTATCACTTACCAAAAAGAACAAATGAAATCTATAACTCTGTTTGGAAACCGATGGTTTAGAAAAACCGAAGTGATGACTTATCATTTCGTTAGGTTTTTGGTTATGGAATTTATGATCTACGAGCATTTATTAGGAATAAGTCTTACATAGAGCACATTAAGGATGTGATTTATTGGACTATTTGTGGATAGCTGTCATATAGTTCATTCTGAGCTGTAAATTAAATTCAAAATTAAACTGTGCCCATGCTTCAACCACTTGTTGCATTCATTGTTGACAGGATCAAAAATGAATGTACGTTTACTTAATTTCGGCCCCTACTGAATGAGATAGCAAACGCTTGTACATAGTAATCGGCACGGACCTTGAACACAGTGACAACGTGGATATTACTATAAGCATCTTCTATTGCTATAAGCATCGTCCACGAATAGCAAACTAAAATGCAGATCCGTTTGTTATATATTTTCAATTGCATTTCTATTTATTTACTGTATGAAAGGAAAATTATTTTATTGGATATTAAAAAAATAAATAAATATAAAAGTAAGAAAAGGGTAGAAAACGTATAATTTAATATATATAAAATAAAGCTGAATGTAAACAGTTCGTACCGGTGTTAGCAATTTTACCAATAGTAATTCGTATTATTAATAAAATTTCTAGATCCGTGCCGAATAGTACCTATATGCATTTGAACGCTTCGTCTAAAATGTTTACAGATGATATTATTTCTCAAATTGGTTTAGAGACTTCAAATGTTTAAAAGGAAAAACATCGTCTGCAAACTGTTTGATAATAAGGTCACACTCAGTTTGATTGTGGTACTGAAAATTAGTAGTTGTACTCGAAATGTCCTGGGTAGTTTTTAATGTACGGAAAAAATTATTATTTTATACAATATTTAATTTTTATTTAATAATTCAATGTAAAGTGTAAATTATTCTGTTTCATATTACAAGCATTGAATTTGTATTACATTTATGCTGTAACCAGAACTTTGTTTTCTTTGAGAGCTGACTGCAAAACAACAAATTAAACGCTTATTTTAAAAATTTACTTAATATTTTTTAGTTATTGGCTTACAACATAGTGTCTGTTGTTATTCCGCCTTTGTTTTACATCTTTAATTTGAATCTCTTAAATTATATATCTCGTTTAATTTTGCTCTCTTTTTAATCAGTTATTATTTTATCATATACCTAAACATTTAGTCACAAATTTATTTTTAAGATTCGTAATGTGTTTTTAAACGTACTGTTGTGTCAACAATTATATTTTTAATCATTTATTAATCAATTACTTCTTTGCTTTACAAAATTGAAACTGAACAGTAATGCGCACTAACTACTATAATAATATCAACGATATTTTACTAAACTATAAAATGGAGTAAAGCAGATACCACTAAATTAGGAAATACAAAATCTTTTACATATTAAAATCGTGTCGTTATTGGAATTATTTTTTTAATGAGTCATGGCGTACAAACTATTATAATTATTAATTATATAATATCTTTAATCGATATAAATTTATATTAAAAAGTATATTATACTCATAGATAAAATTAACCACGCATTTATTTCATTACTTTAAAAATGTGGTTAATTATGTTAATAAATATAATCATTAGTTTTATGGTATGTTTATTTACACAGTGAATAATTAAAAAATATGTATAATTTGGTCTAAATATTTTTAAAATAATTCGCATAGAGTTCCTGCTAGGAGTCAGTCTGTGAAGGTCTGCGTCTTATCAACGTTTAGTGTCATTTCTAATTAATATATTTCGTGTATTCTAACGTTTGGAGAAGTTTAAGTACCTAGTATTAGAAACGATGACGAATGAAAGCTGTTGAATATGTGTCCAGTCCGCTGTAAACTAGTTTTAATGTATCTTGACAATATAATAGAAATTATTTTCCTGAAGTAATGTTATGTAAGTCCTTTCTTGTCCGAAACCATTCAAAACTTCAGTGTCGAAAAAAATGTGTATTAACAAAAGTTGCCATTATGTTTAGATAGTCACTATAAAAGCTAATAATATCGTGTCTGTAGTTAGATAGAAAATTAAATTACATTTGACTTTTGGTGCTAACTGATCGGGGACTTTTTTTTCTACATAAAGATTCTAAAATTATAAAACGAAGAGGTCATCAGTGTTGCAAATAAAGCGTGGAAGGTTGCAAACTGTTTAAAGTAATTTTAGTTAAATTTTCTGTTCACTCATTTAAAAAAAAAAGACAAACATTGAAACATCACATATAGAGATCGATTGTTTTATAAATAGTTGTATAAATAGTAGATTAATTTACATTTTTTTTTTGTTTACTAGTCGAACATAGGTCATGTTTATGATTTAATAGTTTTGTGAATATCTTTTTCAATTAAATTAAAAAGGATTAAAGAGATATTTACAAAAAAATTTGTTCTTCAAATATGATTTAAGATGTGTATAGCTGTATAATAGTTTATAACCATTATATTTGTGTACATTCTCCGACATATCAGTACCATCCGTTATCCGTATGTTGTCTAATACTGCTTTTTAATTTTATCTTATGTCGTGGGGTCGGTAGACCCTAGTACATCTTATTATGTGCTATGAATTAATTCCAAAGCATTGTGTTTACTGAACGTTTAAATAATGTAGTTAGTGCCTTATTTAATAATTATATTTTAACAATTGTATGCCATTTATTGTTGTGTTAACTTTTATAGTGCTTATTATGTACTTTAACCAACTTTTCCACGCAAGGGATGGCACGCGTGTTTGTATATTATTGTGATATAATTTCATGTTTCTTATTATTTTTGCTCAAAATTATTTTTCTCCGTTTGATCTGTGTACTTATCGTTCATGAAATTTGTAAGACTGTATTTTATTTTGTTATGTAAAATTGTTAAATCCAGGTTATAAATATAGTTATTTTGAGATTTATGACTTTTTATTTAATAGTGCAAGGAATATAATTGAAACAAAAAATTCTTTATACATAAAAATAAATATTTTATTTAAAAATGTTCGAATCTCATTCTCGTTTGACCTGAGCTCAGGTCGAAGTGACTAGACTGTACACTCAACATTTCTTATATCATTATGTATAAATATTTTATTCCTGTACAAACAGATAATAATCGACACTTAGTAATAAAGAACAATAGTTACTTTGCTACTTATTGTAAATAAATAATATCGCTAATACTCGAGTATTAGAAAATCCACCAAAAAATAACGTTACACACTTTAGGGAACATTAAAATAGTAGCAACTTAATATAATTTGTTAGTCTTATTTGTTACTAACCCCACGAGTCTAAAATGGCTCATTCGTTATAAAATCTCCGCCATAAAATCTATTCGTCTAATTTCATTTGACGGCTATGATATGAAGAATAGATCTGCTATAAATAATACTCGCGTATTATTACAGCGTACGAATGCAATTGTAATATTTATGTATATTTCTCGAGTTACACGTTATGTACGAATATGTTTATGTTGATCGAGTCGACGTGCGCCGCGCTAGAACTCCGTGTCTCCTAGCACGTTGTACATGAGGCGTTTGAAGGAGTTCGATTGCTGGATATGCTCTTCTTGTAACGAGTTTACCTGAAAATAGTTTTTATTTTTTTTTAACACAAATGCGGGGTCGTTTTCATGAGATTTGTAGGTAAACATTAACAATATTTATTTTTATGATTCTGTTTACTTACGAAGGTCGCTTGTTTTTCTTTTGTATCCGGCTGTTTTACGGGTTTCGGAACTGGAGCCGGCTTCTAATGACACAGATTAAACATGATTAAAAAAGAGATAAAAAATACGTGTTAGAAAACGGTACTTGAAGGCTGCCTTTAAAGCTTTTTTCGAACTCATTAAGGTATATAGTTACATTATATACCTTATTACCTATTATTGTTAGTTCTACCTAGCTTCAGCCTGCAATATCCCACAGCTGGGTATAGGCCTCTTACCCCATGTAGGAGAAGGATCAGAGCTTAATCCGCCACTCTGCTCCAATGCGGGTTGGCGGATATTATTCCCTACTATGAGTAATAATCGTTATCAGGTGTACATACTCGTAATAGCAACCGGGACCGACGGTTTAAGACCCACAAGGACTAAACAAACACTCAGATCACGGAAAACATCTGTATGGCCAATACAAATGTTTGTCATGTGCGGGGATCGAACCCGCAACCGCCAGCGCAACAGCCACAAACTAGTGCTGTGACCGTTGCGCCAACGCGTCGGTCCAATTTTGGTTAATTTAATTTTTTAATTCGAGTATTTTTAATCTACAATTTCACGATATGTACGTACTTTTGTGGCTGGCGGCGAGAAGACCTTGGTCTGCGCGGGCGTGGAGACCTCGTGCGCGACGTCGCCGCCGGCCTGCTCCTGCAGCGCGCGGTACGTCTCGGACTTGGCGGGGTCGTACAGCAGCGTGGGCTTGTGGCTGCGGTGCGGCGCGGGCGGGCGGGCGGGCGGGAGTTAGTTTTTAGTCGGTTAGCGGGCGCAACACAATAATAGAGAGAAAACGATTAGACTCGTCTCCGAGGGGCGGGGTTAGTGCGCGTACGACGGATTTAGTGTTTGTTTTTCAGGAAGGATAGGTCGATAAAAATACTAACATTAATCATGTAGAATAAGTTCACTTAATATTAACTTATTTTAATACTAGTTTTCGTATATAAGTTAGCGCAGCCACGCAGCACACGATGTAGTCGCGTGAATGGTGCATGATGTGTGTGGGTACGCTTAGTTATTTTTTTTTTATTTTGGCAACGTGTCGACGTAGTCACCAATCTTCGCGATAGTTCGATTTTATAGAAGTTCGAAAAAGTCGAAGAGATAGCAAATTAAAAATAAATAAAAGCATTAATGCGTAAAGTGAGATGGGCGTCGACAGTTGTTTTGGCGGCGTTTCTAGTAAAACACTTGCCTCTTGACAACGTGTGGCCGTCCGTAATGGCCGTTAGAGCTAAGCAACCAAAGAAATATTTTATTATATTACACGTTTTTTAATTTAAAAACTAAAACATAGTAATTATAATAACATTTTTTTTGCGTGTAATTTTTTTAAATATGACTAAAATGTTGACGGAAATTAAATCACTATCGACCTAATAAAAATATATTTCTACAGTGTGATCTTATACGATTTTAAAGGGAATATGCGATGATATATGCGCAAAACTATGTTCAAGTGGTATGTGTATTATTTGTACAGATATCATGTGTAGATTTCAAACTAGCTGTATGTTGGTCGATATTATCATGTAAAACAATTGACTATTTATTTATATATATATTATGGATATTTGATTCATAAAATTAAAAAATATATATATAGAATTGTCAATCCTGTATGAATGTTGGGATAAAGAGTAGTCTTTATGTTATTCTCGATCTTTATCTATTTACGTGCCAGTTTCATTATTATCAGCTCAGTAATTTTATACGACATACTAACAAACACCTATCCGAAATATATAAATTATGAATAGTTATATCTAAAGTTTCTACACATTAGTCTAGTACGTGTAGTTAAATGTTAAGTATTTTCGTTTGGCAATTTGCCACGATCTTGAAATTCAGTTCTAAGACGAGCGTGGCTTGAAATGACCTTCAAGATTTTTTTTTATAGTGACGGCTTAGTGGTAAAAAAAAACAAAAAATAATAATTTATATTAGGTAGATACTCACGGCAGAGGCGATGTCTGCTGTCTGATTGAATTGGCAATGTTTTGTTCGGAGTACAGATTGATTGGCGAATTAAATTGTTTGTGCACCACCTAAAATTATAATAGAATTGTGAGTAACAAGCAAAACTGACAGTCACATTTTAGAGAATTAGTTAAATCAATTCTTAAATAAAATAAATTTAGTATTGTTGACGTTTCTTAAAAAATTATCGACAGTCATAACTTGTCTTAAATTTTATGACGACTATAGTAATTGTATTTACGAATGATCTATTGAATATTTTTAATCTCAATTTTTTTATGAGATCAAGAATAAGAAATTAATAATGAAATAAACACTCTTAAGAAGAAAACGCAGAAAACAAGATGGTTTATAGACACGTGAAGATTTTGACCGAGAATCCACTGAAATTAGTACCTATTCAATTACGTCATCCAAGAAAATTTGTACCTATTTGTGAAATAATAGCTTAAGTTGGTACAGTAGGGTAATGATAATGCATTCAGTGTATTCTCATAAGACACTATTAAAATACAATGAAGTTTTCGTTAGAGAATTCAATTAAAATTATATGCATTCATGCATTCAAAGCTTTGCCTGAGCAATTATCACACATTTTTTATCAACCACCTTATTCGAATCTTCACCGATCACTCGCTGCAACACCGATTCGGCCACCTGAGTTTTTACCAAAAATCTATAGGTTATAATGAGCAGTTACGCAGTTATTTTATTATGGCTTGAGCTATTTAAATACAGCTTCATCAAAGCTTAAGTTTACTATGTTGATATATAATTTGATGTTTGTTGTTTTTAATTATTTTAATTAAATTTAATACTTATAACGTGTAAAAACACGTTAATAATAAAATAAATAGATTAAATAGCTTAAAAAAGCGAAGCTCTTTTTATTGTTGCGGTAATTGTAGTTATAGTTTAAGCGTATACAAAATTTTACAAATCTCAGTGCAATATCTTTTACAGTGTAGTGTCCTAAGCTTGCTACTAAAATGTTTTTGTATCTACATAAGTCTGAAATTATAATAAATGCATGCAATAATGAGGTACAAGTATACGGACTTCATAATTCTATCCGACTAATTTTATTGAGTTAATTCAATATATTTTCAAAAATATGATGGTAAACGTTTGCTTTGTATACTAAATGTTTTAAATACTTGATTATCGGTTACGTAGTATGTGGGATTGTAGGCGGTGAATAAAGAGTTTGGTACTATGTGTCAATTAGTTAATACTATACAATACCTTCTGTCGCATAAGCGTGTCGCGGTAATCGTGGTGAGGAGGCGCCCGCATCGCAGGGTTGGGGTGGTGGCGCAAGTAGCTCTCCGTGGGCCCGGGCTCGCGGCGGACCTTCGCGCCGGGCAGCACCAGCGGCGTCGTGCGGTACGGCTAGTGAAGTAACACTAACTTAGAATGACTAATCTATAATTATAAAAGAGAACAGTTTTTGAAGTAAAACTTCTGTACGCACGCTTGACTTGGGCAGAACAGCTGGTGATCGCGTGACAAGAGCGTTACGAAAAGTGTGATCGGGACAGGCGAACGGAAGTTGAGAGGGAGATATAAGTTAGTGAAGATAGAGAGAGAGAGAGTTACATTTCGTATATTAATCTAGAAGCTAAAGAAGTTTTACTTCAGTAGTTGTGTGGTCTAAAGCACACTCGGTTTTTGTATGTTTCTTCGAAGAAAAAAAAACGAAATCGATCGACAAATTTACGAAGTAGTTCAAACTGTTAAATATGCTGTGAAGAATGACTCTTGCAAGTCTTCTAATATTAAATGATGTGGCGAAAAAACGTGGCGTTGTTTATATAAAAAAGTTTGAAGTAACAATAATTAACTTTTATAACAAAAATAAAACAAAAGTGATAAAAAAATTAATAAATAAATTATATTATTAACACATTATTCTGTTTATCTAGCCTTTTTGGAAAACTTTATCATGTTAATAATTAGATTTTCTAGAGCTTCGTTACATATAACACTTGTTGACACGACGCATCTAATCTAATTTTGTACGAGGTTATTTCATGTGAGTATGATTCCTGACACAATTTCGTTATAGGTTTCGTTACGTATATTTGTGATTATTTGGTCTAATGTAGGTCGCGGCCGCAATAAAAATATCTTAGATAAATTATTTATATGCGATGCGAAAACATATTATTAAGAAGATCATTCTTCATCCAGAGCCAATGCTGTTTGAAAATATTATGAACGTGTTTAGTAACTCATAGTTAAAATGGAACAGTTTCTACACAATAATACATTAAAGACGGTAAGGATTGTTACTGTATCCAAAAGCGTGAATTGTGCCATTGAGCGAACAAGTTTCGACGTCTATTTCCGTCCATTAAATGTTTACTAAATCCAAGCTTTAGACACTGACGCAATGCCTTACATAAAATGCGACAAAATAAAATCAGTCTTAAAGATTAGCTGTATAACAAAAATCCTAGATTATATATGAAATAAATATTTATTCAAAGTGTTTTCACAAAATTTAAGCTATAGGAAATTAATTAGCTAAGTATACATTACAAAAAAAAACCATAGTTGGCTTATGTCTATTTTATGATTAAATTATTGGTAATGAAAATGATTCAAAAGCTAAATTAGAATTTGATGTAATCACGGTCATGTATTTTAAGATGGACAATGTTGTTTTGAAATACGATTACTATTAAAACATTGGAAATATATTTGTTAGTTTTATTGAAAGGAGCATATATTCTCTGATTTCTAATATCGATACGATTTTAAAAATTATGTTTTTTATTTATTTGCAGAAGTTAACGTCAATGGGACGCTTATAAGCTACGTCTTGGGCTTATACTGTAAGTGCAATAAATGTTAACTCTATATAAATATAAACTAAGCTCTTAAGCTGTAATGTTAAGTAGGTAGTAATTTATAATTACTATGTTTAATATCATATAGTAGCATAATTTTTGAAGATATTTCAGCATAATAAGCTATGTTAAACGTATTCACAACTGCAAATATTCATTATTTCCGAATGAAAAGTTTATATACTCTACGCTATATTCGTATTCAGGAAAAATTTAAAAACGCTGTTTTTATGTTTAGTTGTATGAGTTGGCGTACTAACTTTCTTTTATATCTATAAGTGTACTTAATACTTATAATTGTTGTAAGTTCTCTAAACTATTTAAATGTAATGTATAAATAATTTCGATGTAATTTTTATTTAAACCAAATAGTATTCGAAATGACAGTTGCAATTTGGTAACACTTTTTGCACATTATTAGAACGTTAAACATTTAATACTCATCAATATAGGTACAAGTACCGATTGTGAGCTTTGCGAGTCTCAGTGGGGTTTAACAAAAAAGTTGTAAAGAAAAGCACAGCTTATAAATTAAGAAAAGATATTAATGTTACTTAATGATTGTTATAAATTATTTAATTAATATGAATTAATGATTTATATCTTTTATTTATAATATAAGTTTCAAGTCGTAATGATGTAGATTGGTTTATTATATTACGAATAAAACTACGGCTTTCGAGTAGACATTTCGAAATTAGTTTAATGTTAAACATTAAAATCTAGCAGTTTGTTGCGGATCAACGCCAGTTATAAGTAAAACCAGTTTAAGGTTAATTAATATCACCATATCACTACGACGGTAGTCTTAACCTAATTATAACATTTATAACCACAGGGAAAAAAGTTATGAGTGAATGTTTAATGTATAACTAATATTCTCTCGACGAACCCAGTTAGTGACCACTTCTTCCTCGGGATGCTTAGGATCTTGGTATCCGTTAGGGAAAAAATTAGGGTTGAGCGCCATCGTAGCACTTGGTAGCGCGGACGTGTCGTAGAGCGTGTGTTCGCGGACTGCGTCTCCAGTCGCTCCCTCTCAGTAAACAGCAATTTCAATGCATTCTATTTCGGAAATATGACGGAAAAATAGGCACCAGCGTGGGCGAAAACTCAGCCTAGAGCTTTGTGGCACGCGCGAAATTTTCATTATTTATTACTCGGCTACACTAATGTAGTCATTAGTAATTAAAATTAGGTAATCCAAATATAGAAAATAATTCTTAAGAAAAATTGGAAACACCTATGAACCGTCCAACAAATTAGCAATAATTAATTATTTATGCTTTAAAACCAATTTTCGATACTTATGATTATTTATCTTACGTCAATATAAATTTATATTGATAAGTAATTTATTAGCATTCTTGTGTTTAATATATGTATGTTTGTAACGTCATCCACACACTATTTTCGCGATGTATGATTCAGATTATGATTTAAGCGAATAAATAGAGTTTACCAGAACTTTCGGTTGAATTTCTAGCTCGTATTTCTCAAGCTGATTCCCGAATATACGGTATCAATCTATTATTTGTTTTCAGTTACAGATTTCCGTACCTAATCTTCACATAATTTTACTAATTAAGAATATAAGAAAATAAAAGTATAGTTTGGCAATAAGCCAGACTATAAATGCTCGTCTCGGTTTAAAAATGTTCAGTTCAGTTCAATTAACCTACTTGGAAAGAAGCTGGTGCGACGTCCAATAAAGTTTCATAGTTTCTTCTAGTTAGTGAAACCAAAAAGTAAGGCTGTAGGAAAAACCGTTGAACGATAATAAGCACATTATAAAAAATTTCAATATTATATTATAGGTATTTTAATAAGGCTGATAACTATCTATGTTTAAACTTTTTAATTTCATATTGTACACGTTTACATATTATCTAAATTTTAAAATGAGCATGAATATTTCGGTACAACATAAATTCTCAATAAATTTTTGACATCGTTTCCAATAAAAAACAGGTTAACGAGTTAGTGGAAGAAGAAACATTGAGTTATTAAAATTCTTTTACTATTAATTTCATTCATTTCATTTCAGTTCATTCATTTATGCTCTTTTAATAAGTGCTTACAATTTATATTCCAATATCTCTTCTCGAATATGTAGGTAGTAGAATTTATATACTACATTTTGTTTGTATAGGTATGTTGTATTCAAATAAACCACAATTATTCTTTACCTTAGTACCTACCTACCTACCTACCTACCTACATGTAGCTACATACTCGTAGTATTTATTCAAAATAACGCTACACAGTTTCGTAGGCAGTTGCTGTAAATTAGGCCTTGCCTATAATAAAGTATGCAACTGGTTTTGATGAATGTTCTGTCAAAAATTACATTGAGCTAAATATTTTGGCATAGATACAAATAAATCATGACGAAGTATTCATATAAAGATACTTAATTTTATTAGTATCTGTTTTTAATTACAGGATTCTCGTTAGAGCATACAAATAAAGTAATTTAGGATTTAAAGTCAGTCATGTACACAATGTTAGTATTGGTCAGTTATATTGTAGAATATGAAATTATATACAACTATATTTTTTATAATAGAATATCTCACCCAATAAAAAAATAAATAAACAACGCTTTTAACTTAAGCCGTATTTATAAACGTTTATTAGAAACATCAAAGTTTGGTTCATAAAAAGAAAACTAACGCTCTACATCGAACTATCGTGACTAACGTACGAGTATATAATACAAAATATTTTAAAATGGTAAGTAATGTTTTTAATAAGATAGTTATTTACATCAAGAATATTAAGCGTAGTTTAAAATATTATAGAGAGATAAAATTTCTGGGTTTACTCATACCGCGGCTTGCCTAAATGTGGATTTGTGGACAAATCATGGTATGAGCTAAGACAATAACAACAAACAAAAAATTTTTTTTTTGTCATACAGTAAGTATATGATTAATTACAGTAAGTATATGATAAATTAAGTATGATGATTATAGATCCCGCATTATTCGATTTTTGTTATTTTATCTCATGCTCTCGTTCATGGTAAAATGGCAATCTAAGCGTATAGTTAACTAGGCTAACTAACTTAATCTAAGCGTATACTAACTACTAATTACTTAATTTTAAATGATGTAATTTTATTAGGTTTTTAGACTATTTTATAATATTAAATGTGTACGTGTAGTGTGTCATATATATAATAGTACCGGGTGACCGAGCTTAGCTCGGTATTTCTAGTAAATCGTGTTTTTTTGGAAATCAAATTTAAATACGAATTACATAATAATAAAATATGAATAATATTCTTTTTACCGATAATAATAAAAAATATAAATAAATATAAAAAATCAAAAATAAAAAAATAATCTATAATATAAAAATGAGTCGCTGAATGTGTTGCTAAGGGCAAAACTCGAGAACGGTTGGACCGATTTCGCTAATTCTTTTTTTAAAATATTCCTTGAAGTACGAGGATGGTTCTTACGGAGAGAAAAATTCTAAACAAAAAAAAATAATAATAATAAAGAATCGACTGTTAGGCGATACGAAGTTCGCCGGGTCAGCTAGTAAAAAATAATAATGATAAAATATGAATAATATTTTTCTATTTTACCGACATAATAATAAAGAAAAAAGAAAAAATAATAATGATAAAATATGAATAATATTTTTCTGTTTTACCGACATAATAATAAAGAAAAACTAATAATCGATCTGGAAATTTTAGGATGAAACCTAGTACTTTCGGTCGATCGCGACCGACCGATTCTAACGATATTGTAGCCATTTTTCCATTGCCTAAAAACAGGGATAAAACGACATTTTCTAAAAATGAATTCTAGCTAGATTTATATATCTCCCCCGAAATCCCCTGTATACTAAATTTCATGAAAATCGTTGGATCCGTTTCCGAGATTCAGATTATATATATATAAAAGAATTGCTCGTTTAATAGAATAAGATTTATAGTGTATACATATATGTTTCAGAAAAATAGGCATCTAACTATGTAATTAATAAATAAAATATAAGCTGTAAATTGTCATTATCACCTGAACCATTACAAAATGCATTAGAAAATGGAGGTAGCTTAAGGAATAGGTAAAAGCGAACATATTAAATTCGTCTTATTTCAATAAATCACAAAGAGTATACCATATTCATTACCTGGCTTTGTATGGACTCGTCAATGCTTTCATCGGTGCGATTTGAAGTTGGCGATAGTAGTAACGTCCTATATTCACCCTCCTGCATAGGAGTGAACTGTGCCTGCGGAGGCACTGGTGTGCTGCGCGGCAAAGACTCGGGACCACGCCACGGTGTCGGTACAGGACTGGCGGTCCTGTTCAAATATAAAAAAATCACTGTGTGTACTACAACCAGCTGTAAGTCTGTCAACTACTAGGTATAGCGATCTTTTCCAATGACGTAGAAGACTAAGTAATGGCATGGGTAAGGCATGCTGTTTCGACATCGGAAATAGGATGATTCAATTTCGTATCCGATAGGTAAATAAAGTCGACTCAAAAAATGACACTATTATCATATAAGAAAATGATTATCTAACCAATTTTTACTATTGCAACAAAAGGTTCAAAGATTATGTGATGTACGGTCTAAAGTAATTAAAAGTAAATTTTGCTTGCAATATTTGATCCTGAAAAACGGTTTAAGACTTATTACCAACCATTTCAGCCATCCAACTTATATAAGCTAAAATATATAATAGTGGCTGTTAACTACTGGTGTAAAATTAACTATATGACTATGAATATTGAAAAGTATGTACACATAAAATTCTCTAGAAAACGCAATAAAATAATTCTGAGTACCGTATTGATAATGAGAAGTTGAAAGGGGTTAAGGAAGTAAGAGACTTAGGCATAATTATAGAGAGAGATTTCAGAGTTGCGGTATACTGGTTAGATAAATCATGTTATTAAAAAAAAATCAAGATGTTAGGATTTATAACACGTAATACCAAAGAGTTTACACCAATATTAGCTCTTAGACCCTATATAATGCACTGGTACGCAGTGACATCGAGTACTGTTGCTTTTTATGGTACCCAGTTTATCAAAACAATTTACAGTGTAATGAAAAGGTGCAAAAATGTTTTTAAAAAAAAGACTATCTGTTAAAGCATGAACACAAAACGATTTGCTTTTCAATAAGTATAACGACCGGTTACGTTATTTCAACTACCTTCCCTCATGGAAACGCAATCAGGCTCTCGGGGGCATTTTTCTGTATAAGCTGCTTAATCGTATGATTGACTGTCCCTCCCTCTTGAAACGAATTAATTTGAGTGTACCCAGAATATCGTCCAGGGATAGCTTCTTTAGAATGTATAAACCATTTCATATTATGCATAATAAATCTAAGTATATAAATAACTCACCGCTTAATCTTATGCAAAAAAATTTAAATTTAATGTAGTTTTTCTTAACATAGACAAAGACATCTTTGCAGATTCATTAAGCCAATTTAAGAGAAAAATAATTAAAGTGTTGATGAACTTTGATATATAATTGTAATAGTTTTGTTTTTTCTTTCTCTCTATTTTTTATTGTAACAAACGTTATTTTTTCGGTAAATTACACAAATATGATTAGGTAAATTACACAAATATAATTAATGTCTGATTACAATAGCGTTCTAAGAATGTTGTGCAAACCTTTAATTTAAGTGCATATTGTATAACATAGTGGTATGCCTTTATTAAATAAATAAAGAAACTATTACTAACGTATCTCGATTTTAGTAATTAAACATTATGATGATATTATCAAAACCACAAGGAATCTAAAGATTGTAAAGAAAAGTAAAGCAAAAGATAAGTTACAAATACATACCTACATACTTCTTAGATTAAGTAGTTTGAAATTTTTTTAAATTTAAATCAGTGAGATCAACTTATTGAATTTACTTGTTTATGTACATAGAATGTGAATCTCGTGACAAGCTTTTATATCATATATATGTAAATATTATAATTACTCCATATGATGATAGTAAAAGTTTTAAAGGAAAAGTTTATTTTATTTGATAACGTTTTCATTTTAAATTAATTTTTAACTTTTTAGTTATTGCTGAAGTTTCTCAGTCTGGTATTCTCTCAGCAAATTCTTTGAATTGATACCCATAATGTAACAAAACATAATAAAACTTAGTCTATCTTCAGAATCCAGCATTTTTCGAGTTACTCGTAGCAAGCCCATTCATTTGATACCCATAGTGTAAGAAAGCATAAAACCATGTTTGAATGCCGTTCTATATACTGAGATCACAGCGAAATAATACTAATTTCAAGCAGTGTTGTATTATTCCTTTTGGTGAGCTGAGAGTGTAATTTAATACATTTTTATTTTTCATATATTGAGCATAGAAATCCGTTGATTGGTTTTTGAGCTAGACAATTCCATGTTATTTATATAGGAAACAGAAATCTTCGATGGATGAGTTTTTTTCTTTACCAATAATATGCAAATCTAGTTTTCATGATCTTATTTCTAAATGAAAGTAGTATTATGTACGATGTAGTGATGAGTTGGACTTGTTAGATTTACCTGAAAGGTGGTGGGACAGCGTTGGGTATAGGGGAGCGCGGCGCCAGCCCAGTGTTGCGCGGGCCCTCCTGGTTTACGTCCCTGGACATGCCACATTAAGTCTATGCTTTGGGTGTTCAAGTACATGCTAGTTAGGATACAACGTAGGACAGTTGTTTCATTTGTATGTTTTTAGGCATGTTTGTTTTTATCAACAAAATTACTAATAAAAGACAGACAGATATTACATACAGGTGCCTTAAAGATTTAAAATTATGAATTTTTAAGTGAAGTTCAAAGAAAATGTAAGATTATGGGGGAGGGGGGAGCTTATAATTACATTATCGGAATACCTGATGGTTCATTACGGGATAACATTTGCTTTAATATATAAATAATATTTAATTGTTATATTGTGTTTTTATTAAAATAACATTAATTGTTGTAAAAACACAATACTAGATATAATAAGAATAGTTTAGAATACAAAATAGGAAATATTTGTAACATATAGACAGGATTACACTTGCATTTATAACATTATTTTACCAAATATTTTAAGTTTAGACACTAAGACTACATTCTACATGAAAACGAGAATATGCTCTACAAGTAATATATAAGTAAATAAGACGATATTAAATATATAAAAATAAACATCAGTCTTTCAAGTGTAAGGATTACATGACAATATTCTTGTGCATTATAGATAAAAACAAATGTGCAAATTGTAATATTCTAAAGAAAAAAATAAGTATATTTATAAAAGTCGTTCTGCATGCTGCTTTTCATGACAATATAAACAACAGTGACACAACATTTAGAAGCAGGTCTTACTCTGCCATATGATAAAACGTGGGCGTGAGCAGGTATCGTCCTGAGAAACTGTTAGATGATCGCGGCATCGTATACAGATGCGAGCTTGGGCTGCTCCTAAAGGTAGACTGTTCATGAAGATTCAAGCGCTACATTTTTAAAGTTCTACTGTCCAAAATTCAATGTAGGTAAGTGACATAGAAATCCTTTGGGTCAAGAAGGGTAATTGTCACATCTTTACTTACTGTATCTCATAATTTGAATGCTTGAATTAGATAGATATCCATTGCTAAAAGATTTTATAAAAAAAGAAAAAGAAATCAAAAGTAACTCTACTTTTGCATCCAAGTCGGTAGTAATATCTAACGTGAAATGATAAGTAGGTAACTATTATTTAATAGATAACTAAAATAATGATAATAATTGGTCTAAATTACGTCTCATCTAAGCCCATATAATTTAAATCATATTCTAACAGTTCCAGTTTCTATTTTTTTAGATAAAGTTGTAACACTATGTATAAAGCTACTTTCTTACCTTTGGACAACAAGCTTAATTTGATTAGGGGCGTTTTTGAAAAGGTTTTGGGCATCTTCGTGTCGTAGATCGCGTGCATCATAATGATCAATCTTTGCGATGATATCTCCTCTGGCAAGCTCACGCCCGGCCGGTGTGCCCGGTGTTACCTGGAAATTCATCAAAAATTAAACGGAGCATTCGTAAAAAAAGTGTTGTAATACAACAAGATGTTGCATTTTTGTGAACTTGTAAGTAATAAGTTATTCTTAGCAACATCGATAGGTATACGGGTAATTGAATTCATCTGGGGATTGATAAAACTAGGAGCAAAAAGTAGTATATTTGGTAATACCAGTAAATATTCTGTGAAAGCTGCCCAAGCGGTTCCAGAGATACATTGGTTCTGACAGAAAATACTAAAAATGAATGGACTTTTAGGAATAGAGTCATTGGCACCCTTTAATGTCGAACTATAAGAAATATTTCGTAAAAATAAAGCAAATGTGTACTCTTTTTAAGTTACAGAAATATGGTATAGTTTATTTTATTAGTCTCAGTATAAAATAAAGCATTTTCTAGGTTATTATACAGACATTCTTCGGTAAATTATTTCATGAATATTCGTCATATCATCATTAGGTACAAATCTATTTAAAAGTGCAAGTAGTGTAAACATGTTTGCATTATGTCTTTTCTTGTTCAAGGTAGCAAAAGCGACCGTGACATCTAGTTTGAGACTAGGTCACAGGTACAGTCACTTTTTCTTTGCTGAATTTCAAGGTAGAAAAACTTTGCTGAATCTCAAAGAATTATATTACCTACATAAACTATTACAATTTAATGATATTTTTAATGTACCCTTTTATAGGGTCTTGTATAAAAATTACTTGCTAATTATACATATTAAAATTGTAAATTAGCAAATCTAGACTATAGCCTATAGCCTATATTTACAGAGCCAATCGATTCTAGCTTGAGTTTAATAGTCGTGTATTACATTATTACTAACTAATGCCCTCGGTTGCTCGCTCTAAAACTTTTTCTATGTCTAGCTATGTTTTCCGTTCTGGGTCAAATTTTAAAATACGATGGAACTACTGTTTTATGATTTCTAAATCTAAAAATAAATCTTCGCTCGCGATTTTACCCTCAAAAGTAAAAGGTATGTTAACACCTTTTGTTCCTTATTTCAGCCTTTTAGAAATTTCTTTTCCTAAAATCCTATTTTATGTTTGAGTGATTAGTTTATGAAAGAATCCTACCTACTTCTTTTCTACAAGTTTCATTTTGCTTCGTTAATTTATTAAGGACAACCAACAGAAGATACAATATAAATGTTTTAATAGATACTTAATTAATAGGTAAGCAATGATCATTGTAATTCTTTTTAAAGGCAGTCACTACATGCTATACTGCTTAGTGTAAATTAAATTTAATATAAAAAATCACAAAAAAATGCATTTATAAGAAAAATAAAGATTATATAAGAAATTCATTAAAGACAAGTATAACAATGTTAAACAGCGCAGCTAGTTTAGCCCATGTTTAGCCAAGACCATATGTGTAAAATGAAACAGACTTACATTCCAAATTTAAATGTAAAAAAAATGTTAAAAAAATGCTTCCATTATGGGTTTTTCTTTATTTGAGCCCATTTATTGAAGAAAATTTAAATGAATCTAAACAAGTCAAAAAAAGTAAGTGCAGATAACAATAATCTACAAAGTTAATGAAGTTTTAATAAAACGATATTATAAGACACATAAATTACTATACAGCTATACTGATTTATGTGTTTCTTCGAAACTGACATCTAGGACGACCTTGTGATCAGGCAAGGGGAGGTTGGGAGACGGGTGCTTTGCATCAAGTTTGGCTTCGAGCCAGGCTAAATGAGTCCATCGCCGTTGTCGTGCCAACCGTCACTGACATTTTATTAAAAACAACCGTGGCAGCCGATGGAGTCCGACTAATCACCGGCTGATTTGCGCAAATTCATCACACTTCTCTCGAGTCAATGGCGAGGACGCATACCTATATTTACTCGTGTCTAACAAAAGTTTATCTCGGCCGTACCGGCTGCGTCATTAGTAAATGTTGGAGCTGATGATGATTTTTGCGGGGTTTTTGGACGTCAGTGTTCATGTAACTTTTACGCGTAGTAGTACGTCATACTACATACTTTATTTTTTTAGGAAATACTTTCCTGGATATACAAAATTATTATTTATTCAAATAAATATATAATATCGCATATAAAGGTAGTAAAAATAATCTGCTAAGGAATGAACATTTGCATTAAAATACTACATACACAGTACCACACACAGCGGTAAAGGCTTAAATCGTTTGTTATGTTTTAAACATGAAAGAACTTCCAATATGTAACAACGCAACTGCAGTAGATATTAATTGTTTGAGTATTTTAAACAGAATTATGACGAACTAACTATTCAATTAAATAATGTATAAAGTACTTACTGTTTTTTTTAAACAATAAATGACGCATTCGCTTAAAATTTTCTAACGTATTTTTATGCAACGCTATCTATTTTAGTTTACGTAGATCAATTGAGTCATGAAGTAACATGTATTAAAGGAAATCCATGCAATCAAAACGTTTTATGATAGATAGCTGGAAATATTAGCACAAGGTTGAATGAATATGAATATGAATATGTATGTATAGTAATTAATGTTTTTGACTGTTGAGATAAGTGTAATTACTTAATATAAATCTGGACATCTTTTGAAATTGAGGCATTAGGTTGTTTACATGCTTACATAAATTATTGGTACTGATCATCTTGCTTGATGTAAAACATTATTCTAGCCTGAGATATTTGGAAACAAAATGAATAAGTATTTTTTATTATTATTAATAAATTCGGCGGTGTTAGTAGGTACCTATTATTGGAACAAATCAAAAAAATAAAGAATTCACTTTCCTTTTTTGTACTGTAATAATTAGGTAAGCACAAAAATTTGTAGGCATTAATGTAGGTGAAGCACAAAGATACAGTTATCCTGTTTATATTCTATCGCTATAAATCTTACAGCACCACGGGTCAATGCCCTTTTTATTTTATTCCAAACAAAAACGTATTATTAATCAGACAGAGCTTATAAAGATTAAAATTTTACTTTATTTTAAGATTATAATAAGATAAAATTCAAGAATTACAATCTGATATATGTTTAAAGTAATCTTATATACAAAATTCTCGTGTCACAATGCTAGTTACCATACTCCTCCGAAACGACTGGACTGATTTTTATGAAATTTTGTGTGCATATCGGGTAGGTCTGAGAATCAGCCAAAATCTATTTTTCATACCTCTAAATGATAAGGGTGAAATAAATAAATACTTTTTTAAATTCTTTTGACGAAAGTTTTTATTTTTAAGTATTTTATTATGATTTGGCATTAAAAATATATATACAACCCTAAATTTTCACCCTTTTACCACCAACACCTATTTTTAATAGCGTTTAGCGGCAAGACAAGTTTGCCGGGTCAGCTAGTGTGCCTATACCTATATTTCTCATTGAAGAGATTAGTGTGAAAAGTAGTACCTATTAATTCTAGCGAAGTATAACTTACGACAATTGTATTCCTTTTAAACTTTTAAATTTTTAATATATTTATTACGACTTGAATGTATAATTTTAGGTAGTAAATATATTAAATGTTGTATTATTTATTCTTATTTGTATTTTAATATGCTGTGTGGTTACGGCATTAAAAATATAGCCACCCCCTCTCTTCCCTTGGATGTCGTAAGGTGCGACTAAGGGATAACACAGTTCCACTACTATCTTGGAACTTAAAAAGCCGACCGATGGCGGGATAACCACCCAACTGTTGGCTTTGAAATACACAGGCCGAACACGGGCAGCAGAGTCTTCGGTGCGACAAAGCCAGCCCTGCCGAGCGTGCCCAGCGTGGTGACTATGGACAAAACACATGAGTTCACGGCATTTTTGACGTGAACTTGTGGAGCCTATGTCCAGTAGGCAGTAGTGGACTGCGAAAGACTGATGTGATATTTAATTTTATTTAATAGACAGCCAGCTTGGAGGAGATAATGTGAAAAAAGCGGAAAGGGTGTACATAATTAAAATGAAAGAAAATAGGAAGAAAACGAAATATACACACATACATGCACTCATACATACACATATTATAAACAATACAAATTATACTAAAAATTACAGAATGTATTAGATCTAATAAGATGTACATACATACACCACATACATACATATATACATATATATATATATATATATATATATATATATATATATATATATATATATATATATACCCACATATATACATTATTATTATATATAATAATTATAATATTCTTCGTTTTTAAAAATAGAAATTCAAGGTCAGATTTTACAAAATTTATTTACATTAATTATAATATATGTCCACCATTTTGTTCGATAGCTTGTTGCCATCTCTTAATTATTGTTAAAAAACCGCGATAATAGTTTTGAGAGCCTTCTCTTGATGTTAACTTTACAATACCTAAAAAATTCTGAAGAGGAAGAAACAGATGGAAATCTGAGGATGCAAGATCGGGGCTACCGTAAAAACTGTTTTAGGGTCAATTCTCAGATCATTAACTACATCGTAACTACTCAAATGTCGATCTAGCTCAACTTTTTTTAAAATGTCGTCACGTTAATTCGTAACTGGGCAACCAGAGCGAAATGCATGAATGTTGTTTATTAAATCTGAGCATGAATGAATCAATTTTGTACTACTCTTTCTGTCACTGCATTAGGTCCATAAATTGAGTCATATTTTTACCCTTTTAAAGGTAAACTTTAAAGTTTACCGAATTTCTTAGGGAAAATTTAAATTTTGGTGAAACGGTATTTCGGCGGACAGAAAACAAATTAAAGGTAGCGGGAAACTGTTTTCTAATTTGTAATTTCATTTTTAAAAAGTCCCCTTTTCATGTATCAAAACCAGCCACTTACAAACAATGCAATTAAAAAAGATTTTATTGCAACTTTTTCTAGAAAATACGAAAAGACTTTTCCCCGACCTATTATTTATCACAGATATTTTATACGACAATTACAAAAAGTAGATTGTTATGATACGGGCGACATCGTAGCTAAGCTTTTAAAAATAAACTAATATTTACTACATCGTGGCCAGTGTCGGTACTCGAGGCCGAGTCATGTATCACTAGCAAACTCTACAACAACTATCTACCTATATCTATTGATATATTTCTTCGAAAATGTTCTAGATATCAAATAAAGTCGAGTATACAAAATATCAAAATATTTTGTATAAGAATATAATCCTCAATAATATTTTAAATTTTAATTAATTTTTAATTTTTTTTATGTAAGTTTGTTTGTACAGTTTCACGCGAAAACTACTTAACCGATTATTATGAAACTTTGTACACTATATTCTTGGAGGTATAAATAGGATACTTTTTATTTAAAAAAAAAACAATACGAGTGAAGATGTCGGTTAAAAGTTAGTAGATAATAATATAATATAAAGTGAAATTAATATAATTTTGCGAAATAAAAATTCTGTTTTGAGCATAGCACATATCTAAAACTAAATATTTAATACAATATTTATATATTTATTTAACAATTTTTATACGTACAAAATTATATATATAATATATTTGTCATGGAGACTCGCGTATAATGTATGTGCTTATCCCTGTAAGAGATTTCTTCCAGCACACCCAGAAAGAAACGGTTACAGACAGAAAGTAAAGTAGGTAGACGTACAAAAGAAAACATTAAATCATTAAATAATTTACTAAATATACATACACATAATTATGTATGATTTCAATGTATGTAGTTATTGAAATACAGCAAAATAGTTTTTCCGACCATTTCTTCTCTAAATATTATTGAAATTGTTGGAAACTATTTTTTTGTAAGAAAAGTGACTGTGTCTAAATGTGCTTTCAAAATAATTATAGCGTCTACGATTCAGCTCGTATGAGACTAATAAAAGTTGGTTCCAAAAAATATAGAAAATGTAGTAGGTAAGTATGTAATTTTAAACGCTAACTTCATATTAGAATTAAAATACAATCAGTAGCAGTAGATAAATATGCGGGATTCAACAGTGGTTCGTGACTATTTGGGTCAAATACAGATTTGTTGTCACACTTGCCGAAAGCTGTCGAATGATGAATGACCAGTTGTTAGCTTTAAGATTTTGTTAATTAGTTAAGCTGCATTAAAAACAACTGTAAATAAATAACTCTATGTAATGAACCCTAATAAAGCTCCATAACGTAATTAAAGAAATCTACAAGAATTTTAAGCTTATAACAAGTTTATGAATACACTTAAATTTAATTTTAAACTTGAATTACGATTATAGGTAACAGTAAAGTACCGCTTTGGTAATCATCTAATTAAAAATAATTTAACACGTAGATAAACTCCAGGCATACAGTGACATTTGTTTACACCGGTAAGTTTTGTTGATGGTCAATAGTAAGTAGGAGGCGTACCCTCGTGACAATGAGCGGTGTGGCGAGATCCGCGCCGCCCACTAGCCGCAGGCCCCAGTTGGTGTCACGGGTATCTCGCCGGAGCGTTACCACGAATGTATGCAGCCGCCCCATGACGCGGGGAAGTACTGATGCACTGCACGAGCGCGCTTTTGGCGCGGACTTGCGAGCACGACGGTGAGACTCAGCGTTATGCGATCTAAATTAGCTCTACCGCAAACTACACCCCTCCTCTCCCCACTGTACTCTTCTGAACACCCCACAGCGATCGACCCAATTCATATAACGGAAGCTGGTGATGTCCAACAGATATCCAGCTGTGCACGTCTGGTGATGTTTACTAGCCTTGATCAAAGATGCGGATTGAACGATATTTTGTTTTTGTCTAGCAACTGAGAATGTTATCTAAAATTGTTTTTAATTTTTTTTTTATTTAATAAATTGTAATTTATTATTTAAATTTAAAGTTTTTAGAACAGTTTACGAAAAACTGTGGTTAATCATGTGCTCGCAGTACCTTATGTTATTGACATATCATGGCTGTGCCTTGGCTTCAGCACAGAGAGAAGTCACACATGTCTCAGAGTTTCTTCCAAAATAAGAAAATTGCTTCACCACGTTTTTCCACACCGCAGAGCATAATGTGAATCCTAAAGGCGAATTGAACACATGGTAAATCTCAGTGGCTCGTATCTGTATTTGTACCTGCTAACGTTGTGTTAAACGATGTTCTTTTCAATGTGTCATCTCGGTCCGTGAGTGTACTTGTAACGAGTGATAACAGCAAGTCATTTTCTTTAAAAAGAAGTCAGCAAAAAGTCTTTTAGTTTCTATGGCATTTTCTATTGTTACGTTTATCCGGTGAGATTTTAAGGTAAAGGTCACAAATCTACATATGCGATGTTTCTTTAAATGATTGATTTTTTTTTACACACGGTCGTCTGTTCCTATCGTAAGAAACTTAATGCTTGCGTTACAGGTAACAGCCGACTGTTAGAACTATATTTTTTTATATAAATATACATACAAATAAGACATATATATATATATACATAAATACAAATATTACACCCAGACTTAGGCGGGAATCGAACTCGCAACCCGCGGCACAGAAAGCAGGGCTACAGGCTCAGACCACTACAAACTGCGCCAACGGGCTAGTCGATGTTTTTCTTTAGAGATTAATGTTTGTTCTATAAAATATAGCCTTATACGATATAAATAGATCATAAATCATTGGCACAAATACTTGTAATTTGACATATAGATACTAAATTAGCCATTTGGCAATGTCTATTTAAATCTCATGCTGTGCTATTTTACACGAGAAAGTCATATGTGTTTCGATCATTAGTTTCCAAGTAGAACTACACATAACAACCATATGATATTCGTGAGTGAGCAAAATGATTTTGAAAATCTACTAGATAATTTTTAAACAGTACTTATTACACTGACGTAAGGCCACTTTTAAACATAAAATAATATTTATTATTATATTTAATTGGTTACTTAAAATGATGATTTGTGAATAAAAATTGGTGTCTGTGTAAAGTTCTGGGTCAATTTTACTGGGTGCTGATGAAGATTGTGGTGATTGTGGTGATTATGTGGCATATAACGGTCTTAACCCGATAAAAATCTCGATATTAGCAAATAGTGAAACAAAAAGTAATAGTTCACTTCAGCCTATCGCAGTCCACTATTGGACATACGCCTCCCCGAACTCGCGCCAAATATCCCGGTGTTCCGCAATCCTCATTAAGCCTCCACCGGCAATCTTATATAAGTAGTTATTCGGTCTCAGGGACGGTAAGACGTTCCAGACTGTGTTTGCCCACACGCAGAATCTATTCCAGGACATACAATTTACGACCATACAATTGGTCCTGCGATAGAGGTGACCAGCCCACTGCTACTTTAACTTGCAAATTCTGTGAGCCATTTCGGTTACTTTCGTTCTATCGCGGATAGCCTCATTTCTGGGCCTTAGAAAGAGACCCCAAGCATAGCCCACCAATTGCATGTAGAGCGACTATAAATTTGTGGACTAGTGGTGGAATAAGTTTTGCCTCGTTGCATCTACTATTATAATCATGTAAAATAAATAATTCTAAATCTTCTATCCTTTATTATTAAACCGACTTATTTTATTTATGGTTTCTTAAACTTTCCAGAAAAATTTTCATTTTCAAAATATTTGCATAAATAATTTAATAATACCTTTTTATATCACCGTGTTATAAATAAAGAGAATAGCGATTGCTTATTTATTTGAGTACAAACTAACTGAATGGTATGTGAATTTAACAATTGATCGTTAAATTTGTAGTTAAAAAGTATATTCTTTAGGCAACGACGATGTATATTAGTCTTTACATTATGTACTAATATGAATTAAGTAGACATACTTATGGCTAGAAATCACACGTTTTAATAATAATGTAACTAATTACCTATTCTAAGTTTAACCTTAATCAAAATTTGGTTAAAATTAGTTATTTAACTTATTTATGTCATATTTCATTTAAAATATAATAGCGTTAAATGCACTTAGAGGTCTTTCCAAACCTGTATTCATTACTTGGCACGTAAACTAATACGATTGCGTATTTAAAACATTTACAATTCATGACAAGTTAATACGTTAATAGCTCCACTTCTTTAGTTGTAAAGTATGTACATATTTTAATTCCTAGACACTGAAGTCTGAACTGAATCAGTCTGTAAAAGTCCTGGGTAAAAGCTTCTATGAGAGGAGTTTTATGAGAAACTATATCAGGTATCTATGATAACAACTAGGACCGATAGCTTAACGTGCTCTCCGAAATATGTACGATGAGAAGACACATACACATAATTGTGTTTGCTCGCAAACGAAAAAAAAACCGACTTCAATTACATCGACGAGTAATACAACGTAGATCGACGAAAAAATAGTCAAGTAACTACGCGTTATCAAAGATTACTCAAAAAGTAGTTATCAGATCTCAATAAAATTTATATGTGACCACATGACAAACATCAGCTTTCGATTAAATTAAAAATTATTTAAATCGGTACACCCAGTAAAAAGTTATTGCGGATTTTCAAGAGTTTTTCTCGATTTCTCTGGGATCCCATCATCAGATCCTGGTTTCTTTATCATGGTACTAAACTAGGGATATCTTCTTTCCAACAAAAAAAGAATTATCACAATCGGTACATCTAAAGTTATGCGGTATAATACATCGTAGGTCGACGAAAAAAGCGTCAAGTAAAAACGCATTATTAGATATAACTCGAAAAGTAGCTGTTAGATCTCAAATAAATTTAAATGGGACCAATTGACACACAACCTTTCGAAAATTGTCGAAATCGGTCCACACGGTCAAAAGTTCTGATGTAACAACATACATAAAAATAAAATAAAAAAAATACAGTCGAATTGAGAACCTCCTCCTTTTTTGGAAGTCGGTTAAAAACGAAAATATATATTTGTATATAAATATATATTTGTAAAAAGAAACAATTATGTCCTGAGCGATCAAACCAGCGACGATCGGCACAAGGCGACTTCTACTACCGGCGGCGGTTAGGTTAGTCATGAATAAATTAAATTCATTGCACTTTTTTTCACTTCATAACGTAATTGCTGTTAAAACTGCATAGATACTTCTATAAACCGTATTCTAAATAAAAAGCAATATCCTGAACTGCTTTGTTTTGCTTATCAATTATAAACATGCACAGTTTCGTTATTAAATTTCTACAAATATAATTATGATACGAAATACATAAGGATTTATATAGTTGCATAAAGAGTACATACCATTTTTCTTTGACTATGCCGTACAACCTCATCGTCAGGGTCCGGACGTTGATGCGGCACTCTCCAGAACGGTGGTCTTTGATACATTGGCATTGTAATACTTTAAACTTCTTCAATGCACCACGTTTACTGTAGAAACCGTTCGTTAATTACCATCCAATCAATTAAATAGTCTATATTTATGATTTAATAAAAATGCATCTTTTTAATTATTTAACATATTTTTAATTATGTTCTTTATTAGGAAAATACGCAGATCGCATAACATTTCGTACTTTAGCCAACTTCAAAGGATCGAAAGACAAACAAGAACGCCACTCGTTGTTTATTTTATACGACGATTTTATGAGTGCTCGGGAAGAAATTTTAAGTGTAGGTGGTTGGCAAGACAGTTTATGTAATATATCAGGTATTTCATGGGCCATCGGCGTGGACGTATAATCGATCGGACTCACCAGAGGGCGTGCTACGGCGTCGTGTTCTCTGCAAAGTCGCTCGTTCAGTGTGGGTTTCTCTTATCTCGAATTATTCCGGGCAACATTAAACTATGTCTATTTTTTGCGACGAGGATACCGCGCGAGACGTTCGACGCTTCGTGATCCGAGTGATTTACAGATGACGCCCCTCGCGCTGTTACTGGGCCATTGTGAAATTCGCAATTTTTGTTTTCAGTTCATTGCTCCCGATGTTTTCAAGTGACATTTTTAGGTTTTAGATCTTTGTTAAATATTCAGTAATACCATCGTTAACACAGTTAAAAGTATAAAATACTATAATTTACTTATTTTTTATTTGACGTGACATTTGTTTTTTAATTTGTAAAGTTGAGGATATATTGAGTAGAAATAAAAAAATATGACATTTAATTTTTCTTTATTTTATAAAATTACATTTACCATAACAAATAAAATAATATTGATACATAGCCTCATTATGAACGTTCGCATAAAACAAATTTACTAAAGTATTAAAATCTATTCCAACATCAAGCTCAAAAAATAATTAATATATTCAAGATATGCCTAAAATTAAGAACACAAATTAGATCAACAGTATAAATATATTAAAACAATATTTATCGTCAATTAAGATAACTAACAATACCTAATTACGGTGTATGAGTCCGAGAGATAGCAATGTTTTTGACATGTTATTTTTAAAATTCTCATTATAATTTATTACGGTCTAATAAATACGCTGACAGTCTGTATGGTAATACTGATATTATATAGCTAAGGATTATCTGATGCCATAATGTGCTAATACTGAGTCAAATCAGTCGATTGAAGGGAAAACAAGGGGCGTCAACATACTGCAAACGATATAACGTTAACTATTATAGGCTCCAATTGTTTAATTGAAGAATTATATCGTAATTAATATTAGGGTTCTTTGAATCCTTTCGTTAATTGAAGCAAAGCATTCATTAATTTAATCCTTTGTAATGATTCAAAATCAATTTGACACACATAAAGAAAAAAGATTAAAATAGCATTACGATGCTTAAGATTGCTTATGATTCATAAATGAAATCAAGTATAATATTTATACATATAGGGAAAATGAGATAGTTAAAGTCTTTTTCTAGTTTTTGTTATAAACTAAAAACTGTATACAAAACTTTAGAACAAAAAATTGAACGATTGATTGAGCCTATATAATATTTCAGTACGTTTTTTCCTTAAATAAAATCGGGTGAAAGTGCACAGCTAGTGAAACATAAATATATATTTAAAATTATGTCAAAGATTTCAATTATTAAGCTAAATTTTTTTTTTTTTTTAATATTACACAATACACCCATATTAGATGACACGATTACATATGCACCAGACTGTACAGCTTACGTAAGATGAACTATTGTATCTTCTTAATACCTGCTAATTATGTATTTTAAATTATAGTAATACTTCGTATTTACCTTTCTGGAACACAGCAATTCTGGCACAGATACTTAATATTAATTTTGATACAATATAATTTGCAGATCGGCATTGTACGTCATTATGTAGCAAAGTCACTTTTACGAGTATGTTTAGTTACATTAATATAATACACAATAAAATATTTATAAAAAGAAAATAATACAAGAATTTTACTTAAAAATAACTTGAGACTTAATTGGTTAATTAATAAAACATACATTTTATTTTAATATTTTGACTAGATCCTTTAAAAATAAAATAAACATTCCATTGATGATTACATAATACACAAATGCGCAAGAAAATGTGTCTAAAAATAACATCTAAAAGCAAATATCTTTTTTTGAAGCTTGCAATGTCATAATGAGGAGCTTGCAATGTCATAACGAGGTATTTTTACTACCTCATTATGACACATTGCATAATGACATTGCTAACAAAAAAAAAAAAAAAAAAATAGCTACATCCAAATACAAATTTTTTAAGACATTAAAATACTTACTGATATGTATAAATAATAAATTATAATTATGTAGCGAAGTTTTTCTTAAAGAAATGTAGATAGCCTCAATGATATACCATTAAAATGTAAGTGACAGTTAAAGTTGATTGCGTATTTGTGTGTCTCTTTTTTTAATCACTATCTGTGTAGTCTTTAGTCATATAACTATGAAATATTTTTAAGTATAAAATAGTTGAGTAAACCTCTTTTTTTATTTTGGAACAATCAGACTTTCCCTAGTAGTCACCTGTCATATTTATTGAATTTGTTTTCAAATCAAAAAATCTTGTTACAAAAACAACCAAATTCCTGGCTGTATGTTAGTTACAAAATCCGATCGAAATAGGTTTACCATAAGAGACATTTTTGCAATTTGAATGTAACCGAATTCTGACATTAACAGTAATATAATGATTCTTGTTTCAACAAATTATATATTTTTTTATTCTTATACTCTAATTTAAAGATTATGATGACCAGAGAGTATCTGTTCTGTAACAATATTATATAACTTTATAACATATTACAAATTCAAGATCACACAGGATGGTGAACCTTGCTAAGTTATTTTTTAGTATTTTTAAGTGAAAAATAATTATATTAGTAAACGATTGAAGTTAGTGCAATTTATCCGCATTTAAAGTTAATAACAAACGCACTAACAACACATGAAAGCGAAAAAGTATGAAACGCTAGGTATCAAAAAGCTTAGATATTTAAAGTTATAAAACATATGTTTAAAGTGTTAGAAGTCAAGAAGAGCGGGTTTAGTATCCCTAGCGCATTTTAATAAAGAGTACATTAGTTTAACAAAACCAGTATCTTTTGGTTTCTCCAGTCCACGAAGCAGTCTGTTCTTCATTACGGCTACGAATTCACGATTGCTCAACTGTCCATCCACTGTAATTATACAAACCATAAAAATTAATTGAAACCTTAATAACTACTAAACACTGAACTGTTATAATATG
This sequence comes from Melitaea cinxia, assembly GCF_905220565.1. Classification (NCBI taxonomy): domain Eukaryota; kingdom Metazoa; phylum Arthropoda; class Insecta; order Lepidoptera; family Nymphalidae; genus Melitaea; species Melitaea cinxia. The sequence continues at coordinate 11,315,847 of NC_059399.1, forward strand.
ATCATGCTTTGGTAGCCGTTTTTTGATTTTGGACTAGAACGAAAGTCACCATTATTATATTGAGTAATTCATAAGGTTACATTATAGCTATCGTAAAAATTGTTCAAACGACACCAGGCTGTAGACTAATAAATTAGAAAATTAACAAATAAACGAGAAGAAAACGAATACTGAGAAAATTAAAACTGTTGTAATTAACGAGATCACCAAAGTACAGGAAGCCTTCATGCTTGACAAAGTTCAAGATGATCGTTGCAATACTAAATATTACGATATTAACCGTATCGATATGGACGATCTTGTGTGAAGGATATCGAAACAGAAGGTAACACACTATGGTGAAGACGACGTTGATGACGTGCGGGTCGAGGTCCACGTGCGCGACGGTGCGCGCCACGTGCCGCAGCGTGGGCTGGTCGATGGAGGCGCCCGCGATGTGGTAGAGGGTCAGAGTTACAGTACGTAGAGCGTCACTCACTGTTCTCGTCGAATATGGTGAAGACGACGTTGATGACGTGCGGGTCGAGGTCCACGTGCGCGACGGTGCGCGCCACGTGCCGCAGCGTGGGCTGGTCGATGGAGGCGCCCGGGATGTGGTAGAGGGTCAGAGTTACAGTGCGTAGAGCGTCACTCACTGTTTTCGTCGAATATGGTGAAGACGACGTTGATGACGTGCGGGTCGAGGTCCACGTGCGCGACGGTGCGCGCCACGTGCCGCAGCGTGGGCTGGTCGATGGAGGCGCCCGCGATATGGTAGAGGGTCAGAGTTACAGTGCGTAGAGCGTCACTCACTGTTCTCGTCGAATATGGTGAAGACGACGTTGATGACGTGCGGGTCGAGGTCCACGTGCGCGACGGTGCGCGCCACGTGCCGCAGCGTGGGCTGGTCGATGGAGGCGCCCGCGATGTGGTAGAGGGTCAGAGTTACAGTGCGTAGAGCGTCACTCACTGTTCTCGTCGAATATGGTGAAGACGACGTTGATGACGTGCGGGTCGAGGTCCACGTGCGCGACGGTGCGCGCCACGTGCCGCAGCGTGGGCTGGTCGATGGAGGCGCCCGCGATGTGGTAGAGGGTCAGATTTACAGTGCGTAGAGCGTCACTCACTGTTCTCGTCGAATATGGTGAAGACGACGTTGATGACGTGCGGGTCGAGGTCCACGTGCGCGACGGTGCGCGCCACGTGCCGCAGCGTGGGCTGGTCGATGGAGGCGCCCGCGATGTGGTAGAGGGTCAGAGTTACAGTGCGTAGAGCGTCACTCACTGTTCTCGTCGAATATGGTGAAGACGACGTTGATGACGTGCGGGTCGAGGTCCACGTGCGCGACGGTGCGCGCCACGTGCCGCAGCGTGGGCTGGTCGATGGAGGCGCCCGCGATGTGGTAGAAAGTCAGCGCGGTGTCCACGTCGTTGATGTTGTTGAGCAAGTGGAAGAACTTGAGGTAGTCGTCCTTCGTTATACCGACGCCGTGGTCGCGGAACCTGAAGTGGAAAAACTAAGATGTAATTTTTGTTTACGTAATTGCAATAAATAAAAATGTCGCGAAACTTTAGGCGATCGTAATAGAATACAGATGGTTTAAGATGTATGTGTCGATATCACAACGGCTTACATTTTTTTAACACGTTTAAGCATTCTAGCCTTCTTTTTAGCGGGATAGCCAGCGTATGCCAATAGGAGTTCAGCAAAGTCCGCTTCAGTTATTCGACCATTTTCATCTGAAAAATTAAATATTTGTATTTTAGTCTTAAAAAAGTTATCAAGTTCAGCAAATATCTATAGCTGTCTAAATATATTAATAATATTATTATTATAAATATTTACCTGGTTGTTTTCTTTGAAATTCGAGTGATAAAATTTCCTTTTGCAATTGTTGTTGAAAGTCCAAAAACTTTTCTATAGTTAGTTTCCCATTCAGCTTGGAACCGAAGAAGTATGTAGTCAACGCCGAATTGATACCCTACAAAGATAAATTAAACGTTTCAAATTAAATTATTTATACATCATACATATAATAAAATCTTTGGAAGACAAACTTCCTACATTGAATACTTTTTTAATTATTAAAAGTAATCTGAGTAAGAAAATAGAATTTTAGTAAATGATAAAAAAGTAATTACCTTGAAAGTGTTGCCAGTGTTGGCATGATCACGGTGCCGAGATCCAATGCTGCTTTGTTGGCGAATGAGCGCCGCAACTTTTTCAAACTCTTCACAATCCACATCCCCATCACCGTTGAGGTCGAACATACGGAACGCGATTTCGAAATGACGTCGTGATGCTGAAATTGTTAAGAATTATTTATAAGATCAGTTTTTTTTTTTAAATTGTATTCAATGATAAAAAAAAAATCGGATGATAAGTGAATTACAGATTCACTGTCTTTTCCTTGACACAACGCTTTGTGATTTCGTAGTGTTTGCAAACTGTTCTAAAGTACAAGGTAAGAAAATAAAAGTAATATTCATCACTTCAGATTAATACAGTCCACTGCTGTACATAGGATATCCACAAGTTCGCGCCAAAAATGACGTGAACTCATGTGTTTTGCCCATAGTCACCACGCTGGGCGGGCGGGTTGGTGACTTTCTGCTGGCTTTGTCGCACCGAAGACGCTGCTGCCCATCTTCAACTTCAACCTGTGTATTTCAAAGCCAGCAGTTGGATGGTTGTCTCGCCAGCAGTCGACTTATTAAGTTCCAAGGTGGTAGTTGAACTGTATTATCCCTTAGTCGCCTCTTACGATATCCACGGGCAGAGAGGGGTAAGTAATATAGTATAAAAATTAATATAAATCTACAAGTATTCATTGTAGAAAAGTTGGTGTGTAAGAATGCTTTCTTCAACAACGTTGTAGAACGTCAACTTGACTGTATGGACAGCCAATTTACAATGGAAATATATGGAATCGTTGTCAATACACGTTTACAGCTCTCAGTTAGACTGCTACGCAGCTGACTCGACTGGAGGTGCTGTTGTAAAAAAATCGTCATAACGCTTCAGCCTGTAATATCCCACATCTGGAAATACGCCTTTTCCCCCCATATATGACTCTTTACCATAAATCCTTAAAAAGTAGTTAAAACTACGGATCAAAGGATGAGTAAGAAAACTGTTTAGGAAGAGTCAGTGACAGAGTGTTGTGTATGTGTGTCTATGTGTAGGCGCTATAGATAGGTAAGCGTACTATATTGCGGCGCACTAATACTCAATAGATTAAAAAAATTAAAGATCTACTATTACATAGTTAGTTTATAATAAAATCAAACAAAATAATAATAATAATTCAAACTATTACGTGAAATAAAAAAACACGTCTTTATTTATTTTTGTCGACAGTATAAAATAACATAAATAATTTAAAAAAAAAAGTTTACTAGTAATATTTTAGTTTTACAAACGTCATATTATACAGTCGTGTGACTGATATTACGTCATATCCTTTACGTTTTAGTATCACATTTTTTTCAGTTCGGTCTTCCAGCCAAATGTCAAGCCTGCCGTAAGGAACTTCGTCCCAATAATATTTGAAGTTTTAATTTAATTTATTATAAGAGATAAATTAAAGGAACGTAAGGCTCGAGCTTGTTCCTGGTATCAAGATGGAATCGATTTTAAGGTCACTTATCCGGAGCGTTCTTCTTAGTAAGTCCACCATGTGGCTCTGTACTCGCTGGCAAGCCCCAAGCCCAGAGCTAAGAACAGGAAGCTCACATTGTCCTATCAGCAACTAGTTACTGAAGTTTGTTGGAGAGCCAGAAGATAGTTGCTAGTAATTGATGCGAAGTAATTGAGTGAAGAAGTGGGGTAAAGAAATTGGGTCCCAGCAGGATCTTGCTGCTACAGTCCGCCTACTTCAGCCACGTGGTACAGCTCAGGTTATATAACGGCACCCTCAGAGACAGCTAACGCCAAGGACCCCAAAATAATTTATTAAATGTGACCTGCATCGCGGCTGAATGCGATAAAAAGACCCTCGCTAAGCGGTCGCCAGCTAGCAGTCCTTACACACACGTCCCTCTCCTCTCGCGACCACACTCTAGAACTTTCGGGGAGCAATGAATACCGAGAAGATAACCGAAGATAAACGAACCGAGATATTATTATATTATATTCTAAGCGCCTGACTATTATAAATAGGGTTAACATTTATACTTGTTACAATATGATCTCACGCCTGGTGGGTTACTAGCAACCTAATAATTCACACATTAATGCATTACAACACGTTGGTGCACTTCAGAATATGTTCCTATTCTTATTAGAAACACCAGTCTTCACAAGGTTGAGTAATTCTGATAGTTCATTACAATGAATAAGATTTCTTAACTCTATTTAATAAAATGCTTAAAATTTTTTTCTTCTAAATTTTTATTATTTCATAGCAGTCTCCATTATGAAGCATTCACTATTTTCAAACTTACCTAAGCTCAATTTTTAGAGCAATTTTAGGAAAACAAAATACGTAATTTCCCTTAAATGTTAAATACAGAGACGTATGTAAAAGACGTACTTTTTAGTCCATTTGAAAGTGACAAATTATGTAAAATCTAGACAGTCGTGTTTACTTCATTATACTATGTATCATATTATATACACATTTTATAACGTAGTTTACGTATACAAGCTCGGTATTTGTTATGTAATTTTAAATATACACGGTTAGTTCTCACAACTACAATTCATAGTTCTTTAAGTTTTTATTATTTATGATTTTTTGAATGGTAACGATAGCTAATGGATTACTACTTGGGAAAATTCTGACAGGTAAGAAACTAAATTTTTGCAAAAAAGTTCCAAAGCGATGAAAAGTCTCACTTTTCTGTGGGGTGATTTTACAAAACTCATGCTTTCTAACGAAATAATACGCAAAGTATGTACAAAATGAAACTTTGCTAAAACTTAAAGAAAAAAAAAGTGTGCTTTAGACCACACGACTGATGTAAAACTTATTTAGCAATAGGCCTGCAAAATAGACCTGCACTGTGTCTTAGATATACGAAGCGTATGGCTATGGGAGAAAGGGAGAAAGAAAACGTGTACTTGCACCTCTCTTTTGCTCCGTTTGCTTACTAGTGTGCTTATTAGTGTGCTTAAAGAAGTTTTACTTTTAAATACTTGCCACCCTATTTTTAATCATATTTCTATGTGAGTAGAGGCGACATGAATTTTGTATCACATTCCTGTCTGTTAACGCGGTAATAACACCGGCGATTTAAACTACAAGCGACATTAAAATCTACGGAACTAGTGTGAAGCTTAATGAGCTCGTTGCCGCTCGTTTTGTAGCCAATCAAAAAATTAAACAGTCAAGATCTCATCCTGCGCAGACGTGTTTGTGTCAGATAATTTCTCACTTGTATGGTAAGTACGTACGTAAACGATACTTTGTGGTTTTTTAAATATTTTTAATAGTTTTGTTTAATATCAATAATGGAAACATAATATAGAGAACTAATATTCCAATCAAATACAGTGATTGAAATATAATTGAAAAACCTTAAAATCATCACTTTATAGAAACCGAACGGCCAAAACTCAAAACAAGGGAAGAGTATGGAATAAAGAAATATTAGCATAAAAGTGACAAAATTAAAGAAAACGTCACGATTGAATGAAAAGTGATCCAGACAAGTTAGGAGTTTTAAAATTAAAGGAACTACTCCAGGAACATTTAACTTGAGTCGACGTCTAAAATGCGTCTAAAAGGAGCTTAGACATATTCATATGGTAACTGTCAGCAAGTGGACAGTTCGTTGACGACTTAACAAAGTGAATTTTGGTACAAAAAGACCAGCCACATGTCCAAAATCGACGGCAGATTAATAAAAAGTAGGCCTTTTATTTGATCGCCAGTCATCTTGACTGATAAGTCGAACAATAAAGGCGATTCCTATTCTCCGACGATAGCAGAGTAAATTTAATAGTTAAAAGTTTTAAGTGATACCATTTTATTGCCATTTGTGTATTATACTTGTCACTTATTAAGCATTTTTAAACATTATAAACCATTATTATAATTTTCCTGTGCGCAATGTCACTTGTCTGTCCTCAAAAAACCTTAACGGCAATTATTTGAATCATCATCATCATTACAGCCCATACAGTCCACTGCTGGACATAGGCCTCCACAAGTTTACGCCAAAAATAACGTGAACTCATGTGTTTTGCCCATAGTCACCACGCTGGGCAGGCGGGTTGGTGACCGCAGTACTGGCTTTGTCGCACCGAAGACGCTACTGCCCGTCTTCGGCCTGTGTATTTCAAAGCCAGCAGTTGGATGGTTATCCCGCCATCGATCGGCTTCTTAAGTTCCAAGGTGGTTGTGGAACCTTGTTATCCCTTAGTCGCCTCTTACGACACCCACGGGAAGAGAGGGGGTGGCTAAATTCTTTAGTGCCGTAGCCACACAGCACATTATTTGAATATTTACCAATATTTTCTCTGGCCCGCAAAACTTAAGCTTATATTAAAGTCATATCCTTGAGATATCGCTAGTAAATAAGTCTTGGAACCATAAACTTCAAGATTTATTCCTCCATAATGAGAACTACCTACCTATCTACATAATGGTTTTTAACAATTAAGAAAATTATTCTACTTTTCAGGAAGATTGACCAAAAGGTTACGTGAAAATTTTGTGAAAAATAAATCTTCAATTTGTATAAATCTCTTTTAAACTTAACTTTTAACATAAATTTAAGTGTTACGGCCAAAGAGTACAGCAAATTGCTACGGCCGTTTAAATAAACGTGTAGTCTGGCGGCAAAATCGCAAAATCATTAACTTCGCTCATGCTCCGTTCGTGGATGCTGCGTCACAGCTCTCGAGAACATTGAATGAATAACAAATCGTGTAAAAAGTGGCGCGAAAAATGTTCTAGTATTTTATTAAAAGTACTTGTTTTTATTAATTATTTATCTTAAAACTTATTCAAATTTTTCGATACCACATGACGCGGCGAAATGATATTCCCTTCGAAACGTCTTCGTTCGCGGATAAAAACAAAAGCTTTTCCATGTTTGCGATGTGGTGCAAAAACTGTGACCTTTCTTTTTTGGGCCACCCTTTACGTTGTGGTTATGAGAATGACTATATTAAAGAACAGCAAAAACCATACGGTGAAGGACTGGTCGACGGAACCTGACAATTATAGCAAGTGGCTGGTAAATAAACAAGTCGATAAATTTTATTATATATATATATTCTTTTTTTTTAATACAAAATATTAACATAATATACAGTTGCAGGGCCCGGTTTTGGGAGACGATAACGAATTAGAAACAACGAATAGTGACTGGCTTGAGCCCGATAATGCAACAATAATCGAATTAGAGAAACGGGTTGATAAGGTTCGAGAAGTCTGTCAGTTACGATCCATTCAAACTAAAGACATAAATAGCAAGGAGTTCTTCGTGGATCACGCTCATAACCTCGTATGGTGTAATATTTTTAAAGCAGCCAGCTCTTCGTGGTTGTACAATTTTAATATTCTAGGTACGAATGCTTTAAGTTATACATGTATTTTAAAAGTGAAAATATTAATAAAATATAAATTAATTTTGTGATATGTTCGCAGCTGGTTACGAGAAAAAATTTCTCGCCAGAACCAGACATACACCTCTAACATTAGCTCGGAAGAAATTTCCAAGACCAAGCGAAGAAGAACTAAGAGATGCGATCAACACACCGGGAGTTATATCGTTAATGGTGGTACGAGAACCATTCGTGCGGTTACTGTCAGCGTACAGAGATAAACTCGAAAATATAACTCCTCCATATTACAGAAAATTAGCAAGGAAAATTGTGATGGAACACAGGGAAGCGGCGACAAAAGTATTGGGACCAATCAAGTCATTCGGTCCGACGTTTTACGAGTTCGTAGCTTATTTGATAACTAAATACACGTCGGGAACAACAGCTGCATTTGACGAGCACTGGGCACCGTATTATAAATTCTGTACTCCTTGTGCTGTCAATTTTACTGTTATAGCTAAAGTTGAAACACTATCGAGAGACTCGACGTATGTCGTACAACAACTCGGTCTTGGACACATATTAGGAAGAAAGGTCAGAAACCGCAGGATGCGTCTTCGAACTGTAATGAACAAGTCACGAGATGGAAAGAATACTTTTGCTTTGTTAAAGTACTATTTTGGACAGATTAATACTTATATGCTTGATAAACTGTTAGAAATATATGGTATAGATTTCGAAATGTTTGGATATGATTCAAATATTTATCGCAGTTATGTAAGAAAATAAACTATATATTTTATGTATGTTGCTTTTCATTTACTACTATGATTCAATTAAATTTAAATTACTTACTTGACAATACCGTTAGCAAAAAGATGTAGTCGCTGAAAGTAATAAGTCCAGAAGAACCGAGCTTGTAGAATATTGAATCCTCATCTAAATCCAAGTTGAGTCGTTGACTAATGGTCTGTTGAAACAATTAACACCTTTATTTCTGAATATACTGATATACAAATATACTAAGCGTGATACTATGAATTTTCTACCTATTTATTTATAATCTATAAATATAATCGCTAAAACTATTTATTGAATACCCAGCTCAAAGGGGTCAAAACTATTAATTATTATTATGTATCATAACTGTTTTTACCGACACTACAAAAAAAAAAATAAAGGCAACAAACGAATGGCTCTACATTTTTGTAGAAGTGAACTTATGACTTAGAGGCTGCTATCATAAGAACAGAAACAAAACCATGCTGATGTCGCTACTTGTAACTTTCGAAGCACAACAAATATCAAAACTTATTGGCATATTTGAAAATATATGCGATAGGCTAAGAGAAACTACAAAAAACGCGACTAAACTAAAATTTGAGCATTTATAGACAGTAACAAAGTGTAGGTAGATTAAATTATAATTAAATAATAATATTTGGAACCTGCTAGGAACCTATTAGCATAGTGGGGATCGCGTAATTAAAAATCTGTGCATTTAATAAAATATACAAAACAGTGAGCGGTAAGTATTTGTGAAGAAGAGGTGAAAAGACAGTACCTCATCGATGTTCTGAAAAGACAAGAAATCGGCGTAAAGACAGTGCTGGTGTTGCAGAGAGAGGTGGCTGGTACTTAACAGAATCAGTTTAGCCAAGATACTCAAAAAGCTACTTTATAACATTTATGTAACAAAATAAAACGACATTTAGTGCTAAATATTGCTTTAAAATTATTAAATAACCGATATCTTATTGAGTTAGTTATGCTCAAAAAAATTTTTTTGATTTCTTTAAAATTTTATTAGTTCAATATTTAATATTAACACTTATTAATAAAAACTGTTTCATTAAAGTTTATTTAAAACTTTAACATACCAAAGGCGAATTAATTTTTAATAAGGTTATTTAATGACAATTACTTATTAAATGGAATTTTATAAGTGTATTGAGTGTTGAATATTATATCAAAAGTGGTATTTCGTTCTGACTTTTAACAAGTCATTATTATTAATTAAGATTCCCAGATCTTTTGAAAGACGATTAATTAATCATAGAATGAAAAAATTACTTACTTTTGGATCATATCTTCTGTACTGATCTAGTCCTAAACCTGTGAAAATGATCATAACATAAATATTGCAGATCGTAATGTGATGCAAACAATCCACCCTAAATATGTCGCATTTATGTCGTATGTATATCCTTGTACATTGCAACATAACATTCTCTTATAGTCTATAACCATCCTTGATGAAAAGATTTTCTAGCCAAAGAAATTCTTCTTAATTATAATAAACCTAATTTAAATGAGGCCAATAGAAGTGATGTTTGATAAATGAAATAAGTAGCCATCTAAAATATAGACATAGTGATAAACAGAACACCATCATATTTGCTCATTTCTCGTGAAAGACTCAGGATTCAGATTTAGTTATCAATATACCATAGGGTTCAGAACCGGGATATCCTCGTACGGGAAGAACTGGGATCACCTGATTCTTTGGTCTGTCCAAAATAATCGGGATATCAATTGTTCTTTCGGGAATTTTATTTTAATTATACAATTCATACTAAAGCAACCTAAAGATGCAAACTGAGTATTAGGGTTCAGAACTGGGAAATCCCGGTACCGAAACAAGCGGAATTTCCCACTCTGAAAATCCCGGTTTTCAAAAACAGACCGGTTCTGGAATACAACCCGAGGAACTTAACTGTGTGCATGACGCTGTGATATAATCGTAATGATACCTACTGTTTGCACAAAATAGATTATTTCTTAAAAATTATTTTTACTCTATAGCTGATATATATATATATATATATATATATATATATATATATATATATATATATATATTTATTTTTCAAAAATTAATAAATTAAAGAATGATAAACAAATGAATGGGTTACTGTTTAGTTGCAAGAGATAAATATAAACAAACAAAATAAAAAAATAAAATATATATATATACCATATTCGATAGTTACTACTATTATAAATTCTGTAATCGTAACAAGTATGCTATTGGTAATAACCGCACGAGAGAAAATTAGGGGTGCGGTGGGGTACGCGTGAGAGGCGGTTGCCTGCTAGCAAAGTCCACAGTTAAGTCCTAAGGCTTGTACTGCTATATTTAGTATAATTAATAATTTGTTATGCCATATTCACTATTTTTGTTTACATATTTCTGATAGGACACAAAAAAGTTGTACTATTTAATAGCCTAATTAAGTATTGTTTTGATTTTGACATGTAAATATAAACTACTACTACATTCATTTCCTTATCATACTTGAAATATTTCAGTCAAAACCCATAAAGTAATACCATCAGGTTGTTTGACTCCAGGTGTCATGGAACGTAGAAAATCATCCGGAGTCATAAATACTTCATGCTGGTCGTGATGTTGCGCTTGCAGAGTTGCAAAATACCGAAATACCTTATCCGGAGTGGAGTATTGACGCATTCTGTTTTCATATTCAATTATCTATCCAGCAGCATCCCAAATAAAACATGTTTATAATAAAATACTTCATACATACATTTGTATTAATAAAAGAAGATTTTATGTATGTAATTTTTTTGTGGCATTACATTATCAAAATAATAAAATTAAAAAAAGAAAAGAAAAAGTACCATCAGGTTGCTTCATGCCAGGAGTAATAGCTCTTAAGAAGTCATCGGGAGTCATATAAACTTCAGTATTATCTCCATACGTCAATTTAATTGTGGCAAAATATCTGAATATTTTATCTGGGGTTGAATAAGCTCTCATCCGATTTTCATATTCAATTATCTGTTATTAATTTAATAAGAATATAAAAACAATAAACAAAAAGGAAAAAAAAAATATTAAAAAAACAAAAAAAAAAGATAATAAAAATTTAGATATAATAATAATATAGTACAATAGGATTGTATAAATTACCTTCCTATCTCTGAAGCCAATTTTTTCTTTTCTATATCTTTTTTTCCTAGTTTCACCTTCATTCTCTGATTCTGTGTTGACAATTTCTTCAGCTGCTGTTATTGATGGAAAAACTTGGTATCGTAACCTATAAAGACAATTATTCAAACTTACTGTTTTTTGAGAATATCTGTACTGTCTAAGGATTCAAATTCTCACAGTACAGAGCTTTAGTCGCTCAAATAAAGGTATTTTCAACAATTAAATATCGTAACTTTGTAACATATTTTTATAAGTGTAACTTACCAAATTCTGTAAGATGTGTATGCTACAACACTAGCTGCTATTGAGTATAACATGCACTTGTTAGAATATCTCCGAAAACGTTCATAGTTATCTTTTTTGTTATCGTTATGATAATTTTGTAAACGAATACTAAATGGTGTTATGGTCTTTGAAGCTTCACCAATGTTCAGCACGTTTCTTACTACAGTTATACCTTTGGGTATTTTGAGAAGTCGAGAATACATTTTCGTAGTTAAATATTTATCCCTATAAGCTAAACTGCATCATAAAATAATAATTAATTACGATGTTAGTAAAATATTTTTTAGAACGAATCTGAATCTGAATTATTTTTATTTTTTGACACAAGTGACAATATCATTTAAAAACTATTTGACGTTTGCCAAAAATCTTTATAATGGGCGCGTTCCACAAAGGCCTACAACAACATCGACCACAACCGCTGCAATTGCCGTTTTGATAATATGAATGATAGATCCTAAGATTATGTACAAAACAGAGTACTGTGTATATTCTTTGAGAATACCACTCAGAGATCAAATTAATTCTACGTCACCACTGCTTAATAAACATATTTCGGAAACAAAATAATAGATAAGTTTAATATAGTAAATACTAAGAATAGCGCATTAGCAATAAAAGCCATCATATCGCTGATTTCTTAAATTCTTCTATTAAATTAAAGAATCAACGAAAAAAGATTGAAGAAACAAAGATATATATTCGGTTGATGTATGTAACATTATTATTTACGCATTCAAATGTAATCGAAAGTTTTAATATATCAGATTTGACGATGCGTTGACGTAGTGGCCATAGCTGTTGCGCTGGCGGTCGCGGGTTCGATTTCCGCTCACGACAGATATTTGTATCGGCCATATAGATGTTTGTCGTGGTCTGGGCGTTGTGCTTGTGTATTGTGTTTGTTTCCGGACCCCTAACACAGGAGAAAATCCTACTGGGGGCTGTTGAGTGCGAAGCGTTTATTAATAAAAAAAAATTATGATATTCATAAATAAAAAACGAGTGAGCTTTAGACCACATGACTGTAGTAAAAATTTTTTAGCTCCATCTTACTTAAATATCTCTTTTAAGTTCGGTTCGTCTCGCACTGGTCACATTTTTCGTAACGATCTCGTCACGCATTCATCAACTTACTCTCGAAGTCAAAAGTGCGTAAAAAAGTTTTACTTCAAAAACGAGTGTGCTTCATACCACACTATTGAATACATACGAAACATAACCCTCTCTTTTTCTAGTCTAGTTAGTGAACTAACTTACATTTCCCTCTTAACTTCCGTTCGCCTCACCCGATCACACTATTCGTAACGTTCTTGTGATGCATTCAGCTGCTTACTCCTCAAGTCAAGCGTCCGTAATGAAGTTTTACTTCTAAAAGAATGGTAATAGATATATGTCTAAATAAATATATATGTAATAAACATATTATAATTTGCTTTAATAAGACAAAACAGTACAGCAAGTATTGATCGTTCAACAATCTTTGTCTATGGTAGAACATATCGTAACTTGTGACGCAACACTACGGTATACTACATAATAATATAGTATAGTGGTTTCTCGCTCACTCGCTGTCGTCGGTTTAAGATTAGTACTATCTGTGGGGGAGGAAAAATTTCGAAACGAAAGTGCAAAAGATGATTGATGCAGTTTTTTGAGTTTTTTCAAAATTCATTTTAAACGAAAGTCCTCATTCGAAATAGTGTCAAAGGTAAAGCAGCAACTGCTATTCTATAAATTTCTAAATTATTGAAAATTATCATTAAATTCAACTGAAGTCTTGGTGCTTACATTTCATTTTGTACGTAATAGAAAGGTGAGTGTTATGTAACCTTGAATTTCGGAATATTGTTATCGATCATTCATAATTTTATTAGAAGAAAAGCTTTACATAAGGTATGTACACTTTATTGGGAGTAGAATTTAAATAAGATTATGAAACGAATAGATGAGGATTAGTCATGAGGGCACGTACTGTAACTACCGATAATAGTAATTTTAATTTAATAACAAATAGGTAGGTTTTAATCAAAATGATAACATTTGCAAATTTCGTGAATAACACTATTCCTTTTTGTTGCAATAAGTTTTCCATTTTAGGTATATTATAATATTTACCTAACCTTGAAATTTTTCTTGATCACCCTTATGGATTTTCCTCGTAGTTGTTATATTCTGTATCGTATGATTAAATGTTATGATGTTTGTGATATTTTATTTATAACATTAAATGAATAAATGTTAGAAAAACACATTTTTAAACAATTGTAAAAATACAGGTAAAATTTGATTACAAAGTAATAATAATTTGAATAACATAATTTCTTTAAAGTAATTATTAATTATATTATATATAAGGTAATTAATTAGTTATATATATAGGATATACCTATACGGGTATTGGATATTTAAACAATGTAAATGATTCCAATGATGAGGTTTTTAAAAAATCTTTTATAGTTTTCTGTTTCTAAATTAAGTCCAATGTAGCAAGCTCAAAATAAAGTATAATAGTTTGTCAGTGTGCCAGTTACTTTGACATTGTGATTGTGTCAGTGACCTACTTTTCTTGGTTATTTAAACTGATATCACTACTGTATGTCTTATAAAAATATAACATTTGTTTGTACTAATTTCAATAATATTTATCAAAAACTATTGTATAGTCTTGTCCTTCCAACCTTAATATGTTTAGTTTATTATACAAATGATCAAGTAATAACATCATTAATAAATTATTATTTTTATATATTTTCACAAGTTGTACTATTAAATAAACCCCTATCCCTACTAATATTATAAATGTGAATGTATGTTTGTTTGTTATGTTTTTACACGTGAAAACTACTTAATTGATCATCATGAAATATTGTACACTTATTCTTGGAGGTATTAGAAGTAACATAGGATACTTTTTATTTAAAAAAAAATTAAATGTGAGCGAAGCTGCGCATAAAAGTTAGTAAATAATAATTTTACCGGTTTCGCCAGTTGTGGAAAAAGTTTATCCTATAAATAAGCTGTAGATTGTCTTTAACAGCAGAAGGCCATTAGAACCTGTTTTCCTCAATTAATAAACTACAGGATTTACATACATATTTGCATAGGGAAATATCTCATAAATAAAAAAAAAAAAAAAAAAAAAATAAAAAAAATTTCAGTTCTGTCATCCATCAAATAGCATTATTTACAATCAGTAAAACAGGCCCTAAGTATTGTAGTCAAGGTATAAGTAGTAAAAAAATCTTAATCACGCTTTGACATAAATGATTTTTAACATAGTTTGTATTTACAGAATATAATAAAAACAAGATACAAAGATGCATCGGGCTAGGATAATACTTAAGGCATCAAATAAAATTGGTAATACTGAAAGATTTGCATCATGGCTTCTCAACAAACAGGTAAGAAGTAATATAGAATTTATACATATTATATATGTATATATATATATATGTTATGTTTTAATAATTTAAATTTATTATCTGCTTAGGTGATAGGTATATCAAACAACATATAAATGTTTTTGTTTTGAAAATTTATAGCTGATAGTGATAGCAAGTGTAAAGATACGTGCAAGGAATATTGGAAATAAATAGCTTAATGATAGTAATTTTATTGCTATGTTAATTAAGGCTAATCATTATTATACAGAAATTTATTAATATGTGGTTTGCTGTGGTTTTCCATCAATGTAATTTTTAATGTATTGTTTATTAGTGTATAAAAAGGCAGTGGTATAATTGAAGGCAACAGAAATATTTAATAATAGTTTATCATCATTATTATAATTTTTATAACATAATAACAATTGTTATTTAAAAACTGTATTTTTTATGAAATGTGTATGCATATCAATTTATAGATCACTAATAAATATTTAACTGGAGAGTATTAACAGCTATTAAAAATTGGATTTAATTATTTTAAAAAAAGGCAGTGGGATAATTGAAGGCAACTGAACTAGTTTAGTGCATACAATAGATCCCTTTTTATATGGTCCAGTCAACTTGTAATATTTTTAATTTTCTTTTTTTTTAAAATAGAGTGCTGCAGTAACAGTGACAGCCAATCGGTTAAAGAGTTCAACAGCTGCGGAGCCATTCCTTAATGGATCAAGCTCTGCATATGTGGAGACAATGTACAATGCCTGGCTAACAGATCCAAATTCTGTACATGCTGTGAGTAAATTCTATTGTTTGATTACCACAAGGTTGGTGTTGGCTAGCATATGGTTCGGCTGATGTTTATTAAATACCATAGCTCATGGAAGCATTCAAGACCAGATATATTAAAAGCGGGTTGCCAACCCTATTCTCTCTACCAAGAGCTCTGGCTACCTTACTCACCTCAGGAATACAACACTACTTAAGTTCATTACTTATGATTTGATCTTCCGAGAGGTTGAAATACTACTCAAGTCAGGCTGTTTCAAAGCTTAAGTAGGATCTTCCCTACCGTATCCTACCTCTTGTATTATTTGTTCTGAACATAATTTTAAAAGCTAGTTATAGTTAGGCTAAAAGAGAGTTATTCAGCTCTCAAAAAGTATTTAATTATGGTAACTATTTTGTTACTTTAGGTATAAGATTAACCAAAAAAAATTTTTTTTCGTAATCAAATGTAGAATGATAAAAGTTTGGTAGCATTATAAATTTTGATGTGTAGGTTATATACTTAACTAACATTGAGTGAATAAATGAAAACACGAATCTAATGTTATTTGTTTTTGGCAATCTCTTTAATTAGTATAAAAATATTTAATTGTTAGTTCCATAATCATTTTGATTAATTGACAAATATAAGAGTTGCGACACAAAACTGCCCAATTTTGTTTGCAATAGGTGTTTGTAACTATAGTATATCCATGTCAAGAAAGTAGTGACTCACCAGTGACAGCAAAGTAAAGACATACACTGAGGTGAAAATTAATCATTAACATTAAAAAAAGAAGTCTTTTATGACACAGTATTTCCAATTCCAATTTGATAATTATCGTCACAATGTTTCGATATTCCGAGAGTTTCCGCTAACCACGTGTCAGTGTGCTCTTCACTAACCACGTGGTTAGAGTATTTATTCGATTTGTAGTTCTGCTTTGAATTATTTATTAATTTTATGAAAAGATAAGGTAATTTAAATGAAATTGACTAAACACGTGTCTAAAGGACTTACTTGAATTGGTTAATGTGAAGAAATTCACTTCATTTTACTTTGATCTAATTGGTAAAGGGCCGTTGCTAAGCAGGTAGACAAATATGAGTCACTTACTTTTTTAACGCGAATACACTACAATATTTGAAAATGTAATATAAATATGTGTACTATCTAAAATAAAAATGTCATTGCAAGTGCGATTCTACTTATGATAATATTGCTGATGACTTACAAATATGATTACATGATACAAAAATGATTTTCAATCGTGAAATCGCGGTTTTACTTTAGACTTGTAACAACTACAATGCTTTTAGTTTCAAGTAGCGTAAAGGCTTTAATTTAAATGTCGCTATTCTGCAAATCATCATTTTAATCGTCAAGGTGTTCTTCACGTGAAATTCGTAATGCGTGCAAGGTCAATTTGAAGGCGAGCTCTAATTCGGTCTGTTTAACACTTGAATTACACAAATCTACTTTAAAACCGGTTTCATCTCGACAAACAGTTCCAGTCAAAATGTGTTTATATACATTTTATCCATGAAAACTAAGCTGTTATATAATATTTATTGTTTCTCATGAGGAATTGTAATAGGTATCAATAGATATAAGAGTGACAAATAAAATAATAAAAGCCGTATAAAGAAACATTTATTTTGGAGTTTAGTCCTTAAGAATCGATTTTCATATAAGGCCCCCCAGTATGAAAAAAATATGAGGACTAAAATGTACTAAACGAATGACCTCATTACGTTTCTCGTAACGCCATCTATCGGTAAGACAAACTACTAAGAAAACTTCGTCGTCTATCGAAACCCAATAGATGACGACGTTTTCTAGTAACTATTCTATTTCTAATAAGGAAGAGACCAAGACCAAGATGAGGACTGACCTACGGACGGAAGAAGAAAAAATAATAGTAAGGCAAAGAACCCAAGGGCAATAAAACCCTGGCCCAATAGGGCCGAAATAAGGTGATCCCGGAGGCGAAGCCCCGGTGATGAAAGCCCGGGTAAAGAGGGCAACCTCGAGGCCCGTACCCAGACAGACTCTCAGGCCTGTCAGGAAGAGCCACATACACACCTTTCTAATAACTCCATCGCTCGATCGATAGATGGCAAAGACGGGCAGCAGCGTCTTCAGTGCGACAAAGCTAGCCCTGCGGTAACCAACCCGCCTGCCCAGCGTTGTGACTATGGGCAAAACACATGAGTTTACGCCATTTTTGGCGCCAACTTGTGGAGGCCTATGCTTAGCAGTAGACTATATTAGGCTGAAATAATGGTATTAATCTTTTTCTTAGACTAGTAAGCATTTTTGTGCCTATTTAGACAGTCGATCTGAAGGAGTAAACTCCAGTCGTGCGTCGGAGCTGACACATACTTTTTTATTGTTTTTGATTATATTCAAGTTATGAACTTATGGCAGAGAGTTAATGACAGGTAACTCACTAGAAAACTGCATTGGGTTATATTGCTGAATATATCTTAATATAATACGTTATAATAGCCTATGATCCCGCTGCAAAATCGTTACGTTCATCACGTTGATAAACAAACTAATTATTTCAATCCTTTATGAATCATCGATAAAAGGTGCGAGTCAAAAAGTGCCTGCAAATGTATGTTTAAATTTGAGTTTGATTTGATTAAGTATATGATGAACATACTGATTATGCAGCGGGATCTTAGGCTATAATGAGTGGTGTAAAATATGCTTATACAGCCTTCAAAAATGTATTAGTTATTGTTTTTATGTAAGGTTGTATTCACATCCTCACTTTATCCATAGAATTTACCCTTGCATTTGTCCTAATTCAATGCGTACTCAATTGATAAAGTTGAGGTCACGAGATACATTATATTCACAACTTTCGCGTTTTTGTTGTAAAAGGTAAATAAAATAATTAAATTTCGATATATTCTAATTTTTAAGGCTGTTACGTATATGAACGGGAGCCAACGAGCTGAAGGCATCGGCTAATGTTAAATTTGCAATTTTTAATTAAATCATTGTTTCAGTCAATTTCATCTCAAAGGAGAAAAAAACCAAATACCATTTTATAAAATATTTAATGTGCAAAATGTAGAACTGTAGACAATTACAGATATAATTATAAATGTAAATTACCTTGGAAGATCTTTGGAGATTTTGCTTTAAAATAGTTTTTAAGTATAAAAGTGTTTTGTCATTATTTCTCTATAGCTATTTGAATTTTGAATTTGAATTGTTGTAGTCGTGGGACGCATTCTTCCGCAATGCGACTAACGGCGCCCAGCCCGGCGTTGCGTACACGGCTCCACCGAATCTAGCTCCTTATTCTAAGAATGAAGTGCCGCTTACGTCACTTGTCCCAGCGTCCGGTGGTATGCCATCTATCACTGCCGGTAAGTTATGCATTGCATGTTGTCGCATAATACGTGTTGATGTAAATAAATCTAATATATAAAATTCTCGTGTCATGGTGTTAAACATTGAACTCCTCCGAAACGGCTCGACCGATTTTAATAAAAATTTTTGGGCATATCGGGTAGGTCTGAGAATCGGCTAACATCTATTTTTCATATCCCTAAGTTATAAGGGTGGGGGGGGGGGATTAAGCGGGTTAATAACATATATGGCAAAGCAACGTTTGCGGGGTCAGCTAGTAATAGATAAGACGATGCGAATTATCAGCTATTAATTAACTTTCCTTTGGAAATTAGTCAAAAAGATAAATTTCAGTAACAAATTTATTTCGTAATTTTACAGCGATACATGATACATATTTAGCGAGTATTTGGAATTTGCAACTTATAGTAAATATATTTGTATTTGCGTAAAGATGTATTTAGGCTATGACATAGTTTATTTTCTGTTATAACAGGCTCCCCTATAAATGAAAAAATCATCGACGATCACCTCGCTGTCCAGGCTATCATCAGGAGTTACCAGGTGAACAATTTTCCAATTGCCTATTTGTAATTTTATTTTTTATTGTTTGCGATTTTTTATGTGGTGTATCTCATAATTATAACAAGTTCATGAATGAACCTCGAGTTAGTTAAATCGATTAGTAATATTCAGTTAGTATAGTTCAATAACAAAAGCGTTGGTATGTTGTAAAGAAAATAGGAGATAACATTAAGTGTATCATTTATTTTTCCATATTATTTATGTTATTTCACGTCATATTAGTTAAGTTTGTTTAATTTCTTTGCGATTGTTGTGTATCCTTTATAAATTATTAAAAAAAAAATGGAACGCAAATAAAAAAGGTCGGTTAGAGAATGTTCAATATCTTAAAAGCTTTATGAAATAAATACTAAATGAAAGAATATTTTATGGTGCTTAAATAAATAAATTAGTTCAACCATTTCATTTTTAACAAATATCTAATAAATAAAACTGCGTACCTTTTCCAGTATTTTCGTAAATGTAGATTGGTTACAGATGTGCCTTTTTCACGCACTTTTAGTTCATTGTGTTTGCTCCGTGAGCTCGCAATACAACTGTTATGCTATTTGTCATACTTCCTACTAGGTTTTTGATACGATGCTGCGGACTATTCTGTCATTCCTCTATTAGAGCTTCTTTTATTTCACGTAGCGTGATTGACTAAGTTTGTCACATGCATGCTCACTGGGGTTAAAATTATCAAAAAAAAAAGAAAAAAAATTATAATTGTTTTATGTGGCAGTAAATATTCTTTAATTTAGTTTTTATTTCATAAAGCCAGGTCAAGTACCTACTTTTGAAGATATTGTAGATATTCTTTCGAACCGACCCTTTTTCTTTGAGGGTCTACTGTAAAAACAGAAATGATTATGTTTAGAATAGTAACAGTTCAAAGAACAGTACTGCAATTCTTTAATTAATTTGTAAAAAATTTTCGCAACTCCACGTAGTTTGGTACTGAGAGCACACTTATATTATGTTTTTTCGTTGCTTACACATTTTTGACAATGTTGTTTTAGTGGGAGTAGTTAATTTGATTTAGTATAGTAATAATATTAGTGTAATAGTAACTATCAGATTGATATGGAAATTGGTGTGGAGGTCATTAAATATAAAAATGATGTAACTTGGAAATGCAAATGCGATAATTTTATTTTTAGAGATGAAAACACCAGTAGTTTTTTTTAAATGACTTTACCACACTTATCTGTTAGAAACCGGAATCTGTTTACGAATCTCTTTCAGATAGCAGATAAAGCTTTATTTGTTTGCTACAAACTTGGGATTGTTCTTGACGACGAGCATAGTATTATACTCGTATGTCGTAAACAATAATTTTTTAATTTTTATTTCATTAGATCGGCAAACAAGCGTACGGCTCACCCGGTGGTATGAGATTACCGTAGCTTATAGACGCATGCAACCCCAGAAGCGCCGCAAGCGCGTTGCCGACCCAATCCCCACCCCCTCCCAGGAGCTCTGGTCACTTCACTCCCCAACAGGAACACAATACTGCTTGAAAACAGTATCATTTAGCTGTGATATTCCATAAGGTCGAGGTACTACCTCAGTCGGGCTGCTCCATATTTTGAACAGGGAATTCCTGCTGTGTCCTACCTCAGTTTTTAAAATATTGTACAATCCTTTTTTGCAATTTTTACTACTTGTAACTTGTGATGTCTTTCATCTGAATTTTCATTGGAGATTTTTTTTTATATCAAATTTACACTACCAATTTTAATATACAAAATTAAAAAAATATGGGTTAGTATTTAAAGTAATTTATGAGATAGCAATAGTACAAGATCCGTCTTAAGAACTATGTAAACCCTCATGTGCTTAATGACAATATGTAACCGTCCAATGAGCTCGTAAGCACAGTTATAATTTACAATAAAAGGATGGTTTATGTCAAATTAACTTACCTTCTTAATTTTTTTACTCAACTAGCTGTGCCCGCGACTTCGTCCGTCGTAGCAAAAAAATTATTGTTCAGTTCGCACAGTTATATAATAAATTTCTAAAATAAAAGTAGCCTCATTTACTGCTTATCACATCAGCTATCTGCCAGTTTAAGTCCCTTAAAAATCGGTCCAGCCGATCCAGAGATTAGCCGGAACAAACAAACAAACAGATAGACAGACAGACACAAAAATTGCAAATAAACTTTAAAAGGTTATTTTAATATTACAAACAGACACTCCAGTTTTATTTATTTGTATAGATTAATTAACTAACGTTGTCTAGATGCGATTTCATGCATATATCATGCATACGTACTGGATCGTTGTATTTAACCACATATATTGCCTAAGTCGGATCTTAGACTATAGATACTTTGGCAAACCCATTTCCGAGGGTTGTGTGATAGCGGATAAGTGTGTGTATTGTCGTTTCATGGGTTTTGGGTTTTCGGGTTAGATTAAGATATCGTCTATTAATCACTTGAGGTTCCAAAGTGGGGGGAAGGAGGTAGAAAAATATCACGAAATATCACGCGTATTTATTTTCGATGGACGCGCGATTTCTAAACAAAAAAAAAAAAAAACACGATGCTTAATTTTTTACAAATTAATCAGATTATATTATATGTATTTAGAGACAATATTTTGAAAATTTCAATTTACTTTTCACAAAAAATAGACGTGACTTTTGGGTATTAAAGAGCGGGCCAGGGGTTTAGAGGGATTAAAATTTTCAAAAAAAAAAAAACATCAAGTGATTAATGGACGACCCCTAACGGTGATGGGGGTGCGGCAGGCTCGCGGGCACCTGGCGGCCGACGTGGACCCGCTCGGCATCACTACGGCGAACCTTCCCGAACTGGGCATGCGCGCTCCTAGCTCCGAGCTCATCATGAGGAAATATTTCAATTTCGGTACGATAACGGACCCGTTGACGATTGCTATCGGCACGGATGTTGAGCGCTGACCATCAACTTGGGGGTTCATTAAATATGTCACGTTGAATTTCACCGTTTCGGACTTCTTCCTTTGTCACGTCACACTTTTAGCGGATTTTCTAAGTTTCTAACAAATATTACGTTAAAAAGCTAGGTTCTCCCTGTAAATGCTTTGTTGATTAAAAATAGCATACGGAACAATAATATGATTTCTTTTATAGTTTAAAGGTATATCAAAAATCTTCCCATTGTCATATCTCGTCATTAAGCTGCCGCGCCCCTTTATATGCGAACGTACTTTATGGGAAAACCCCTTGCGCGGAATCGAGTTTTGGGTCTCTTTGGTGACAGAAGTACGCGGTAATCGTATTGTACAATGATTGGTCAGTCTCATTTCGCGTCACTCGTGCGCCTTTCGCGTTTGGTTCCTTTACGCTGCTACAGGGTAGCTGTAACTTTGTACTAATTACTACTTTAGCACTCAATATCTATGCCGATACCTGTAACATTCACATTTGTATGTCGTTGCTTTTAAGGTTGGCGTGACTTAATTTAGCATAAGATAATTTTGGCCCTTTTTTTGTAATATTACTTCATAGCCCACAAAAATAAACGGATTATATTAAATGTTTTAATCGTAGCTTAATAATTACTGTTACATATAAATAAAATGTAGCTCTAATGTGGTTATCTAAAATTATTAATTTTAATATAACATCTTTATTATAGTTACGCCAACTGTTTACTATGAATAGTCAAACACACATCTCACCTAAGCATAGTATTTTGCAATGTTTTTTTGTTATCATTTAGTTGTATGGCAAACAGTGATTGTTTTAAATTATAAAATGTGTTTCACATTTTAAATAATTACTTAATAATGTATACCTATGTGCCTTTTTGCTTACTAATATCCATAGGTTCACTGTAAATTGTATTTTGCATGTTGTGACAATATTTGCAGCTCTTTTAACATGTTGGTTGCAGTAGTGTTGTGGACGTTGTGTCTGTTTAAAAATTATAGTGATAAGCAGGTTTATTTATAATCTATAAAATTAACCGCATTAACACTTTCTAAACATATATCAATAAACTAATCTGACCGATATTAAAATAAATTGCTAGTCTCAATGTTACTACTTTTATACAACACAACCAAAAAAAAAAAAAAAAAAATTATAGTACTTTTAATCTAGTAATTTTGGGCTTAGTCGATTATATAAATAATTGTTATTGTATTAAATTTATTATGTACAGTGTAGTAAATTAAGTAGATACATTAAGTTTTTATTTATCATTAAAATTTAAGAATATTATAACAATTTTATGTTTTTTTTTTTTTTAATTATGTTAAGGTAGATTTTATATATGGAAGCTAAGAGTTAGTATCAATAACGTTTTGTTCACCTTAAATTTTTTATTTTACGTGTTAGTGTACAGGTGAGTGATAAGATAGGAAATTGATCTAACAGTCTCTCAATGATCGTCTCATTTGATAGTTAAAGAAGTATTATAATTCATATTAGAGTATAATAAAACTTCTTTTAACTATCAAAATGTTAAATCGTGTTTGAAAAGATTTTGAACCATAATTATTTTTGTGGATTGTCAGGTAGCGTAGTAGGCATAAGATTTTTTTTTTCTATGAAGAATATATGAAATGTCATGTAACCTTACGATATTAAATTTTAAGTTAGTAATATTAACAGTTAATTTATTGTTATTATATTATATGTATGTAATTAGAAGATTATCAATATGCTCGCTTAAAATTGAATCGGTAGTGTTAAATTGGGATTGTAAAGAAACACGTTTGAGTGTTCGGCCCAGAGTAATATATTTTGTTGGAGATCCGGAAACAAAGTGGAGACTCAAATAACGACAATATTTTGTATGGCTTATGAAAAGGTTTACCACGAGCAGGGATCGAATCTGTGACAGTTATTAATATCCAGCGAACACTGCACTAACGCGTCGTTGAATAAATAAATAAATATCTTTAACATATAATACAGACTGTCGTTTGTTTCTAAGATAGGTAACTTAATGCATATTTATAGGTCTTATTGATATACCTACATTTTTTTTGATAAAAATAAATACATATATTACACCCAGACTCGGTGGCTTGAATCGAACCCACAATGCCTGGACCAGAAAGCAGGGTCACTGCAAACTGCGCTGGCGGACTTATAACAAGAAAAAAAAAAGAAGTCGGGCTAGTGAATAGTTTTGAAAAGAGTTTATCTGACCAATAGTCTCGTGGGCACCTCGTGGCTCGTCTCGATCCTCTGGGCATCTCGACCGGAGACCCGGTGTCCAGTGGGCACTGGCACGGAGGCCTGCGGGCCTTCGCCAGCGAAGCGGTCATTAGGCAACACGTACGATTCGGTATGGGTCATTCGTATTGCGCTTGGGGTATTTGCTTAGCACCGGATTTCGGGAGAGAGAAGTGGCCTAGCGATCGACAAATTCGTTCCTCGAGATGCTAATTAGGTTGGATAAAATGACCGAGTTTTGTCACTAATGTGAATATTTATGTCACTTTTGTACAGTTTTTAATTTTAGTCTAACGAATTCGGTCGATGGCAATGTTTCTTCCAGACACGCTAGGGTAGAGCGAGAGCAAATTTCCGCATCTATTAAACTGATTACGGGTGTCTTCTAAAATAAACAGGAGTGTATTGTAACTTTGTCTATCAATATTGTAATAAAAAATAAACAACTGTTAAATGTTTGTCAATTTCATAATACAAATCTCGCTCTGCTCTGATGAAAGACAAAGGGCAAGTGCTGCTTAATAACTATTGTTTTCTACAAACTTGCTGTGATTTTTCCTACTAAAGAAAATTTTTTGACAAAAGTCTAAAATATAGATTTTGTCAAAATTCTATCGCTAGTATCGAAAACAGCAGATAGATTGAAAACAGCGATATATATTTATGGATATATTATCTTTATCTAGCACATTGGCAATATTGTAACTAAAACTCGCTTTTCTGATTAAATATGTTTATATATTATTTTAATTCACTTAAGAAATATGAGGCCCAAAAGAGTCTAAACTATTTATTTTGCACTAATTCATTGAATATCCAATGCAATATATATATATATATAATCTATGGGTGGTATCAGTAGATGCATTAAAACTATGTAGTAATTTGCTGCTCTAACTATGTAATATGAATTATCTGCACAAGTTATAAAATTGCTATGGGTAACTGTTAGCTTAAACAAATCTTTTCCGCCGAAGTATTAGCGAATGGAATGTTTCTTTATTTCAATATTATTTTTGTTAATTTTTGGGAATGTAGTGATTTGAAAGTTTGTTTTTACTTTGGTGATTTATTATATTTTGGTGATTGGATTTTAATTGGCCATAGAAATTTTGGTGTATGTATGTATACTCGGAAATAAATTTGTTTACTACCTTTTGATATTTACTTCGGGTCAATGTTGGCAATGTACCAAATATTTTTGCGTCGTGCAAAATTGCCAATAACGATTAGTAAAAAATAGGTCTCAATTGAATTATTAAAACCTTTTAATATACTTACTTATTACTTATATTTTACGAAATTAAGTTTCGAGCATATAAATATGTTATATACAACTATTAAACAAATAAATGATTAAATTACATCTAATTTGAGACTAGCTTTTTGACATTCGGTCCTTACTAAAAGTTTTGTATCTTGTGTGGTCTATGCTTTTAGATATAAAATACTTAGCAGAGTAGCTAAATATATTAGTTTTTGTGCATATTATGCCATCAGCGATCATATTCCTTTACTAGAAAAGAAAATAAATGTATGAAAATTTAATTTTTAGGAGTACGTATTTGACGTTGAAACGTGGAAGCTATGTTTACGTTACCTAGATATAGTTGTTACTATAAACACTGATAATATAAGGGCAGACACTTGTTATTACACAATTAGTCAATCGTTAAGAGTTATTAATTATGATATTATTTACGATCATGTGTAATATTTCCTTTACTTGTTTTATTTGACGTATAATTACTATTTAGTGTAAATAGTACATAATTTACTAAAACATAAAAATGTATATTGTATTATATATTGTTACAATTTATTAATACTAGTTCTGTAACCTTAATCTTATTACGATTATTTTCTCATTAATCAGAACTCATTTTAATCATACTGTAGACGCTCGAAGCTAGACACATCTTATTGTTAGTAAAATTATTTATAAGATTAGTTTTGTTTATTTTGTCATGTTATATCTCATATTTTATTATTTCAATTCAAAAGTCATTTCCTTTACAGATTTTGGTAGTAAAAGTTTTTTGCAATGTACCACTTTACATCGAAAAATGTGCTTAGCAGTTAAGATTTTTAACTTTTAAGGACAGAAAATTTTTACTTGTTATTTTAAACGAATGTCGACACTTAGGACCGAAGTTCAATCCTCAAATATAGTTTTATTTATGTAGTGTTATATTGGTTATATATTATTTTATGATGCTATTTATATTACTTAACGCTTCTTATTTCTTATTTCTAATACCTAACCAAAGTTACGCTGTTCTATTCTGGCCTACTTAACAAGTTAAAAACTAAAACAGATCCGAGGACACCATATAGCGAAACTCGACCCGTTGGAAATAGCAAACTACAATTTGGCTGGTAAAAATCCTCGGGAGGTCATTCACAACAGCTACAGGTTTGGTAAGGAGACAGCCCGCATACCCTGGCCGCTCGACATAGCTGGATGGGTAGTTATGGCGACGTAGTAGAACGAAATATTAATTTTCTTTTGTATTTTACGTTTAATTTGCATTTTTATATTTTAGTTCGTTGTATACAAAACTGAGCCATAACTACAAAGACCAAGTATCGTAAAGCACAAGTCCTCGGCTCGCACGTTACTCTCACTTTTCCATAACTGCATGGTCACAGTGTCTTGAATATCAGAACGTTGATAATGTGCATGATCGCATGAGTAACGTCTATAGTGTACAATATTATATGCATGTTTATATGTCTACGATAAGAGTGTAAATATTTATTATACATGTGTATTTTATACGTATATCCATCTTACATTTTTGGAGTGAAAGAAAAGATTGAGGTGACCTTGAACGATAAATTTATATCTTCGGCGCTGGATTGTAGCCAATGTTATATTCGACACGCACCTTACATACTTAGATACCTTAGAAGTATAAAATAATTTGAACGACTAGAATGTATAGATTGAATATCATTTATCTTGTATAATTAACATCATTGTCATAATTCTATGTAAATATTTGTTAAAGTCCGGAATTGTAAACTATGGTTTGATGCTTTTACTGGTCTGGGACCTTATAGGGTAATTGTGTAGTTATTAAACTACAAGATGTGTTTATATATTTTTTTGTCATTGACTTTAAGTGCTAGTAAAGGGAAATGATACTATCATTGCAATTCGCTTTTATCTGTGCTTGTCTTCTCTGTTTCTAAATGTAAATTTGTATATTTTATTATAGAATTTATTTATATTATTGTAATGGTTTTATAATCATTAATTCTTGAGTTTTTAACTTTTTCCGAACAATCCCTTTCTTATAAAACACTTTGTTTTTAGATGAAGCTGATATGGACAGGGTATTCAAATTACCCTCTACCACTTTTATTGGAGAAAAGGAAAAGGCTTTGCCTCTAAGGTAAAAATATTTTAGTCACACCAATAAAACATTAATTACAATTTATTCAGCTTAACATAGTTGAGTCTTATTATCGAAAAACTCGTGATTTGTTTACAATAACCGAGTACGATTATTATTTTCTTAAGTATCATTTTTAATTTGTTTTTGTAACAGTCATAACCTTGAATAATTAAACAGGTTGGGACTATAGTTATTAATAATAAAAATAAATAACTTGTCAATAAATTATATTTTTATTTCATTTTAGGGAAATTCTTAATCGTCTCGAACAGGCGTACTGTAATAATATCGGAATTGAGTTTATGTTCATAAATTCTCTGGAACAATGTAACTGGATCAGACAGCGCATGGAACCCCCCAACGTGACGAAGATGAGTCCTGACCAGAAGAGGTTGATACTGGCTCGCCTTACTCGATCTACTGGGTAAGTTACACTAGATGGACAGAACATATAAACATGTAACTCTATAATAAGATGAGAGTCTGAATGTGTATGTACCCGCCTACCCGCAGTGGACCAGATTTTTATATATATTTTTAGCTTAGTATTTCTCAGTAAGAGAAATTTTCATTTAAATCATGCTGCTACTTTCAGTACGATACAATGTGTTAGTATGATTCAGTACACATATAAATTATGTACATTCAATCCTAATTACTTCAATCAGTTTAATAATTTCTCCTCGAATCCATCATCGATAACTCTTACTATACCTACCATCTTTACAAACTTTCCCCATTTTGTGATGATTAAGATTTTATTTTTGCCGTTTTTTGGTCTAGTCATATCTATTGACACCCTTCAGCACTATATGACAAATTGTATAAATACACGTTTAATGATGGTACGGGCGAGATTTATTATACATAACAAGAATTACATTAAGATTGGCAAACAAGCGTACGGCTCACCTGATGGTAAGCGATCACCATAGCTTACAGATGTTTGCAAACTAGAAGCATCGCAAGCGCGTTGCCAACCCTATCCCCAATTCCCCCAGAATGAAATATCTTACTCGAATTTTGGAGCAACCCTATGGGAAGGCTAAAGGGAAAATGGGAAAGTTAAGGTACTGCTATATTGTGGTCCTGTCTTAATTAAGGTAGCCAGAGATTCGGGGGAGGGTCAGGTATAGGATCGGCTACACACTTGCAATGCTCCTAGTGTTGCAGGCGTCCATAGGCTAAGGTATCTGGTTACCATCAGGCAAACCTTATGCTTGTTTGGCACCTTTATAGTAAAATAAAAAAAATGTTAATAAGAAACAATGATATCAGTTGTAGTTATTAGATTAAAAAAAAATTATGTATTTATTTTTGTTGGAAAATAAAAGAAAGCGATAAAAACAAATTCTATAATGCTTTGCTTTTATCCAATTGTTCAAGATTGCTTATCTAGAGTAACACATGTCTGAGGTAATGTTTTATTTTAATAACATTGCTTTGATTGATATGATAACTGTGAATAATAGTTATCGTTCAGAGTTATCGTATCTAAGTCGACCCCTTAAGAGACCAAGATTTAAAATAGATAATTGAAGTTTCTAGATGTAAATAAGAACTCTTCAGATTGAATATTATTATAATTTTTTATTAAGCAGCTGAGATGTAGCGTAATTTATTTGAAATCAATATATAAAAATCTTTATTCAAGTAGGTATTTTGGAATCGTTATTGTACACATTATATAATATAGGGATATTTTTAATTGCATATCAAAAAACTTATCACCCAGCAATATAGGTCCGTGAATTTAATAATTTTTACATCAGATATTATTTCACAGCAAGTAAATTTTTATGCATAATAAAAAAAAAAAATAGCATTCTACAATCCTCTATATAAACTATAAGTTTGCAAAATTTCATACTCCTTCATCCGCGAATTTTATTTTATCTTATATTTTTAAACGAGAAATTCTTATATATATATATATATATATATATATAGAATCTCAATCTCGGAAACGGCTCCAACGATTTTCATGAAATTTAGTATACAGGGAATTTCGGGGGAGATTAATAAATCTAGATAGGGACCCATTTTTAGAAAATTTCGTTTTATCCCAGTTTTTAGACAGTAAAAAAATGGCTACAATGTCGTTAGAATACGAAGGTAAATTTCGCAAACGTCAATTAAGTTGTAATAGCAGGTCGAGAACCCCGTGCTAAAATAGTAAAAAATATAAAAAAGAAGTAAAAATATGTAGCTATATCTAAAAAAAAAAAACAAAACAACGGAAGACAACAATATCATACAATTTTTAAAACTGGGCAATACATCGCGAATTCTGTAAATATATATAAAAATTACAAATCAATCAAGTAGAAATGGTTTGAGTGAATCGACTTTATTATTTACTTAATATTTGTGATTGTTCTCAAACAAAGAACAAAAAAAAAACGAATTCTACTGATTATAGTATGATAAACATTATTAGAGATACCTCAAAAACAGCTATGATGAAAAACCCACAAAAACCCGTCAAATAAAGAAATTATTTTTCAAGTCTTAAATCAATGTTTTTTATGTGACAGATTCGAGAACTTCCTAGCTAAGAAATGGTCGTCGGAGAAGCGTTTCGGTCTAGAGGGCTGCGAGATCTTGATTCCTGCTATGAAACAAGTCATCGACACGTCCACAAGACTCGGCGTCGAGTCTATCATCATGGGAATGCCTCACAGAGGTACTAATATTGCTAAATATATTATATGCGTTGTAACATAAAATTATATAGCCTATAAATACCTTGATATGTCATAATTATGTATAATGCAATTTAGTTTTATTTATTTTTAAATCAAGCACTTAGGTATCGTTATTTTTGGCTTGAAGAAAAAATATAACAACCAAATTTTTTTTGAAATTTCAGAAGAATAAAATAGAAGTGTAAGTTAACGAAATGTATACTTTTTAAAATCATTATTTGATACTTAATTTTGTTTAAAATTTGTTTGTCTTAAATCCAATGTAATATTTTGTCTCAGGTCGTTTGAATGTTTTGGCCAACGTTTGTCGTAAGCCTCTTCATCAACTGTTCACTCAGTTTGCTGGTCTGGAAGCCGAAGATGATGTAAGATTCTTTGATTTATATATACATATAATTATATTTGTTAGTTTGTTTTAGTAAATTACTTTCAAAGTAGTACCAATAGCGTTATCAGAAGACTCATTTGAAACGAAGCCATGGCTTACAACAATTTAACAATTCAGTCATCTTTCTCCTCATTGCAATGTTGTTAGTCTGCGGTTTCAACTGATGTCGCTTAGACAACAACTACTGTATTACTGTCACTCAGATTATATCTGCATCGATATTAATTGTGCTGTCTATACGTATATCTGCTATTGTTATAACAATCGCTCTGATGTAGTGAGGCGGTTACAGTATAGGTGTCTAAACACCGACGGTTTGCGGGTTCGATTCCTGCTCGGGATGGATATTTGTACAAACATCTGTTTCTGGTTTGGATGTCTGTCCTTGTGGGTCTCCTCACCTTGCCTTGCAGAGCACGTTAAGCACTTGGTCTTGGTTGTTGTCATATACACCTGATAGCAATCGTTACTCATAGTAGAGAATATATCCCCCAACCAGCCATGAAGCAGCGAGGTGGATTAAGCTTTAATCCTTCCCCTATATGGAAAAAGAGGCCTACGACCAGTTGTAAAATGTTACAGGATAAATCGTGATCGTGATGTTTATATAATATTTGTAGGGTTCTGGAGACGTAAAGTATCACTTGGGTACATACATCGAGCGTCTGAACCGAGTAACGAACAAGAACATCAGATTGGCTGTTTGCGCTAACCCGTCTCACTTGGAGGCGGTGGACCCCGTTGTGCAGGGCAAGACTCGAGCTGAACAGTTCTACAGAGGAGACAATGAGGGCAAGAAGGTAAACAAAGTATTTTAATGCTTTTTATCAAATTTTCTCGATGACTCGTTATTTAGACTAATATAATTCAACTGTTCCTACATATAATATCGAAATTGAAAAAAGGCACTGTATATTTTTTACGCTGAATGATTTGTTAAGTATTGATATTGAGTATAAGCTCATGAAAAATGTGATTTTATGTGTATTTTATAGCATTTTCTCTTTTTTCTTTAAAAAAAATATACATAAAAAGTAGTTTTTTCATGCAATAAAAAAATAGAAAATTTTCAGTTTCGATACTGTACGTCGGGACAGTCGAATTGTCTTAACTCTTATCAAACTATGCGTGTAGTATACTGTAGTCATAAATTTTATTTCCAATAGATGTAAATTAGTTATAAAGCAGATTCATGTTTTTGATGCCTCGATTTCCAAATACTGGGTGAGGAATTACGAAATAAATTATGACTTGAAATGAAACAACTGACATATCTTTATTAGAAGTATTGATATTAAATTCCCTAGTCTTAAAACGTGCGTATAACTACTTGAGCATCTCGCCGAGTACAAAATGCCATACACTTGTATAATATATAAAAAAAAAATAGTTTTTATTTTGTTCAAAGTAGGTAGTTTACATTATCTAGAAGCTCTGTGGCTCGTGATATCTTAAAAAGCTGTGTTTCAGGCCACACAGTGTCTTTCCCAAAAATAGTTTATTGTTACACAATCAGACTTTGAGTTCAGATATCGAAAACATAAATGCAACTAATCTGTATACAAAGATGATAACAACACAATAATAAAACAAAGAGTATAAATACGAATATAAAAAAAAGGTTGACAATAATTAAATTATGGAAAAATAATATTAGTATACTTTTTATAACATTGCAGGTGATGTCGATCCTACTCCACGGAGACGCCGCCTTCGCCGGGCAGGGCGTGGTTTTCGAGACGATGCACCTGTCGGACCTGCCCGCGTACACCACGCACGGGACCATCCACATCGTGGTCAACAACCAGATCGGCTTCACCACCGACCCGCGACACTCGAGGTCGTCTGCGTACTGCACAGGTTTGTTACCTTCGAAACGCTGTGGTGAACATCCTGGTTATAAAATCGTTTTTTTTTTTAAATTATGAAATTGCAGTTTTATTTTGTTACTCAATACTTATTTTTTTTGTAACAAAAGATTAGAAGATATTAAAGATTCTCTGTCCCATAAGTATTTCAAAATGTTTCTCATAGATCACCAATAATAATGCGATGCATTAACTTTGGTATTTGCTTCGAATGATTTGAACCCTGAAACGTATAAACATCTTTGTACTGTTCAGCTGGCGTACATGCTTTTTCTAATAGACTTGTGGGGAATGCTTTGTATATATATTAAGACTAGCTGTGCCCCGCGTTTTCACCCGCGGTAATTTTAGGAAAGTGTGTGAGTATTTAAATATAAATAACTAGCGACCCGCCCCGGCTTCGCACGGGTGTAATGCTGATACTAAATATACTACAGAAAGTCTTCATTTATAGTGTGAAGCTAGCTTATAGCGTGGTTATTAACATAATAAAAACAATATTCAAATATGCGTCGTTAGATTACACGTTGTTACAGAATGTGTTGAAGAAATAAAGGTTCACTGCTCGTTCCTCGTAGGTGATAGCGTGATAATATGTAGCCTATATGTTGACCCGACTTCTCAATAATATTCGTGCCAAATTTGAAGTAAATCCACGCAGTACTTTTTGAGTTTATCCCGGACATAAATACAGACAAACAGACAAAAATTCTAAAAAGTATATTTTTGGCTTCGGTATCGATTGTAGATCACACCCCAAGTATTTTTAAAAAAAATATTCAATGTACAGTTTTGACTTTCCTACCATTTTATTATATGTATATAGATGAGTTGTTTTGGAAACAACAGTAGAGATAGAACATAGTGATAGAGATAGAACATAGTGGTAGAGATAGGACATAGTGGTAGAGATAGAACATAGTGATAGAGATAGAACATAGTGGTAGAGATAGACCAGCTCTGACCGGCCCCGTCCGCAGACGTGGCGCGCGTGGTGAACGCGCCCATCTTCCACGTGAACGGCGACAACCCGGAGGCGGTGATGCACGTGTGCAACGTGGCGGCCGAGTGGCGCGCCACCTTCCACAAGGACGTCGTCATCGACATCGTGAGCTACCGCCGCAACGGGCACAACGAGGTCGACGAGCCCATGTTCACGCAGCCGCTCATGTACCAGAAGATCAGGAAGACCAAGCCCGGTGAGCCGTTCTCCTCTCGTGTCGTGATGCTTAGATAAAATATATTATTAAATTTAAAAATTAATAATATTTTTCTTTAAATAATGATCATCATTCTAATAATATTTTTCTTTAAATGATGAATGTTCTGTGTATAATTTATAACAAAAGGGGTACGAACCTTTGTGGCATATCTAGCCAGCTAGCAGCTAGAAATTTCCGAGCACGATAAAAGTGGATAGAAGATAGATAATAAGATAGAGATAGAAGCACGATATAATTGGATAGCGGACACTTATACAAACAAAAAATGTCATATAACATGGTATCCTAAAGTGTCAGGTTTCCGAGATATTTAGAAGTAATGATCGCCATAAGAGTCCAAAGGCTATCATTGAAAATCGAGTTATTACGCGTATGTGAACACTCCATTGTCTTGCGGTGTCTAGATATGCCAGGCTCCATACAAAAATGTTCGAACCCATTTTGTGTGACTTAATACTGGTTTAACTGTTAACAATTAAATATTCAAATAAAATGTGATTAATAATAAACGAATTGTCGTTATTTTTTTACAGTTCTCGAAATATATGCCGATCGATTGATCGCTGAAGGCGTTGTCACGGCGGAAGAAGTGAAAGACGTTAAAGATAAATACGAAAAGATCTGTGAGGATGCTTACAACCAAGCCAAGCAAGAAACTCACATCAAGTACAAGGACTGGCTTGACTCTCCCTGGTCTGGCTTCTTTGAAGGCAAGGACCCACTCAAGGTAAAATTAAAATAACTCTTTCCAGTGGCTATAATAACTATCAATTTCAATCAATAATTTATGGAAATAATATGAAATAATTTTCAATTTAATTACATATTTTCTTATATTACGTTCTTTTTTATCTTCTTCTATTATAAGTAGTAATTAAGAGACATTCGACTACATATCTAAATAAATAAATTTATAATTGATAGATCTAAAATAAATATCAATCCTTTTATAGATGTCTCCAACTGGCGTAGTCGAAGAGACTCTCGTTCATATCGGCAAGCGTTTTTCATCGCCGCCACCTAACGCAGCTGAGTTCGAGATTCACAAGGGATTGTTACGTATCCTCAAGGCTCGTATGGAAATGGTCGAGAATCGAACCGTAGACTGGGCTTTAGCTGAGGCTATGGCTTTCGGATCATTGCTGAAGGAGGGTATCCATGTCCGCCTTTCGGGAGAGGATGTTGAGAGAGGCACTTTCTCACACAGGTGAACATTACTATGTGTTATTACTTGACATCAATGACAACGTTATTATGTAAGTCACAGCCATGAAAAAGTTATGTAAAAAGAAGTGTATGTATATACAAAAATAAAATAATATTTCTTTCAATAGGCACCATGTCCTCCATCACCAAAAGGTTGACAAGGCTACATACTGCCCATTGGCTCATCTCTACCCCGATCAAGCTCCATATACTGTTTGTAACAGCTCCTTGTCGGAATACGGTAACTATATATTTTATAATTGTTTGTAAAGTAGCTAATATGGATTTTTTGAAGTAACTTAAGAAAATGGCAATTATGTTTTGAGATGTATAATTTTGTATATTTTTTTTGTTAGTATGTCCACTTATTTAAAACTTCTGGCGATTTACATTATTCTTATTTTATGAAATTCGACTGGATTAATATAGAAGGAATGTTTTTTTTTAATTTTTTTTTTATAACTAGGGTAACATATATGTACATACAAGTGGTTTCCTTGTATTATTGAAGAAGTACATTTAATATAAAGAAATATTTTTTTTCATCAGGTGTACTTGGTTTTGAAGTGGGTTACTCTGTGACAAACCCTAATGCACTCGTGCTTTGGGAGGCTCAATTTGGTGACTTCAACAATGTAGCGCAGTGCATCATCGACCAGTTCATCTCGAGTGGACAGGCCAAGTGGGTGCGACAGTCTGGTATTGTGCTGTTACAACCACACGGAATGGAGGGCATGGTGAGTTTTACTTGCATTGTATTCCCATTAAATATATTTATTATTGTACAAGTTGACGACAAGAACGAAAGTTCAAAAATACTCATTACGCTTTCTGAAATTTCCCCACTTAAAGTGTAATTTCTATATTTCGTTCAGAAAAAAAAAAATAATTTAAGTCAATCGAATTGCCCCATCTATTCCCAAGTTTTTTGCTTAGCAGCACATTTTGCGATTCGTTTTTAATTAAATAGATATGATATGTATTTGTGCTTATGGTACGGTACTACTTCAAACATTTCTAGGGACCTGAACACTCTTCGGCACGCTTGGAAAGATTCCTGCAAATGAGCGCTGACGACCCCGACTACATGCCACCAGAGAGTCCCGATTATGAAGGTAAAGAGGAATTAATTTTTTGCAATGCAACATGAATTAAAGCTAGCATACTACTCAGCGCACTTACGCACCGAGTAGTATGAAGCGAGGCCTGTGGTGCAACGTAACGCCCGCCGTCCGCAGTGCGGCAGCTGCACGACTGCAACTGGGTGGTGGCGAACTGCTCGACGCCCGCGTCGCTGTTCCACATCCTGCGGCGCCAGATCGCGCTGCCCTTCCGCAAGCCGCTCATCCTCATGACGCCCAAGTCGCTGCTGCGCCACCCCGAGTGCAAGTCCTCCTTCGACGACATGGTCGAGGGGACCGTCTTCAAGAGGTACGAACTGGCCGTGCCCCGCGACTTTACTTTTGTCGCTTTCGATTCATTACTTTCGAGTTTTTCCTCAAATTAACATTGTTAAAGCCGCGGGGTACAGCAAATATCTAACGTTATGATTCGTCTTAAAGGGTTCAGTAGATTTAATGTGTAAAGATATAGCATTATTAAGCAAGAAATTATAAATTTTTTGTGGTGTTTGAGTGTAATGATGGTTACATATTTTATACAGATTGATCCCAGAAGAAGGTCCAGCGGCTGAAAATCCAAATAACGTTCGCAAGGTAGCCTTCTGTACTGGCCGTGTGTACTACGACCTGCTCAAGGAAAGACGCGACCGCGGACTCGAGAAGGACATCGCTATTGTCAGGTTTGTAATTATATGTACGTTAATAATGATTGCCACAAAGGTTTCAAAAATATCTACAACGATGACACTTCGTTTCGTTGTAAATATAACGTTTGGTACACGTATCAGATAGTTTGGTATTTATTATTACTACATAAAACCTATTAGTCATAGCAGGATCTTTTATATTAAATGAACTTCCTTACTGGTATTCCGATACAAATATTTTTCTAAGGTTGAATGAAAGACTTAATATTTTAAAAATCATTCACTATAAATCGATAACTGATAAGACTTTTCAGTTCGTAGCAGTAGTAAAGATGGTGTAATAAATATATATCTGTGTGCTATGTGTCGGCAGACTGGAGCAGATCTCTCCATTCCCGTACGACCTGATCAAGCAGGAGATCGCCAAGTACCCGAACGCTCAGCTGGTGTGGAGCCAGGAGGAGCACAAGAACATGGGCTCCTGGAGCTACATCGAGCCTCGCTTCCGCACGCTGCTGCAGAACCAGAAGCAGATCAGGTCAGTTGGATTGGCTTCGCAATAGACTACTACTTGCTTTGGCAAGTAGTATCCTGTTCCATATAGAAGGGTTGGTTTATACATATGTGAAGACCGACATTAGTGAACTGTCGTTATGTATTAAAGCTGTGTTTTGCTAATTGTGCTGTTGGTTTTTCAAATATTTAATAAATAAATACAACTTATCATGAGTAATGATCAACAGTACTAAAAGTTGAGAAAAATTTAATGTATATTTGAATCTATAAAATGGATGTTATTTTAATAGTAAGTATAATCAGTACAATTTTATAAGTTTAGTATATTGCTTATGTACAAACGTTCCCCTTGACGCTTACCTGCTCTATTAAAATATACTGACAGATTACGCGTAACATCGTTAGCAATATGTGATTACACTTATTATTTCTTGATAATATTTGGAAACAAATCGTAATTGGTATTACTATGAATCATAAATGTGATTTAATGTGTGGTGGGTTGTAAACGCTTTTATAACGTAGTTTAGTACACGGTTTTATATTTTATAGTATATTTTTTAAGCTCAATCGTACAATATATCGTGAATAAATTTAGATGCACTGAAATAAAAAAATGTTTCAATAAAAATGAAAGGTGCATTTTATCCACTTTTTTAATTATAATTCGACAATTGTGTATAGGAGTGTATACAAGCTAGAGGCATTGAAAGAGGGAATAATCATACATACCACAAAATATGACTAAAATAGATACAAAAAAAATCAGTCAAATACTCCACTTGTATGTCTATACAAGATACATTTCTTTAGTTTAGGTTACTACATAGCTTGCAGTTGTGCGTTAGTGTTTCTCATTTATCTCTTTTATATATTTAAATCGATTGGTTGTATTGGAATTGGTTGTTTTCATTTTCAAATTACATAATGATCGCTAACATCTCGTCCATAACCTCTGGCCATTGGTTGCAGGCCTAAGTCTCGTTCACAATCGGGCGGTTGGTTTAGTCAACTTTTCGGGGGCGCTGAGGGCCCTAAGACTGAATCGGAACCACAAACTGAAACCGTACCACGCACTATTAGGTGAGATTCTAATCCACCTAAGTAACTGCTGTAAACCAATGCTTTTATTTAGTTTTGATATTGTACTTCAACGTGATTGTCGTATTTGTATTTGTCGATATAATACAACGGTATGGGAGTATATATATTTTTGTTATTCAATTTTGACAAAGCGGCTGATAGGATTCGATGAAATCTTATTATCACCTCCTATTACAATATGTGCATTTTTCGTTTGTGGTTACTTCGTTATTATAATTGGTTGTCGTCTCTTTTATCGTTACGTTTTGCACAAAAGCTTTAATCGCAATGTTTAAAAACTGCAAGCTATGTGTTTATCTCTTAATGTGAATTGTCATTTATGATTTTAACTTATAAAGTTATTTGTTACAGTTACAATGGAAGGGCGACTGCCGCTTCGCCCGCTACCGGTTCGAAGGCGGCTCACAACAAGGAATTAAAAAATCTTCTGGACGAGTTCTGCGTATTATAAACGAATCATATCTAAATCGAAATATTTTTTTTTATGTAACGCTGTCGTCCGTAAAAATAGTTTTTACGCAACCAAAACTACAAAAATGTAATTAATAGACTTGCTTAACATTTGAAGAAATGCTGTTACGGTTATTTTGAATTAATTTTCGCTGTAAATGTCAGTATTCTAAAACAATTCTCCTTACGATTAGTTAGAATATTTAGATAAATTCTAATTTATTTATTCAATGTAGCATAATATACGGTTAGTGGACATTATTTATTTTAAATGTTACAATAATATGTCATTATGTCCCTCTTAGTAATTGTGCTTGAGTAAAGCTTGAATTGTAAATAAATCCGTTTAGTTTATTTATTAAAATGTGTTATTTCTTATCGCTAACGGGTTAACAGTTTCTATCATTAGTCCCAAGACTAGAAATGAAGCTGAGAGACAACCCTATGTTTACGATTTTTTTTCTTCATCTTTTTCGAGTATTAACTTAACTATAAAACCTATTTAAATTAGTATTTAAAAGTATTTCATCACCTTGATTAGTATAAACTATCAGCACTTGTCATAAGATATTCAATGAGATATTATTAGTAGTAAATTTTAATTAAAATCGACTAGCCGTGATTCCGTAGTACGTGTTAAAGCGGCACATGCAACTTGTTAGTGATTTTAATATATTTTGCGACCGTTAACAATCGCATAGTCTTAGTTTTGAAGTTACCGCCGCTCGCGGCCACATGTAAGGAACAACACCAAATCTACGCTACGCGTATTGTTATCTCGATGTTACATGTACGTAGACTACTATGAACAGTTTAAAACTGTCTGTAGTAATATCTAATGTTTATTGTTGTTTGTAATTCGATCCAAAAGCTGTAACTCGCATGTATTATATCCACTACTATTGTTAATATAATTTTGATCTAATATTTTTGAACTGGTTCAGGTTTGATGGGGAAAGAATGATAGGGAATCAAGAATGTTGTATGACAGGTACAGGTTTGGCAGGACACCTGAGCAATTTATGCTATTTTACTTTGATCTAGTTACTTTACAATAAATATATATTCAGTAAACATTGTTTTTTTACTTACCCATATAATCAATAAAAGGATCTCTTTGCGTTGATCTCTTAGAATGGGAGACAGATTATGGTATGAACAACTAGGTGCTAAGTTGCATACCTTAATTTTATGCTTACGTACATATTGATGGTTGGTAATGTGAGGTTTTCAATTATTTTTTTTTACCATACAGTTAAGAAATATACCACGTGTATATTAACAGATTTATTTATGAAAACAGCACGTTGCGAACTTATTTTACCGACGTCTTATACTTACGAAAGAGAGGAATTTGGCAACGTTCTTCAACGGCTTCGTTTGTTTCGGCAGACAACGTTATTTGTGGAATAACGATATCTTAAATAAGGTTGTTTCGGAACCGATATTTTTTACCGGTATTAATTTCTTTACAAAGTACGATGACATATGACAATACCTTGCCTGTTTCCTTAGTGTACACATTTGTGTTTTATTTTGGAAAACGAATGATAGAATATAAAATACGCTATGTATTTTAATTGAACTATCTATTTGAATTCAAGTAGGTATTATAATAATCTACTTATATTGATGAAAAAAATATACGTATATATGTGTTTATAAAGTATAACTTTAAGTAAGCTGGTGAATGCGTGATGAGAGCGTCACGAAAAGTAATCGGGTGAGGCGAACTGAAGTTGAGAGGGAGATATCAGTTAGTGAAGTTAGAAAGAGAGAAAGTTAAGTTTTGTATATTACTGTAGAGCAAGAGAGAGGAGCGAGCACACATTTTGTTTTTCTCTCCCATAATTTGAATTCTTAATACATACATACATAGTCTGCCCTAAATATTGTTACAAAGAAAAAAACATTTTCTATTGCACGTAACATTTCTTATTATTACGGTGTGTTAGTTTAATACAATAAAACTAAAAAATATATAAAGCTTTTTCAAAGTGGTTTCCTTGGCTGCAATACAGTCCTTTAATCGTCGAGGCTAGTTATCAATAGAAGTATGTACTCTTTCCATTGGAAAATTCTTCCCTGCCAATCGTATGGATTGTTTTCTACGCTTCAGCCTGTAATATCCCACTACTGGGCATAGGCCTCTTTCCCCATGTAGAAGAAGGATCAGAGCTTAATCCACAATGCTGCTCCAATGCGGGTTGGCGGATATATTCCCTACTATGAGTAACGATCGCTATCAGGTGTACATGATAACAACGGGGACCGACGGCTTAACGTGCTCTCCAAGACACGGTGGGGAGACCCACAAGGACTGCACAAACACCCAGATCACGGCAAACACCTGTATGGCCAATACAAATGTTTGTCATGTGCGGGGATCGAACCCGCAACCGCCAGCGCAACAGGCTCAGACCATAGCTGTGACCGTTGCGCCAACGCGGCGTCAAATGGATTGTTTTAGATTGTTTGTGTCAGTCTAAATTGTCATGGCATTTAGAGCATGCCATACTCTCTAAAATTGACCATAAATCATAATCCAGCGGATTAAGATCGGGACTAGATGACGGCAAGTCTTCAGCTCTGATGAAGTCCGGAACCTTGGCCTTTCTAACCAAGATTGAGCTTTATGACCCGGTGCCGAGGCAGCGGCGGCTTCTTGGTTATTGAACATGGTATTGTTAATGGGCTTCACTACCTTCCCAAGAATGGTATCTTGATACCCTTGTGCCGATGTTTTGATACCCTTTTCCCAAAAATATGGCTCAGTCACTCCTTCATAGCTACCACCCCACCAAACCACCACTGAAGTCTCTTACAGGCTACAAGTCCTAAATCATCTTTTAAAATACGCAACATGGTTTTAGGTGCTATCTTCATTTCCTGAGATAAAATCTTGTTTTCGGACAGGATATCTTCGAATTCTTTCCCTTATTGCTCTGATCAGACCTTTTTCGTACGAACACCACGTGAAAGGCAAGATCTTTTTCTGTCACGAACAGAGGAGGTTTCATTGTACCTTTCAATAGCCCGGCACAAAAACATTTGACTAATACCAAGCGTATGGAGAGTTTTAAATATTGTATTTGGCTACATATCTACTTTGTGTAATGCAATCACAACGATACGATTCTCTTTATCATCCCACTCTATTTTAATATCATAAAATATTTTACAATGTATTGGCGCAAAAATAAAAAAACAAAATAAACAATCATATAAAAATGACAGATCCAGTTTCAAATGTATTATTTTGTTTATTTTTAATTGTAACAGTATTTATGGCCAGGCTATGTATATATAGATGGAGTTAAAGACGTTTTACTTCAGTCATCCCGTCAAATAGGTTTGCAAATATAAGTCCAAGGGAGTAAAGAGGAGGACCTTACTCCCTTTACTCGCTTGAGCTCTTAGTATACAAACAAGAAATTTTCGAAACCTTGTTATTATTCTTATGTAAAATGATAATTTTCAACTCGTATCACTTGTCACAGGAGACACAGGCTTTATTGCATTGAATTTATAAGAGTTTAAAAAGAAGGGACCCAAGCTTCTGCACAAGAACTTTTATTCTCTCGTGTTGCGTGTCAGCGTTGGTCGGCAAAAGAGGGTCCCGAACATCTGGTCAACATCTTTCGTAGTAGAGCGTGGTATGCATTACACGTCGTTTACTAGAATTAAATTATTTTGATGATTCTAACAATATTTTTAATTATTTTTGTTATAATTATATACCTAGCAAAGATAAATCATTTGCTTTGATTGTATTTTTCTGAACATTAAAATCGACTGTATATTCTTCAAAAATAAAACTATTTTGTCTGGTTATTTTTAGGTTCATGGAATCGTGATTTTGAAAATTTTATCTTTTACCATTTTTCAATCAGAGTTATTAATTTAACATAACGACTACTCAATACGACTTACTCAAGCTTTTAACTAAAACAGCACAAAATAAGATAATTAAATTTGGAAAATCCAAAACTGCACATCTCACTCCTTCCAACTATTGCTTGCAGTTTATAGATACTTAGCGCTCTATAGTAGCTTGTTTATAATCTCGATGGCTGTGATACTA
Organism: Melitaea cinxia; assembly: GCF_905220565.1. Taxonomy (NCBI): domain Eukaryota; kingdom Metazoa; phylum Arthropoda; class Insecta; order Lepidoptera; family Nymphalidae; genus Melitaea; species Melitaea cinxia. The sequence continues at coordinate 11,359,557 of NC_059399.1, forward strand.
TTTTTAACCGACTTCCAAAAAAGGAGGAGGTTCTCAATTCGACTGTATTTTTTTTTTTTTTTTTTTTTTTTTTGTATGTTACATCAGAACTTTTGACCGGGTGGACCGATTTCGACAAATTTTGTTTTAATCGAAAGGTGGTGTGTGCCAATTGGTCCCATTTAAATTTATTTGAGATCTAACAACTACTATTCGAGTTATATCTAATAATGTGTTTTTACTTAACGCTTTTTTCGTCGACCTACGTTGTATTATACCGCATAACTTTCTATTGGATGTACCGATTTTGATAATTCTTTTTTTGTTGGAAAGGAGATATCCCTAGTTTGGTATCATGATAAGGAAACCAGGATCTGATGATGGGATCCCAGAGAAATTGATGGAAATTCTTGAAAATCCGCAATAACTTTTTATTGGGTGTACCGATTTTGATAATTTTTAATTTAATCGAAAGCTGATGTTTATCATGTGGTCACATATAAATTTTATCGAGATCTGATAACTACTTTTTGAGTAATCTTTGATAACGCGTAGTTACTTGACTATTTTTTCGTCGATCTACATTGTATTACTCGTCGATGTAATTGAAGTCGGTTTTTTTTTCGTTTGCGAGCAAACACAATTATATTATTATGGAAACGTGGTAATATTTATTGTAAAAAAAATTAAGAATTTATCAGCCTTCATATTCAATAGGCTTCTTATAGTTAATAGCTTTCTGACAATAAAAAACAGCCTAATTTGTCAAGCGATTTTCACTTTATTTTGCTATCATTAACCGACTTCCAAAAAAGGAGGAGGTTCTCAATTCGACTGTATTTTTTTTTTAAGTATGTTACATCAGAACTTTTGACCGTGTGGACCGATTTCGACAAATTTCTTTTTAATCGAAAGGTGGTGTGTGTCAATTGGTCCCATTTAAATTTATTTGAGATCTAACGACTACTTTTCGAGTTATATCAAATAATGCGTTTTTACTTGACGCTTTTTTCGTCGACCTACGTTGTATTATACCGCATAACTTTCTACTGGATGTACCGATTTTGACAATTCTTTTTTTGTTGGAAAGGAGATATCCCTAGTTTAGTTCCATGATAAGGAAACCAGGATCTGATGATGGGATCCCAGAGAAATCGAGGGAAACTCTCGAAAATCCGCAATTACTTTTTACTGGGTGTACCGATTTTGATAATTCTTTTTTTGTTGAAAAGAAGATATCCCTATTTTAGTATCATGATAAGGAAATCAGGACCTGATGATGGGATCTCAGAGAAATCGAGGGAAACTCTTGAAAATCCGCAATAACGTTATACTGGGTGTACCGATTTTAATAATTTTTAATTTAATCGAAAGCTGATGTTTGTCATGTAATCTTTGATAACGCGTAGTTACTTGACTATTCTTTCGTCGATCTACGTTGTATTACTCGTCGATGTAATTGAAGTCGGTTTTTTTTCGTTTGCGAGCAAACACAATTATTTTACATTCAAAACGTAGACTCCAACATATTTAATTTATAGTTTGCCGTGTATTCTGTATAAGTTTGCATTTTATAGCATATTAATGCAATCGTTGTAAAAATGTAGAGGTTTAAGAATAAGCGCTTCCAGTACTTTTCGTTGAGAGAGTAAATTACATCCAGAGGCGGGCAAAAGTATATTTAGAAACGATTCGTGAATGAAATAAATTATTTAGGATCTTATAAATAAACACAAACAGACTGTTCCACATAGTGAAAAGTGCAATAGATCTACAGCCTCGACGGGCCCGCGGCTCAGCGCACACTTGAGGCCATTTCAAGATTATTATCTTTCGCTAGTCTCATTTCATCGCACAAAGCGATCTTAACATCTATTTATAAAAGACTAGGCGGACCACGCGAAAAGGTGCGAAGATTAAAGATCGTATCAGTTCGAAGTGCGTTTTCCACATCATACGGGCGACACTTCAAAGATTCACGCCGGTCTGAATTAATGCCACGTTTTGTACGCTATTCTTTTCTAAAGTGCGGGCTTTGATAATAATTTCTAAGCTCTGATAATTATGTGGGCTATATTTATAGATCGTTTTGTCCTCTTTATTCCTTGAATAGCTTAAAATCTCTTACAGTACTTGTATACTTACGAATTTACTGGCAAGGATATTTAAATGTCCATATCACCTACGAAGATCTTCCCACTGATCATATACAATACTTACTAAATGTTTCTCTTTTGCGTTATTTATTATGTATGAAAACCTGTGACGAGATTCTTTCTACAATACAATACAATACTGCTGTGTGGCTTCGGCACTAAAGAATTTAGCCACCCCCTCTCTTCCCGTGGGTGTCGTAAGAGGCGACTAAGGGATAACAAGGTTCCACTGCCACCTTGGAACTTAAGAAGCCGACCGATGGCGGGATAACCATCCAACTGCTGGCTTTGAAATACACAGGCCGAAGACGGGCAGCAGCGTCTTCGGTGCGACAAAGCCAGTACTGCGGTCACCAACCCGCCTGCCCAGCGTGGTGACTATGGGCAAAACACATGAGTTCACGTTATTTTTGGCGTGGGCTTGTGGAGGCCTATGTCCAGCAGTGGACTGTATAGGCTGTAATGATGACAATACAATACACTTTATTGTACACCAAAAGAGAGATAATAAATATAGATTTAAACAGAGTATCATAAGGTACAAAGGGCGACTAGATTCTTTCTACTCATACTAAGTATTGAGAGAATGTTTGATTCGTTACATCATCCACTTAGTCAGGACCCATTTTACGTTATTTTAATGATAGCCGTAGGGGAGCGAGGGGCTTGTTGTAACATTTTTCATCAAAACTAATATATCTTGAAATCTATTGATTATATTGCTACTAAATAAAGATGGATGGATGCTGTAACTCTTCCTCTACCCAATAAAGTAAAAATAATACCATAACTATTAGTCATTATTTTACAATCAATTATTTTCTAGAAGAAGTGCGGTGTTACAACTTACCTCGTGCTTGGGGCAAGTTGTAACATCTACCGGGGCAAGTAGTAACGACAAAAAAAAAAAAACGACACTAATACCTGTAATTATTTATTCTTTGTTTATTTTTAACAAAATTGACACCTTTTTAAAGAAGGTATTATGTAATTCTTATCAAAAATCAACTCAAATAGACTTTTAAGTAATCAATGCCTAAAAATTAAATAATTAGCTGTTTTATGTACTTAAACACTACTTATAATCATCATTGCACTTTTATATCACAGTAAGTAATTAAATTATTTATATCTAAGGTATGCTTCGTAATTATCTCTTTTTAACATCTATCTAACAAAGTATTGTACTTATATAAGAATCAACATTTGGTAGGTTTCATTATAATTAAATTCAGTCTTCATCTGAGCAACAATTAATACAAATAAAAGAAATAGTGTCTCCTGTAACACATCCTACATGTGCCCACATCTTACAAATGATACACTCTACCCAATCTTCTTTATTTGAATCTGTATAAGCTTCACTACATACTAGACAATATGTATCTATAAAGAGAGACGTGACATAATCCGAAAGTCTGACTAGCTTACCGAATACTGCATTTTTTTTTCTAAAACTTCAGCTGCCGCTAACTCGTACACTTCTTGGCTTTGTGTTGCCCGCTCTGACTTTCTTTTATACACCCTCATTCTAGAAGAACATAACTTGGGGCATATTGTAACACGTTACATCAAGCCTGGAATTTTGTTACAACTAGCCCCGGGTTTTTGTTACAACTAACCCTAACATAACTATTTAAACAATTTAGTAACCTTAAAAACTGTTACACATTATCAAAGATAGATAAATTTGTATGTAAATAAGATATAGAAAGTATTAAGAATGCAAACCAAAATTTTACGACAGTACAATTTCATATTACCCGGCAAAAATGATGCGCGTGCACAATTTCGCTCACTGCGCCGACTGGCGGGATACTGGCTATGGCAACATGATGCAGCGCGGACGATAGGTTAAATTGAGTCAAAGAAATGCGTTGATAAAGTTTAAGATCCTAGTAAAAGAGCCTGTTACTACTTACCCCTGTTACAACAAGCCCCTCGCTCCCCTACGTAAATAGTTTGTATTTATTAGAACTAATTATAATAACAGTAAATTGGTGTCGATAATTAAATTCAATTCGCATTTTTATTAACAACTTGTAAAAGTTGCTGATAGAAGCACCATCATAATGACTTACGGAACGCTCAACAATACTCGGCTGTGGTTTCGGTAAAATTGATCACCGAGAGACACCATTCAAGATATCGTAACATTAGTCAAAAATAGCAAAGCAGTACAACAAGGCGCTTATACTACTCTTGGTTAGACATAGCGAGGGACACTTCGTATCACGACTGACATCGCATCGCAGAGCGTCGCGCGAACTCAAGACGACATCGACACAGGGCTCAATAATCTGCTGTGACAACTATAAGCCACAGCGTCTTGCATTCCAATCACCAAGAAAACGCTAAAGTACCTACATTGAGCGTGGTGCTCACACTAATTAGTGAAAATTTACCAAATAATATACTCGTCCGAAAACTGTAAATGTTAAACAATATAGTTAAAAATGTGTTAATTTATTCAATAGTGTCAAATAGAAAAATATATTTATTGTGTATGAATAATTGAAAATTGTAATTTTTATCAGAAAGCATTTGACATTCCAAGTAGAAATAAAAATAGAACGACTCACCAGATTGCTGACCAATTAATTCAAAAACAAAAATAATAATTAGAAGTGTCACGAAAAAAATATTGTTCTTTCTTCTTCGACGTCATCTTTTCCAGTCTAAGCGCCCCTTTTTAAACAACTTCAAAAAAGGAGGATGTTCTCGATTCGGTTATATTTTTTATGTTACCTCTTTTGACTGGATGTATCAATTTTGATGATTCTTTATTTGATTGAAAGCTGATGCTTGTCATGAGGTCTTATCTAAATTTAATCAACATCTGACGATACTTTTAGAGTTATTTTTAATAATGCGTATTTACTAGACTGTCTTTTCGTCTACTTACGTTGTACTAATTGTTAATGTAATTGAAGTCGGTTATTTTCGTTTGCAAGCAAACACAATCCTTTTACAGAAGATAAAAATACCTAGTACTCAAATCTCACAGAATCAGAACTTTATCATTTTTTTTATGTTGGTTAAAAAACGCAAAGTTGTAGCTCAAGTAAACACTTATTTCAATTTAAAAATTGTAACAGTGTTTTTGAAAGTTTTATAATTATTCATAAATGTATTGGTTGCGTCTATTTCTTAAGTTATTATTAGAAAGATTATTATTAATGACTCGCTGCTATGAAGCGTTATCTCACAAAGAGATTTCCCTTTAAACTACACTGTCATCCGTGAACACAACAATCCACAGAGGTATCAGAGTACTTTGTTGTTCCTCCCGAGGCTAAGTCCTTTGTTTTCTAAAACCTTCCGAGCTCTTTAATACTTTGTAATGGTGAGACAAATTCTGTGTGCCTTGCTGTCTGGCGATGAGTGAGTTGAGATGAGTTTTTCTTATGTTACTAAATCCCCACTTTGTGGATCTTTTGTCGTCGTTATTTTTGTGTTTTGTTTATGTTTCGCTTGTTATCGCAATTGAGGAAACTTTCTTAAATAAAAACGAGCAATGAAATCATGACACATATTTCGACTTATTTTTTTCGTTTAATTGTGAATACTTATATTTTTCAAAAGAACTTGCTATCGTTTTAATAATTTAAAACTATGACAATTTTACAACAATTATCTATAAATTACTATAACCAATTAAAATTCATTTGTTACTTTTTATTTTTTATTTTATCTCATACTATTTTAATGTAGCATAGAGTATAATTAAGATCTTTCCTGTTTCTTATTTTTAACAGACTTCAAAAAAGAAGGAGGTTACTCAATTCAACCGTATAAATATATATATTTTTATGTATGTTGGGGGATAACTCCGTCGTTTATGAACCGATTTTGATAATTCTTAGATATCCCTGTTTCCCCGGAGATATCCCTAGTTTGGTACCATGATAAGGAAACCAGGATCTGATGTTTTTTTTTTTATGTCACTAGGTCGGCAAACAAGCGTACGGCTCACCTGATGGTAAGCGATTACCGTAGCTTACAGACACCTGCAACACCAGAAGCATCGCAAGCGCGTTGCCGACCCAATCCCCGATCCAGGAGATCCAGGAGAGATGAAACTCTCGAAAATCCGCATAACTTTTTACTGGGTGTACCGATTTTAATGATTTTTAATTTAATCGAAAGCCGATGTTTATCATGTGGTCACATTTGAATTTCATCGAGATCTGATTACAACTTTTGGAGTAATCTTTGATAATGTGTATTTACTTGACTATTTTTTCGTTTACCTACGTTGTATTACTTGTCGATTTAATTGAATTCGGTTTTTCTTCGTTTGCCTGCAAACACAATTATTTATTAAAAAGATATCTACATATGCGTATTTCATTATATATTGAAAAAAAGACAGACCGCTACTGAGGATAGTCTATTTTTATTATCGCACTAGCTGTTACCCGCGGTTTCGTTCGCTTAGAAATTGAATTTCAAATTTACCGAAATACGTGTTAATAAATTTAACGTCAAAAGCCTAAATATAAAGTTTTATACTTTGACTCCCGAAATGGAGCACTTTCTCATTAATCTGTATACTAATTATTATCAACCTACATTATCGTATCAACTTTTCTTATACCCCTTAGACGACCCCCGTAAATTTTTCAATAAGCCTGAAACACATTTTTACTTATTTACAAAGTTTTATATCTCTAATATTAAAAGAATCGAACGGACTTCTATAAAATCTTCCCTAATTCATGCCTTTTAAGGCTAGAATTTCCTTAAATACTGATATATGTATTTATTTATTTTTGATGACAAAACCTTAAAACAAATTTTTAAGGATTTGTCATTAAAAATAACGAATTTATCTAATTTTTTTATCTTATATTTCATCCTTGTACGGGTAAGATATCTACAAACGTACGAAACACGTATTCAATCATTAGACAAAAAATAAATTTTATACTTTTTTTTTCTCAATACTAAAATGATGGAGCTTCTGACACACCTATTTAAGAGTAGAATCTCCATAAACACTGAATTGAATGTCACTGTCAGTGAAAGTCTCATAAAATCGGTTCAGCCGTTTCGGAGATTAGCCCGGACAAGCAGACAGACAAAAATTCTAAAATCGTTCGTTGTGTGTCTATCGTGTACATAAATAACTATACGTATTTGAAAAAAAACACAGTTATTTTGAAATCACAGACAGACATATATCATTTTTATTTATACGTATAGATGTATAGATAGTACAAAGTTTAAATCATTGCACAATAACGTATAGTGGTTATAAAAGTTTTATAAAAAGACTACGCAGGCCTTTGTGAACGCATTGAAGCGTACCTATTAATCCTCTATGTTGAAAATAATACGATACGAGCGTCATGAAGGTGTAAATATAGCATAGCGACGTGCACATTGCGACTTATTATATTTTCATTTTATTTCAATACATATATTTAACACTTATGTATGTACATTTTGAAAATAAAAAATCATAATTTTGTTCAATAAATTAATCTAAAATTTGCACGTAATTTAAATTTTCACTTCACAGATATCTTATACGACAAACAAACAACATATACCTTAGATGTTTTTTGACCGTCAACTCAAATTAGAGCAGGGTGGTTGATCTAACTTTTTTTTTACATAGAAGAAGAGATCTACTATTAGTTGTGTGACGCCTATAGAGTGTCAATATATATGATATATAAGCTGGTTCTTTCAAAAAAATGACACACTGACCAGAATCCTTAGTCACAGCTTGACGGAGTATATTTCGATTATCGGAAGGCATTTGATGCGGTCGACAAAGATTGGAATCGCTGTTAAAGTTATTTTTCTGTTACGTAGTCTCTATCTCCGTAAGCGGAGGTAGCCTTTACAGTTTAACGGACATCTTTCAGAATATGTTTTTCTATGTACGTCAGGTATTAAACCGTCAGTTCCTCAGTCTTTATTTTTACTTAATCTTTTGATTTACCTGATACAGCGCACGTTATTTATCGCAATTATAGGTGACTTAAAATATTTCTTGGTAGTTCTTCTCTTCAGATTGTCAGTTGTTGCAGCATGTTATTGAAACAGTTTATGGAATTAAGTACATGAAATAAACTGATATTTAAAAAAAATTGTGTTCTTGCTGTTGGTGGGTTTATCTTGACGTAATATCTAAAAATTATGGTGGTGATAAAAATATCATAAAATAGCCTTCGAGTAAGAAGCACTTTGAAAAATAACACATTTACCTGGAGTGAGTTACAAGAGGCAAAATACATACGTATTCTGATTTAAGCAATTCTAATTTTTTTTAAAACAGCTTTAATATAAGAAGTATATATATATATTTTTTGCTAACCTTATGTATACGATTCCTTAGAACTAAGAAAATACATTTTTTTGATGAATTATTTCTTAATGAAGTCACATGGTAAATTTCTTACAAAAGATTTCACGTCACGTTAAGCGGTGTACTCAATATACAGAGCAGAGTTGTAGATATGGATGTTAAAATAATTAATTGATTCAGTCTGTAATATCCCACTTCTGGACATAGGCATCTTTCTCCATCTAGGAGAAGGATCGAGCTTAATCCGCTATGCCGCTTCGTTACGGTTTGGCATATAATAATGAAGTTTTAGCATTAATTGTGCTTAATAGTGTAACGTGATCTAACTCTAGATCTATATTATTTGTCTGCCGTGTTTCATAGAATGATCAACGACATGTTGTAACAAAAATTTTGCGTAGTTTGAGGTTTTATTAACGCATAAACTCATAAGATTTGAAATACATATTGCTCTGTAATAAATAAAAATATACATAAGAAACGAAAATGGAATAAATAGTGACTGATAAGAAATACCTACAATTTGTAATGGGAGAGTCTGGTGTATAAAAATTTCATGCTTCTTGTCCCTCCCACTTCAGCAATGCGTATATTAATCAGGTCAGGCAGTGCGACTTTCATAAAGTATCTGATTTAATTACGTTCCAAGTAGTAATTTATTCTAGCCTTTCAATGTAAGAGTTGATATCATTTTTTAATTTTACAGAAAACTGTAGTAGCGTACTGAGCAAAACAGTGACTTTATTTTTAGTTAATTTTAATTTCACGAATTATAAAATATAAAACATTTCGAAGGTTTAGCATAATTGCGTAACGATATGAATACAAATGCTTCAAGCGGATTTAGGTCTGTGTATGACATTTATCATATAGGTAGGTACTTTTGTAACAAAAGAGCCAAATTTACAGGGTTATCTCATTAATTGCTGTAAAGTTTACAAAGGACTGCCATTGTTTGACTGACTTTTAAAGAGTGACAATATGTAAATAAGAAAAACGTTATTTATGTTAATATTTTTATTAATTCATTATACTACACTCGTACTATTAAAAACAATTTGGTTAAAACCTTTACAAGACATTTTAGACTCGTCGTGTTTAATTAAAATTGCTTTTGTAGACACATCACGGATATGTATTTTTGCTGCTCATATTTCATTATCTGAAGCGTCCAATCGTGGCGAATAGGCCTATTGTTTTTAGTCATTGAATGTCGATTTTCATCGAGTATTGGTTTCATAGGGGTTTTTCCTGAAACCAATAGGTCGGAATTGAGTTACTGTTACCGTTTTAAAAACTTTTAGACAATTTATTCGTAAAAATATTTATTATTTTATACATGCAATGTCAAATGAAAATGGTAAATATTTTCTTAGCGAGTCTTAATCGAATTGCTTTCAATGTCGTCGAAGCGAGGAGATAAAACTAATATAACAACGTTGGATACTCTTATCAAAAGATGGTTTAAGTTGTTATTGCCTTCTGGGCTTTTGGCTACTTATTGGAAATTTCTTAAAGATTACGAGTCTTTTGGAAATTTTAGAATTCGTGACAATTTAATGGCCTACGGCAATATTGGTGCGTTGCAAATCTATGTTATGGTTCTGTACTTATTTCTTCTTCTGTCTATACTTATAAAGTCAGCTTTTAATCATTTAAAGACATCGACCATTATATTAATAAATTATTATAGTGTTTAACTAGCTGTACCCGCGACTTTGTCCGCGTGTAATTTAACAAAAAAGTTATTGTTCAGTTAGTATAGTTATAAAATAAATAAAATCCTAAAATAAAAGTAGCTTAAGTTACTCCTTACTATATCAGCTATCGGCTGGCGAAAGTCTTGTCAAAATCGGTCCAGCCGTTTCAGAGATTAGCTGGAACAAACAGACAAACAGACAAAAATTGTAAAAAATGTTATTTTGGTACATATACCGTGTATATTTTAATATTAAAACAAACATTAAAAAATAAACATTTTTTTGTTTCGTTAAATTGTTAAAAATATTAAAATTTAAATTTTGTATTGACGTATTGGACCTTTCTGTAGTAAGTATATTAAACAAGATACATTAAAAGCGATTGAAATTCATGACTTCGTATTAGAGGTATTGAGTGAGTCGTATTTCCATAAATTCGTTTGCAAATAACATGGACTGAGGATCTTCGTCAAAAATTCAACGTTTGAATAATTCAGCAGTCGTTTTAAGATAATTCTCAAATTGGAGGTTTGTCAGTTACGAGTATAATGGAGTAAACTTTTACCGAGTTACTGTTACCAACTTCCAATAAAATTATTAAATATTTGTTCCACGTAACAATAAAAATAATTTATTTTGGTACTATAATACTATAAAAAGAAACTTGTGCCTCGGCATGTTTTATAATGTTTTATAAATTATAAAAGTAAATGTAGCTAATACATCTGTAGTATTAGGTCTTTAAAGTAGAGATAGACGGACGTTCTGTAGTTTAGCGCGTATTGACTGAAAACCGGCGGTTCCAGGTACGATTCCTTCTCGAGATGAAAGGTAGTGTGTGTCATTTGGTTCCATTTAAATTTATTTGAGATCTAACAACAACTTTTTGAGTTATATCAAATAATGCGTTTTTACTTGACAATTTTTTCGTCGACCTACGTTGTATTATACCGTATAACTTTTTACTGGGTGTACCGATTTTGATGATTTTTAATTTAATCGAAAGCTGATATTTATTATGTGGTCACATTTAAATTTCATTGAGACTTGATTACAAATTTTTAAGTAATCTTTGATAACGCGTATTTACTTGACTATTTTTTCGTCTACCTACGTTGTATTACTTGTCGATGTAATTGAAGTCGGTTTTTTTCGTTTGCGAGTAAATGTAATTATTTTATTTATTATTGTCGGTAAAAAAATATTATTCATATTTTATAAACATTTAATGTGTATTTAAATATGATTTCCAAAAAACACGATGTACTAAAAATACCGAGCTAAGCTTAGTCACCCAGGTATCAAAATTTAACAATATAAAAATATAGTAACTTTGTTTGTCTCGTTGTTGTGAATTAAAAAAAAGCAAACATCAAGCACAGTATGCTAAACTTAAAGTTAAGCTTAACAAAAAGTTATGTTTATTGTATCAAATGTCACTTTAACGTTGCTATATTTCATTATTATTAAAAAAAAATTGTCTCTTGTTTCAAAGTCATGGTTGTTAAGAACCGAAAAATAACTTTATCTGTTGCCGTAGGCTGAAATAATGATAAAATATTCACTTTGAGTTTAAGCTTTTAAACGTTTTGACAAAAAATACTTTGTATAAAAGTCAAATATAAGGTCGTTTATTTTATTTTCATAAGTAAGTTAATCAGTACTTTACGCAATTATTTCAATTCTATACTTTTAAATTTAATGTGTTATTAATTTAATGCGGCTGTGGTATAATACAACAATTAACAGAAAAAAATTATAAAAAAAATTTTTATAATGCAAAAAATCATGATTTTAATTAAGATAAAACAGTTCTGTGGAAACCTATATTGCGAATAACAAATACTCTACTCATATTGACAGTATTGTGATGGATAGTATATTACCTTAACCGTATTTGGTTAATCAAACTCTTATGTTTCGGAATCTCTGCAAGAGTTAACTAAAAGTCTCTTCTGGCTTTCGCAAGCCATAAATAAACAATCAAAAACATCTATATAATAAAAAAAAAAGACGTACTAAAAAGACTCGAAGCTTACTTAATGAAAATAAATTTTTAAAACACCCTGCGTAGTATGTTTAAAAATTATTTGCTCGTAAACGAAAAAAAAAACGACTTCAATTCACATCAACAAGTAATGAAATGAAAAGTCAAATACTCATTATTCGGAATAACTCAAAAACTACTTTTAAGGTGTTTGTGGAGAACCCTTCATCATTTACATAAATAATATATAGGTCACACACACTCACACACACACACAAACACGCACACACTCATACCTGTATATATAAATGTATATATAAAAATTATTTCATTAAAGTAGAAAATAAAAATAAAAATTATAATATTGATAAATTTAAATATCGTACAATGTAAATGGACTCGGCCTATTATTAACTTCATTACCGATCAATTGTTTTTCGAATCTACCGACATAAAAATTGTATATATACTTGCTTACGTCTCGTTTACGATCTATGTCTTCGCTTGCTAATTATTTAATATTTAAGTGTAATAAGTGTGAATTGTTAGTGTGTCGTTCAATGTACTCTAATCTATTGTGTTGTGTATTAAACTGTCTCTTAGTGCTGTAATTGGACTTTCTTTTTTGTGTACGACGACCCGGCTTGCATAAAGGTACCTACACCGAAAACTACTACACACCCCTTCTGAATTATAATCATAAGATATAGTGTAGTGAGTAATCTCATCATAACCACCACTACAACCATACCATCTAACTCCATAACTGGTGACCCCGTAGAACACAAAGATGAGTAGTGATAGCGATTCTGCAGGTACCGTCACATCTAGAAAAAGTGAACATGTCACTATGCGTCGAACAAAAAAGAGTCATCTTAAGAGCGGCCGACACGACATATCGCATGACACGAATAAAATTAATTTTAAAGTTCCTCAATTTGCATCTGAGGATCCTGAACTTTGGTTTGCACTTCTAGAAAACCAATATGAAAGCTACAATGTCACTGATGATTTAATTAAATTTGCCACTGTAATCAACAACTTAGATATTGCACATGCGAAGTCAGTAAAAGATATCATAATGAATCCGCCAGTCACAAATCGTTACGACAAGATCAAGAATGAAATTCTTCGACGTCTTTCGGCCTCCCGCGAACTCAAGGTCAAACAATTGTTAAACCAAGAGAAGCTAGGCGACAGGAAACCGTCGCAGTTTCTCCGCCATCTTCAAGATTTGGCTGGCACCTCTGCCACTGACGACCTTATTAAGCAGATCTGGACTAACCAGTTGCCCATCAACCTCCAAACTGTGCTAGTATCCCAGCCAAGTCACTCTCTGGAACAACTCGCGGACTTAGCGGATCGTATTCACGAGCTTACTACACCATTTAATGTCGCATCTACGTCATCAAGTTCTGCGCAGCCTTGCCAGCATAGCGAGATCGCAGAACTAAAGCAGATGGTGGAACGCTTAGCCTTGAGATTGGAGAAGCATACTCAAGGCAGACCTAATCATAACAGGAAAGCCGATAACTACCGTTCCAGACCACAGCAGCGAAACCGATCATCTTCGCGACAAAGATCACGGTCAAACTCCAGCTACCGGCGGTACCCTATATGCTGGTACCATTCGAAGTACGGCTCAAAAGCGCATCGATGCATGCAGCCATGCGATTTTAATAAGCCGGAAAACTCCAAAGGCGGTCGCTAATGACGACAAACGGCTGCCCTTCTTCTACTGGTCGTCTATTTGTCACCGATCGTAACACAAGAACCCGCTTCCTCGTGGACACAGGAAGTGACCTTTGTGTGTACCCACGATCTGCACTGCGTGAAAGGCGCAAGAGGACCGATCTACAACTGAGTGCTGCTAATGGATCTTTAATAGACACTTATGGTTATTGTGAATTAGTTTTAAACCTAGGTTTACGAAGAAATTTTCAATGGCGGTTTATTGTTGCCGATGTGTGTAAAGCCATCATAGGTGTAGATTTTTTCTTCTTCTTCTTCTTCTTACGGTGCCTCTTCTCTACGAAGGTTGGCGACCATCATGGCTATCTTAATCTTCGAAGCTGCAGCACGGAAGAGAGAGCGAGTACTTAGATTAAACCATTCACGGAGGTTCTTCAGCCAGGATATTTTCCTTCTGCCTGGTCGGCGTTTTCCCTCGATTTTTCCTTCAATCACAAGCTGAAGAATCCGATATCTGTGTCCTCTCATTATGTGACCAAAATACTGCAGCTTCCTTTCCTTCACAATCCTCATTATCTCCAACCTTTTATTCATTCGGCGCAGAACCTCAACATTTGTTATTTTCATGGTCCAGGATATTCGGAGCATACGTCTGTATATCCACATTTCAAAAGCTTCTAGTTTTGAACATAATGCCGAGGTCAAGGTCCAACTTTCAACCCCATAAAGTAGAACACTGAATACACAACAGCGCACGAGTCTCATGCGGAGTTTTAGGCTAAAGCGTTTATAGCACAAAATCTTTTTCAGCTTCATAAAGGCACTACGGGCTTTTTCTATACGGACTCGAATTTCCTGTTCGCTACTCCATTGTTCATTTATGTAGCTACCTAGGTATTTAAATTTTTCTACGCGTTCAATTTGGTTATCTTCCAGGAATAGATGTTCATTTATCACTGGGGTCTTGGATACTATCATAAAATTGGTCTTTTTCGTGTTTATTTTTAGTCCGTATTTGTTGCTCGCCACGTTTACAAGATCCAGCAACTTTTGTAGTCCTACAATATTCTCCGCAATAAGAATCGTATCATCAGCATATCGAACATTGTTCACGACTTCTCCATTTATCACTATACCTTCATCGGTTTCATAGAGGGACTCGGCCATGATTCTTTCGGCATAGAGATTAAATAGTAAGGGTGATAAAATACACCCTTGTCGAATGCCACGCTTGATTTTAGTTTCTGTGGATAGTTGATCTTCCACCTTAACCACTGCTTTTTGAGCCCAGTACAGATTAGCAATCACTCTAAGGTCATGCTTGTCGATACCAGTATGTTCGAGAATCTCAATTAGCTGTTCATGTCGTACTCTATCAAACGCCTTTTCGTAATCAATAAAGCATAAGTACACTTTTTTATTCATGTCAAGACATCTCTGAACTAAAACGTTTAGACAGTACTGTGCATCTCTGGTACCTAAGCCATTTCTAAAACCAAATTGCGTTTCTGATATATGTTCTTCGCATTTCCGGTAAATACGAGCGTGTATAACCTTTAAAAAGATCTTAAGAACGTGGCTCATTAAACTAATTGTTCTGTGGTCTTCACACCGTTTTGCGTTTAGTTTTTTGGGTATAGTGATAAAAGTAGATCTCAACCAATCATTGGGGAAAACACCAGTTTTGTAGACCATGTTGAATAGATTTTTGAGGACTAGGGACGATTTGTTGGACATAATCTTTATAACATCTGTGTAGACAGCATCAGGGCCTGTAGCTTTGTTTATCTTTGAAGTTTTTATCGCATTTCTTACTTCTGACTCTAATATCTCTAAATATTCCTCCGGCACCTCTATAACAATATTGTCACTTCTGTTATCCGCGAAAAGTCTCTCTATATATAATTCCCATTGATTAATTTTGTCTTGAATTTTGTGTATTAGATCCCCATTATCATTAATCAGCGCTACAGCGGTCCGTTTTGTTAAAGGTTGTATAATTTCGTTTATTTTCTTAAACATATTAAAGGTGTCATGCTTTTCCGCCAAAGATTCAATTTCTTCGCATTTCACATGTAACCAACTCTCTTTTGCCTTTTGTATCTTTGCATTTATTTCCTTATTTAACTCTATATATCTTTTTTCGTCCAACTGTTTCATCACCCGTCGTTCTTCAAATAAGTCTAGTATTTCGGCTGTCATCCAGTTCTTTTTAATATCCATCCGGGGGGGTTTTAAATATTTCTCTTCCAAACTTACTATCTTTCCCTTTATCTCTTCCCAATTTTGATTTATATCTTCCCCATGCATAGATACGTCACTAAAAACATTATCTATTTCCCTTGATAAAGTATCTTTTATATTTTCTTGTTGTAGTAATCGCATATCCAATTTTTGATGCATTGATTTTTTAACTTTTTTGAGTTTAATTCTTAAGACCCCCACCACTGGATTATGGTCTGAACCCACGTCTGCTCCCGGGTACGTTTTCACAGATGTAAAGCTGTTACGAAATCTCTTATTTACCATAATGTAATCAATCTGGTTGCGCACTATATGTCCCGGTTTATCCATAGGTGACTTCCATGTGTACAAGCGGCGCGGTGGTAATTGAAAGAAAGTGTTTGTGATCACATAGTTGTGTTCCAGACAAAAGTCAACCAGGCGGTCGCCCCGCTCGTTTCCACTTCCCAGTCCAAATGACCCCACAACGTCGTTTTTAGGTCTCTGTCCAACCTTTGCATTCATGTCTCCCATAATTATATTGATGTCATGATTTTTAGTAAGCTTCAGACATTCCATGATGTCAGAGTAGAACGACTCTATAGCGTCATCAGAGCTTTCGACTGTGGGCGCATATACTTGGATAATGTTTAAATTGAATGGATGGCCATTTAACTTTAGTAGAGCCACCCTATCAGTCAAAGGGGTAAAATTAATAACGTGTTTTGCCATCTCTTTCGTTACAATGAAACCAACTCCATTCCAGTGGTGCGTATCGTAATTTCCCGAAAAATAAATCTTATGTTTTCCCCAACCCGTTTCTCCTTTCCCCTTCCATCTCATCTCACTAACGCCTAATATATCCAGTGACATTCTTTCCATTTCTTGTATTGTGTTGTACGTCTTTCCATCCTCGTATATACTTCTAACGTTCCATGTTCCCATTTTAAAAGCACACCCGGGGATTCTTAGCACCCTGTGGCCATTCAAGGCCTGCCGGGGACTCAGGGCCGTTTCCATTTCTGTACTTTCCATGACGGCAAAATCTTGGGACAAATAATACGGTAGTTTCCCCTTGCCTTCCGTATCGCAGTAACCAGGCCGCGTTTGCGCCCCTGCATATCTAGTCAGAGACCCTTCTGATGACTTTCACCTCGGCTTTCTGCCAGTACTGTTTCCGCTGCTGCCCAGATCCAGGGGGGGTGTGCTTATTTAATGGCGGCACTTACTCGCCACGTCACAAGGGTTGTCATTGGGTATATGTAGCATTTTTTAAGTAAGCCTGTCCCACCAGACTCACCACTACACCCTGATAGCCCCTGTCGCTGCTTGGTCGGGGACTGCTAATTTCATATATTCGCAGCTAACCACCATATCTGGTGGCCACTCGCCATCCGCCACCTGCGACCCCGTTGGTAGCCTGCAGCTCAGCCCCAACAAGATAGTAGATTTTTTGGAAGAAGTAGATTTTTTAAAACATTTTAATTTAATTGTGGACTGTCGTAATCAACGCTTAATTGACAATGTAACTTCTTTATCTATTCCTGCTGCTCACGCTTATACTTTTAATTTATGTTCTGTTAAAGTAAAATCAGGTGACAGCAGGTACCACAGTATTTTAAACAAGTTTCCAGAAATTACACGCCCTTCAGGTGTACCCATTGAAATAAAGCATAACACCGTACACTTTATCAAAACTACACCTGGTCCACCTATTTTTTGTACTCCACGCAGATTAGCTCCCGACAAATTAAAGATAGCCAAAGAAAAATTCGAGCTCATGTTGAATAATGGAACCGCACGCCCATCTAAAAGCCCTTGGGCCTCGCCTTTACACCTCGCTCCCAAGAAGGATAGCGATTGGCGACCTTGTGGCGACTACAGAATGCTCAATGCACGGACGATACCCGACCGGTATCCCATTAAGCATATTCACGATTTCGCTCACGCTATTTCTGGGTGTAAAATATTCTCGACCATTGATCTAGAACGTGCTTATAATCAAATACCTGTTTGTAAGGAGGACATTCCTAAGACTGCCATCACAACACCGTTCGGACTTTACGAGTTTCCATTTATGACTTTTGGTCTGAGAAATGCCGGTCAGACATTTCAAAGATTCGTGGATGAGATGACGAGAGGTCTAGACTTTTGTTACTGCTACATAGATGACTTTTTAGTATTTAGTAGAGACGAGGCAGAACACGAGACTCACCTTCATCAACTTTTTACCAGGATGAAGGAATATGGTATCCTCGTTAACACTTCGAAGTGTATTTTCGGAGCCAACGAGGTTACATTTCTCGGATACAACATTTCTGCCGCAGGTGCTAAACCTTTAAATACTAAAGTTCAGGCAATTAAAGAGTTTCCTATACCTACAACAGTGCGTCAACTTCGTAGATTCCTAGGAATGGTAAATTTTTATCGGCGATTTTTACCTCACGCCGCTCAAATTCAGGCACCTCTGAACGCTCTGCTAAGTGGTTCTGTAAAATCGTCTCATCCAATTAATCTTTCTGGCGAAACACTACTGGCTTTCGAACGATGCAAGGAAAGCTTGTCAAACGCCGCGCTACTTGCTCATCCTGATTGCAATGCTCAGCTTGCTCTGGTAACAGACGCATCTTCTTCAGCTCTGGGCGCAGTTTTACAGCAATTTAAAGACGGCTCCTGGCAACCCCTTGCGTTTTTTTCGAAAAACTTAAGCCCTTCTCAACAAAAGTATTCGCCATATGACCGCGAGCTACTGGCCATATACGAGAGCATTAGATACTTTAGGTACATGTTAGAAGCAAGACATTTCGTGGTTTTTACAGACCACAAACCACTTATTCACGCTTTTCGCGATCGAAAAGATAACTGTTCGCCTCGTCAATATCGCCATTTAGATTATATATCGCAATTCACGACCGACATTCGACACATATCGGGCAAAGACAACATTGTCGCCGATACATTGTCTCGTGTTGACGAATTGCATATAGCAATCGATATGGAGACACTGGTTAAGTTTCAGGCTTCCGATAAAGAGCTGTCACACCTATTAAACGGTGAATCTTCACTTCGCTTGGCTAAAGTAAAACTTCCCAACAGCGAATTGGAAGTGTACTGTGATGTCAGTACCTCATCACCCAGACCTTTTATTACTAAGGCCTTACGAAAACCGCTCTTCGACAGACTTCACAATCTCAGCCACCCGGGTGCCAATGCCACGGCTATATTGATCGCTGAGCGCTTTGTATGGAGTACGTAAGGATTGTCGACTATGGGCACGACAATGCTTAGCCTGTCAGCGCTGTAAGGTAAGTCGCCATATATCTTCGCCCACTGGTACATTCAGTCTACCTCGAGCCAGATTTGCCTTCATTCACGTTGATATTATTGGCCCTCTTCCAATATCACAAGGCAAACGATACTGCTTGACAGTGGTAGACCGCTTCACACGCTGGCCAGAAGTAACACCAATGGCGGACATGACCGCTGAAACTGTTGGAAAGGCGCTAATATCGTGGATGTCCAGATTTGGATGTCCAACTGATGTTGTCACCGACCGCGGGCGTCAATTTGAATCCACACTTTTCCAATACCTGGGAAAAGTGATAGGATTTAAACATCGTCGCACTACCGCTTATCATCCAGCGTGTAATGGTATGGTTGAGCGTTTTCACCGCCAGCTTAAGGCAGCAATTATGTGTCATGCTGACCCTAATTGGGTTGACTCATTGCCTTTGATACTTCTTGGTATTAGAAGCTCGTACAAAGAAGATTTACAATCCTCATCGGCTGAGTTAGTATATGGTGAGCCGTTGCGTTTACCAGGAGAATTTTTTCAGACGACCCCTCCAGACTCCACCGATATTTCGGATTTCGCAACCCGCCTTCATAACATCACAGCCAAGCTGAAACCTTCTCCAGCCGCTCGTCACACGAGTGGTAAAATATTTGTTCATTTGTTCACAAAGGCCTACAATCCTCAGAACAAATATTTTTAAGGGATGACTCGGTACGAACATCCTTACAACCCCCTTACTCAGGTCCTTACACCGTTGTGGAAAGAGGTGATAAGACCTTTAAGATATTAATGAACGGCAAGATAGTCACCGTTTCCATAGACCGCCTTAAGCCGGCTTATACAATGGTTGACCCATCTCCTACCCCAAACGCCTACCCTATGCCTAATTCCAACCTTGCGTACCATCATTCGACTCGTCCTGAGCCACCAGAGGCAACCAGCATCCCACAGGAAAGTAAAAAGACAACGCGCTCTGGGCGCAAAGTAACTTTCCCGGACTATTTTCGCCCGTAGTAACGGTCTCCGGGGGGGAGTGATGTGGAGAACCCTTCATCATTTACATAAATAATATATATGTCACACACACTCACACACACACACACACACACAAACACGCACACACTCATACCTGTATATATAAATGTATATATAAAAATTATTTCATTAAAGTAGAAAATAAAAATAAAAATTATAATATTGATAAATTTAAATATCGTACAATGTAAATGGACTCGGCCTATTATTAACTTCATTACCGATCAATTGTTTTTCGAATCAACCGACATAAAAATTGTATATATACTTGCTTACGTCTCGTTTACGATCTATGTCTTCGCTTGCTAATTATTTAATATTTAAGTGTAATAAGTGTGAATTGTTAGTGTGTCGTTCAATGTACTCTAATCTATTGTGTTGTGTATTAAACTGTCTCTTAGTGCTGTAATTGGACTTTCTTTTTTGTGTACGACGACCCGGCTTGCATAAAGGTACCTACACCGAAAATTACTACACACCCCTTCTGAATTATAATCATAAGATATAGTGTAGTGAGTAATCTCATCATAACCACCACTACCACCATACCATCTAACTCCATATGTTGATCAAATTTAAATACGACCACATAACGAGCACTAGTTTTCTACTACTCGGTCTGATCTTTATTTCTGTGTTTTAATGTTTAGTAAGTGATTCTTGTTACAAAAATGTCTTATTTATTCCTTCTGGTCACTGGTTTGACTTCTAAGCAATACAAAATATGTTTTTGGAAGAGAATAAATATTCGGACGTATTCGTGATATATAATGGTTTAAAAACATTTTCGAAATATTCGTCAAGATGAAATTGGTTGTGATGAATTTGGTAATGACTTTGGTACTTGTGAAGTATAAAAAAAATGTGAAAATTTAGTCTTCTGTAGTTCTGAGTTTTAATCTCGCTTCACTATTATAATAATTAACTGAGCAACTAGAGGTGTTTATACAATCCATCACAACAGATCGGTTACCAATACCGTGCATTTAAAAGTCTTGTCAACCATTACAAGGAAACTGCGGAAAAAGAAAAGTCAGATAAAAGTGTAACAAAAGTAGTTTTACTAACAAGTGTTTTGCTACTTTCACAATAAGATTCCGTACCTTCCAAGTTTTTACAGCTCTTCTAATTAGAGTTGCTATGGTGGTTTGAAGCTAAACGACTTTACTGTCGATACCAATGGAAAGAATTGTGTTATATTCCCGCTTTGTACGTGTTAAGCATCTTAATATAGCAATAAAAAAACAATATAGATTTTTTTTATCGTTGTGAAATCTTTTGTGTTATTGGATAGAGAAATAACGTACATTTCTTCGTGTGAAATAAAAAGGTTCAGCAACCGTTCTTAGAGGTTCCTAATTGATTTGGGTTTTTCGATTCCTGCTATTATTAGTTCACTTAGTTCATTAGTGATACATATAGGTATGTATAACATGTTAAATTTTCTATTAAGATGAATGTCTAAGATCAGCTTATCTTGTGGATTACAAGAATGAAAAATACTTTACTGTACCTACACCAAGTATTGTAAATACATTATAATAGGCAGTTTTATCGTTAATAAATTTTTTATACATACTCGTATATAAATTTAAAATTATTAACTTTTAAAATTTAAAATAATACAAAACTTCCACTGCAAAACGCAAAAATCAAAGTAAAAATTCAAGCGTTATTATTCTAAGAATAATATAATTGCTTATATTCTGAGAATAATAATGTATTATAAATGTCGGAGCCACCTCGCTGCTCCACTGCGGGTTTGCGGATATATATGCTATGAGTAACGATGGTGTTTATGATAAAAAACGGGATCGAGAGCTTAACGTAGTCACTGTGGGCAGACCCACAGGGACAGACGGAAAGAAATATTTGAACAAATACAAATATCCATTCCAGACGAGAATCGAACCCGCGACTGCCGCTTTTTTGCTCCTACACCCACCATTACACAAGAGCTGTTGATTTTATTAACAAGCATGATGTATATATGTACGCGCCTAACATTTATGTAACGATTAACGTTATTTATAAAATCGATAGACCACATCAAAATATATTAGTGTGATGAAAATAAACTACAAATAAATATCACCTGAACCGACTTAAACGCTACTACAGAGACTGTACAGGTGGCTGCGGTGTCGTTGAAAGCTATAAAGTATGTTCTATGCGCTTGTGCAATGGACACATTTTACTCTCTTTACCGTCTGATAAAGTCCGACAGTCCTTTGTTCTCGAGCTGTTCTTTAAAATTTAAAAGCGGTCCTTGCAGTAAATTCACCTTCGCCGCCCTGCCTCCCATCCGAGATACCGAGCGATGAATAAATTATAACCACAAGTGTGTCTCGTGTATATCGAAAGGCGATCTCTCTAAAAGATTTTTATGTCTCACTTTTTGTTACTCGCGAGTTAAATTTTAATTATTTAATTTGCGTAGAAAAAGGGTAATTTCGAATAGAACAGTGGGATTGAAATGTCTTACGACCGCTTTTATATTCTTTATCTGCTATTGTACTCTGGACTTTATAGCGAGAGAGTTTATACAATGGCTTACAGGTTAACTTATATATGTACAATACGGTGACTATTTTTAATAAATTTTCTATTATTAAATTTAATGAAATGCATTCTATTTATGTGTAGTTAGTTTATAATTTTACTGATATATTAGTTTTTTACTAAGAGTAAAAATAGCTTTCAAGTTTATAAAACATTTAGAAGTGACAAGGGGTCGCGGATATGTTTGGATTAGTTTTGAGTGTGAGAAACGTTAACATGACTTGTGTATGTCATGTTAACGTCTCTCTTTCCACATTTATGAATATTTAGTAGCAATCGCCCGCGGCTCCGCCTGCGTAGAAATTGATAATATTTACATAGAGGGACTAAAGTAGTGTATAAAACATTAAATCACAACAATTCACGACCTCTTTGTACCACATTTATGGTTCACCTTTCGTGCGTTAGAACTACCAGACTGCTGGCAAAGCTCGCTCTTAATTACGCTTCATGGAAAAGTCGTCTAAAAAACACTCTTCCATGAAGCGTAAGAAAGAAGTTAAGAAACCTCATTCATATCATTCTTAAGCCATTTTTAGGTAATTTCGGTAATATAAACTAATATCCAATTTTACGATACAGAATTTCCGTAAACGCTGGGATAATTATTTATACTAGTGGTCTCTTAGAGGTCGACATTCGACCATAATTAAAGATTTAAATATAAAAAAAAAAAAAAAATAATGAACATAAAGAACCTTTTTTTAAAAAATTTCTACAGACTACAGACTTTCACAATTAACAAATATAGTAAAAGAGTATATAATATGCGTGTTTCAAATACATGGTAGTATGTGTGACGTTTTTTTATTTATTTTATATATTTTTATATATAATTAAAAAAAAATCCTTCTCTATATCTATACATATAATAAAATGGTAGGAAAGTCAGAACTGTTCACTGAATATTTTTTTAAAAGAATACTTGGGATGTGATCTACAATCGATATCGAAGCCAAAAATATAATTTTTAGAATTTTTGTCTGTTTGTCTGTTTGTCTGTTTGTCTGTTTGTCTGTATGTATGTCCGGGATAAACTCAAAAAGTACTGCATGGATTTACTCCAAATTTGGCACGAATATTATTAAGAAGTCGGGTCAACATATAGGCTACATATTATCACGCTATCACCTACGGGGAACGAGCAGTGAACCTTTATTTCTTCAACGCATTCTGTAACAAAGTGTAATCTAACGGCGCATATTTGAATGTTGTTGTTATTATGTTAATAACCACGCTATAAGCTAGCTTCACACTATAAATGAAGACTTTCTGTAGTATATTTAGTATCAGCATTGTACCCGTGCGAAGCCGTGGCGGGTCGCTAGTAAACTATAAGTGTGCAAAATTTCACACTCCTCTATCCGCGCAATTTTCGTAAAAAGGGGTACAAAGTTTTTGCTTCACGTATTAATAAATAGATAATATACAACCAAACTTCTAAAAATTCTACTTCTGATATGACAGAAAAACATTTTAGACATATTTTGCAAGAAAAATACACTTGATTATTTCTTTAATTATTTATTTTTAAGCAACACTTAGGTATAAATAAATTATAATCTGGGTCTAAAAATAAAGGTTAATATAATTTTTTCGTTGAATATCATTTTCGTTGAATAGAAAGCTACAAAAAAATAATAATAATAATTACTAAAAGAAATCTCTCATGCACGTTTCTTGTAAATAAATATGGGTAGATTTTATGAGTAGTACACTCATAACTGTGTCATAATATCTAGGTTATTCATAAATATTGAAGGTTTTAGTAGATCTGTGGTGTATACGTGTCTACCACGGTTCCACAAGGCATCCCAACGGTATCTCATGGTTGTAAATACATCAAGGACCCGTGGTTAGCACGAGGGTAACACGTCGTTAGCTTAGAGGTATGTCTAGGTTCCATGAGGCATCTCAATGACATTAGATATTTTAATAAGTACCACCATCAGAATTATATGTTAAAAAAATTACAATGAGTTACTTTATTTCGTATGAAATATATTTATAATTATTCTTAAAGGTAGTTACAGCATGCGCTTTAGATAATTCAGTTATGTGTTAAAAAAAATAAACATTCAGGGTTCGTTTTTCAACTTTCATTATGATTCATATATAGTAAAGACGACAATCCGATGTTAAACACATGCCCCGTGATTTTATTTATGTATCGCTTTAATTGAATTAAAAAGAGAGGAATAAAGTGTAGTATGTGATCAGCTGACTCCATTTGACATTTGTTAACCTCCGACAGAAGAAGAGGGATGTTATAAATTTGACGCGAATGCATGTCTGTGTATCTGTCTGCGGTATCGTAGCTCTCGCATGGATTGATCGATTTCGATTTTTTTCCGGTGTAAACGAGTTTACTTGTGGAGGTTATTTTGAAGAGTTTCTTACTTATTCCTTGAAAAGAGCTCTTTTCAAAAATGATGTAAGGTGTTGAAATGTGCATGAAATGTAGTTAGTTTTTATTTTGGTTGGATTGTTTGCGTAGGTAGTTTTAAATTTTTTAAATTAATAGTTATTTTAATTAAATCTTCTTTTTATTTCTGCCGTCATTCGCTTGATATTTGAGTAACATAATACTTTTAATTTGCAGGATTTTATTTAAAGTCAAAATATATACATTTATTTAGGAGATTTAGTTACTTTATATGTTGTAAAATGTGTATCTTTGTGTTACCAATAGAGGTTTTATATTCGCCATCATTGTTGCGTTCAAAGCTTGTAGCTACTTGCTCTAAAGTGGGATTAAAATTGCAGCGGAGCAGCTGCCGGCACGCAGGATAAAGTGTTAGTTTACTGCATATTGCTGGGTAACTGTTGCCTTCGATTCGCTTTGTTAAAAATTTCACTGATGTTATTAAATCCATTGAATGCTTGCCTAAGTTTTTGTATTTGACACCGTTGATAATATAGCCAGTAGTATTCATATGACTTCCAATTTTAATAGACTTAGACCGAAATTTATTAAAAAAAAATATATAATATATATTTCACGTATTTCACAGATACTTGACAAATTATTTTTTACTTAATTATACATGTATATTGAATAATGTGTAACCTGAATCGATCCGAAGAATTTTTAAAATTGTACCGGTCATGTATGATTCGAAATTGCGTACGAAAAAAATCATAGTATCAATCAGTATTAAATACGATTTTGTACAAAGATTTACTACACACACTTAACTTTTTTTTTTTAATTTCTTAACTTGTAAAACATCTGTTTTACTCTACCTGTGAAATTTTTTGTTGTCCTTTTATTTCTGTTTAAATTGAACAGACACAACCAGTGACAGATAGATTATTGTATATCGAATTCATAGTAAAGAGATTCGTATTTTGAAGTTATGAGTACGAGGAAAATATATTTTACTGCAATATTTATTTGTTATAACAATAATGCTTTTACTATAGGGAAGTAGTTATACTTGATTAAGTAAAACTGATGACAAAGCTTAAGTCACAAAAGGCGTTCTCGATCTTTCTTTATCATTTGCTTCGATTTTGATTTAATGTTCTTTGAGGTTATTACTGAAACCCTCCGGGATGGCCTTGCTTAATGAAGTCGCAAATGAAATTTACTGTAGTTAAAGGAGCAAATTAAATTTGATTAGAAACTTTTTCAACTAGCGTATAAAACTTCACAGTTTAATTTTTTATTAATTTATATTCTTTAGTGAAATATTACCTTAAAGTCCTTAAATATTCAAATTTGGTGATAATAAGTGTGATGTAGTATTTATATAAGTTAATACTCTTTGTTTACTTAATAGCTTAGAATCAGGTATAGGTAGGATCTGATTAGGAGATATATATCTTTGATTTACAAGTATATTTAATTTTTCAATCATTTTTGTAAAAGACTATAACTTTTACATAACATGTACGTTATAAAGTTCATTTGATACACACATGATATATGCTTATACCCACCAATCTGCTCTACTTTTGTAATAAATAGTTAACATATTGTCTTTTTGCTAGCTTAGCTTTTAAAATAAAAGTCATATATACGTGTAATTCAATAAAAAACAATATTAATATCATTTATCGGAAAAAACTACTGAAATGTAACGAACGAACGAAAAGAAACGAGAAAGACTTTTCTTTCTTTTCTTTCTTTTTTTCTTCTTTTTCTTATCGATTTTGAGCAAGGCGCAAATAGGTATGAGAATTCACACTTTATTGAACCTCGTTAATAGAAAAGCAAATCTACTGTGTGCGAAGGTAATAATACAGATTTCTACTCGGTAAAGATCTTCAGTCGAACCAAGCGTGAAAACTTCCGGCTTTTTAAACAGCACAAAACTTGTTAAAAACTTCGCATTGATTTTATGAACGGTAAGACGGTAACTTGGAGTTGGGGATACATTGCCTTTAACCAAAGCCTTCGTATAGCCGAAGAAGAAAAGTTAGATAACCTAACGTAAGTTGTTTGTAACAACAAGCGCTTTCCTAGGACTAAGATTTGTTACAATGCAACTTTTACAGTTCTTTTGATTGTTGTTGCTGTGACGGTTTAGAGCAATGAATTTCGGGTTTATATTTTGGCTTTACTGTATAAAGATGTTACTGTAATTTATTAAAGAAAGTAATAATTTTAGATGAATTATAATTCACAAATGATTCTTCGTGTATATTGAACATATTGGATTGGATGGGTCATAGCGTAGTTTTTAGAACGTAAATAAAAAATTTAAGGCTAATTTTAATAACCCGTTTTTGTAACATTAAATGTGATTTATATTTAAATTTTAATACCATTTAAAAAATAAAATTATAACGATAAATTATAAAAATAAATATAAGAAAAAATAGATTATTAGGTGTTCTCAATAGAGAAAAATGTCGTAAAAAAACTCCGTATGTATGTGTAAACGTAATTTTCATGTGTAACCGAAAATCTTCCTCACTTTGTTTTACAAAACATTCGGAATCTGGTTTTTTGTTGTTAAAAAAATAATGATGGATTGATGTAGAAAGTTAATTGAGATAGGAATTTTATTGAAGAATATTTGGCATTGCAAGAATGTTGGCAAACTTGACCTCCCAGGACCTCCCAGACCCTTTGGTAGGACTGACCACAGAAACACGGTATTCACATTTGGCTCTTTTATAAAGTTGATGCTCTTTTATGAAGTTGGTACATCAACAGTCGTACTGCTCCAGATTTTGAAGAAATTACCGTTTCCTTTCTCAATAATGTGGCTGTGATTTTCTGTAAGTTGTTCAGACAATTTTCCAGTAGTGCTACTCTAGATATGGAACAAGATATTTACTAAATCTAATTCCAAATTGAAAACCTATAGGGTCTAGTGGGTATTTGATTAAATTAAAAATACGTTCCAAGCTAAAATATGTTCAGCTAAACGCTTTTTTCAGTATTTTATCCAGGGCGAGTTTTAACAAAAAATGAGTTTGAGTTAATTTTTGGTTACCGAATATTAGCTCTATGTTACAAATGTTTTTTAAATCTAAATATATAGCAAAGAGAGGTTGTGTGTGATCTTAAAGGACTAACTAAGGGTCCTATGTAAAATTTCACATTCTTCCTTATTCTAATCCCTCACGTGTAGAATATATGTTGACTGTTCATTTTAATACAGTTACATATAAAATATTACATCCTAAATACATTAGTAAAAATTATGCCAGTAACAAAAACAAATTGAAAAATATATTTAATAAAAATGTTAAATCTTAGTTACTTTATCTTTTTTCTCGATCTTGATTTAGCGCCCTTTGAGGTCATTATTGCGGCTCACCGGAATGGCCGCGCTTAATGAAGTCGTGAAAGAAAATTGAGTGTAGTTAAAGGGGCGAATTTAATTCGATTTCAAACTTTTTAAACGAATGTCTCACTCCCAAAACCCCGACGTCGAAAGAAGGCAAAAAGTTCAAGCAAAGAATGGCACTGTCGTTCATGGTTAATTAAAATAAATTATTCACCGGGTACCTAAATAGATAGACTGCCGCCATCATGTTTTCAGCTGGTAAAATGAAATCGAGTTTCTTAAATGAACTGGCTACTGACTTGGAAATTTAATATAAAATGAATTCGTAATTTTAGTGTATATTCTTAATGAGCTTGATTGTAAAATATGATACATCCTTAATTAAAAGCTATGATGTTGTATATTCTAAAACACAAAAGCTGTATTTGAGTTAATTACGAAACTTTAACATAAGCACGTTAAAACAATGTCACATAGTTACTCTGCCGCATGTTAGTGAGCTTATTGAAGTTGATGTTTTGTCAACAACTTTTTAGGTTTGCTTCAACTACAAAAAATATTACAACCTTAACCGTATTGATATATATCTTTCTTGTATTCTCCATCCTATGTAACTTTAGCGAAAAAGCTGTATCCTACCGGCACAAATAAAATTCAAAACAATAATATGCACAAAACATCTTTAGTTTTAGTTCATTTTTACAAATCCTTAAAATTGCTACTACAGTTTTGTTTTTTTTTTTTTATATTGATTCAATGTTTTTTACTCAGACTAAGTAGCACAAAAATAAATATTAATTTTAAGCTAATTGTGAACCATTTCGCAACTGACTTCAGGTCACTTTAACTTTTTAAAGACCGGGAGTAGGAAAGTTAGACTAAAGAACTTGACTTACTGTTAGCAACAAGTATCCCGTGGTTCGATTGTTCGGAACAACTTTTTGCAGTGATTTCTGTCCTCTTCGATATTTTAAAAGTATAATTTTAAAGACACTGGGTACTCAATTATGTTCACTTATACGAGTATATGCAAAAGTTTGATATATATTGATGTAACAATTTTGTGAAATTACTCTTAGATATAGAGAAATTAAATTTTTAATATAAACTACGGAACTGAGGAGTTTTTTTTTTAGAAAATGATTTTGAGAACGAAAGATCGAGAACGCTCTCAATTAGTTCAATAATGAATCAGTTCAAGTGAACAGTTAAGCTGCTTAGCTGCGTGGTTGCTTATACAATTATACATGCAGAAGTATTTTATATGTTGTATAACTATATATATCCCCCTGCTGGGTATAGGCCTCTTTCTCCATATAGGAGAAGGATGAGCTTAATCCACCACTCTGCTACTATGAGAACCAGGTATTAATAACCGGGACCGGCTTAGCGTGCTCTCCAAAACTTTACCAGACCGGTTGTATATTTTAGAATGTTTAATTAATTATTACCTTTTAGACATTTTAGAACAGGTGAAAAAAATCAAAATAAAATGGAATGGATGTAGCAGTGTGTATAAAAACTTACAATTTTTTAAGAAAAGGTGCGTATCAAGGCCAGAGTAGACAATTTAAAGGTCTTCGAGCTGTACCTAAATGATTGACTAAAAGTCGTCCTCTTTTCAATAAAATGTTAATCCAAATAAACTTGACGTTTTGGTTTAGTACTTTAACGTGAAAAATATAGACAATTTTTTTTTATACAATAGGCTATTAGCAATGTTACACTTTTTATAATACTATATAACTACTATGAGTTGACTGGAAGAGATTATTTTCAACCATAAATCCACCTTTGCTATAAACCGTATAGTGCTTATTTATTTTATTTATTTATTTTATATGTTATGTTTCTGTATTTTTTTAAGAGCTATAAAGTATTTTATCAAGTATCATGCATTCTCCTCTCAGTTCTTTTTTGTAAAGTAAATGTAAAAAGAATTTTTGTAAGCTGACATCAGTTAGTCAATCAGTCAGTAAGTTCAGCCTATTGCAGTCCACTGTTGGGAATATGCCTGCCCAATGCCCAAGTTCGCGCCAGACATCCCGCAGTCCTCATCCAGCCTACACCGGCAATCTTAGGCTGACATCATAAACAGAAAACTAATAATTGCCAATGTTGGAAATAATTAAACATCATCGGTACTGATTATATATCACTTCAGCCTATTCCAGCGGTGGGCTGGACATATATATTTTTCAAATTTATTTTGCAATAAAACTTTACGAAGTATTTATTTATTTAACAATTTATGTACCCTACGAGAGCAAAAGGAAATAGCTCTTATAAACAATGCTGGTACAAAGGCACTACTTATCCCATGATGGAATCTCTTTCAGAAGTCCTGCCACAGGAAACTTATAAAACAGTCGCAAAATTAGCGTGTACAATCTAAACATATAGATAATAAAAATATAATATATAATAAATAAATAATTATACAATATATAAATGCACACATACATAATAATGTATACACACGTTGATACAAATAATATGATACTTATACATACACACAGACACATATACGATACATAATATACTACATACGATAATATATTCTAATATGCATAAGGACACTTAATTAAATTGATTTTAGACTAGGATTGGTTAAGGTAGAATTTTCTCACTCACAAGTAATGAATGCTTGGGGTTTCTTTCCAAGATAGGATTAGAAATGAGACTATCCGCGAGAGAACGAAAGTAACCGACATAGCCCACGAAGTTGAAGTGGCAGTGGGCTGGTCATCTGTGTTGCAGGACAGATGGCCGGTAGAGCAGACGGGTCCTGGAATGGAGACCACGTCTTGGAAAACGCAGTGTGGGACGTCCTCCGGCCTGTTGGATCGACGATCTACGTAAGACTGCCGGTGTAGGCTGGATGAGGCTTGCAGAAAACCGGGATATCTGGCGCGAGCTTGGGGAGGCCTATGTCCAGAAGTTGACTGCAATAGGTTAAGCTGACTGACTGACTGAAGTAATATTCAATTACAATAACAGTAATAACAATTCTTTATCTGAAACATTTTAATTTCATTAAAATAGTGAATGCAGATGTCTGTGAATACATATACTCGTATATATAATTACGTAGGTCGTAGTACCTACAATGCTTGTTATGGAAAGTTACTTTTTGTTTTGTTAATTTATGTTATTGGCTGTGGGGACGCGATAAGTTATGTAGGTGTTTCCCTCTTTTTCAAAATACTAAAAAATGTTATTTAATGTTCGCAATATCCTGTGTGGATGTAGATTATCTACGGTTCAAATAATTATTTATTTAAATTGCAGGTTTTAAAAATTGCAAAAAAATATACCCTAAGTATGTTATATCAACGATTTTTGACAAAAGAAAAGACGAATTTTATTATGATACGTGTACTTACCCGGATATTATTTTTACCTTGAGCAATGTACAATTTAAGACCCAATACCGACATTATATAAGATTTTGTGGATGGGTGTAAACTTTTGTGTATCAATTTCTTTAATAACAGCTTTTGTTTTGAATATCGTCGTCGACAATCATAAACCGCTTTTAACACATTTTACTGTTAATATCTCTCTGTTATATACTTTTGAGCAAATGTCTCTCAAATACAGGATGATTGGAGCATAGTCCGACACTTCGAGGCATGCTGGAATTATTTACAAGGACCAACTAAGTAACAATAATTATAAAAAAATTCAGATCGATCATAAAATCGAATCTACGGCAGTCTACGTTAATGAATTTTCATCACCAATACACCACAATAAGAATAAATTTAGCTTTACGTAAATATCATGTAAAAGAAAAGTGTAAAGATGGAGTAAAAAATATATACGATAGTTGACATAGAAGGTGAAGGGTAAAGTGTTAGTTTTATTATAAAAAGTCTATTGAAGCATCACATCTTGGAGAATTTCAAAAACTACGCAACGTATAACCAATGATTAATTCATTATACAAGTAATATCTCTATATGTATTTCGGCAAATTAGAAGAAAAATGGATCTTGTTTTATGCCTTCCATTTCCTGTACTAATGAAACTGTGAAAAATCCGCGTCATGAGTGACGGTAAATTTATTACGCGAGCTCGAAGGTAGCAAAAACCGGTTTTCCGTGCATAATTTTTATCCGTTAGGTTAACAAAAAAAAAAGAAAAGACCTTTGACATTTTTATAGCTTAGGTGTCCCCCTATAAAAAAGAGATACAAAAGACACATATATCTGACTTATTACTTACCTGTAACCATTTAGAAGATAATTCGATCGATATGTTTATGGTGATGTTTGTTTTTTTTAAAACACTTTTTGAAATTTGGTTTTTGTTTCATTTAAATATTGGAAATTCAGAGCAAATTCGACGGATTTTTTATTAAATAAATTTAATATCTACAATTTTTATTTTTGGATTATCCGTTTACTTCTGTCGATATATAAAATGTTGTATTTTTAAATTCAATACAATTAAGTCTTAACTCAAGTGCCAATGTTATTACTGATTTCTCAAACCAATTTTAGATATTTCCGTATAATAAAGTCGATGGGGACAAAAATAAATATTAATACAGAACTCATTATATATTAGCTACGGCACTGATTAATTGGAGCAAATATGAACATAACGAGTATTCGAACTTGAAACGAATAAATTCGCGAGAGACGTCTTGTACGTAAGAAACATGGTGGGTACATAATTAGGTTGTAATATATTAACTTAATAATACAATTGTAATAATATAAGCGCGCTAAGTTCTACGAAGTTTTGTGAATAAATTATACTTATTTTTTTTAACCGACTTCAAAAAAGGACCCTGCTCCTTATCTCAACTATCAATTCTCTTTCTCATTTTCTCAATTCTCATTCTCAATTTGACTGTATTTGTTTGTTTATTTTTTTATGTGTGTTACCTCAGAACTTTTTACTAGTTTTTTTTTAATATATAGACTAGCACTTGACTGCGATTTTACCTCATTGTAAGTAAAGATGCAGCCTAAGAGGGTGCGTGCTTGCCTAGAAGATGCCTATCCACTCTTGATTTGAAGATACCTTAGTTATAATTAGTTGGAAAAACGGGAGCCGGAAGAGCATTCCAAATTTCTGCGGTGCGTATTAAGAACGAGGAAGCAAAGCGCTTAGTGCAAGATCGTGGGATTTCAACAACGTACCGGCGCAGACTGATGCGATCCCTTGCGGTTCGGTGGTAGAAAAGTGATGGTGGAACCAAATTGTATAGTTCTTGAGCACACTCTCCAAAATATATCCTGTAAAATACCGAAAAATACTTGGTACATCGATTTCAATGATTCTTTTTTAATTGTAAGGTGGTGCTTGTCATGTGATCCCATTTAAATTTAATCGAGAGTTGATAAGTACTTTTTGAGTTATAGATATAACTATAATGTGTATTTATTTAACACCTACGTTGCATCATGGACCTCACAACTTTTTAAGAGGTGGAAAGATTTTGAGGATTCTTTTTCAATCAAAAACTGTTATTTGTCAACATAGTATCATTAAAATGTGATCGAGATCGGAGGAGTATTTATTGAGTTATTTCTCATAACGCGTATTTACTTGACAATTTTTTCGTCTATCTACGTTGTACTTGTCGATATAATTAAAGTTTTTTTTTTCGTTTTCGAGGAAACACAATGATAAGAATCAATGGACATTTCCATTTTGTTGACATGAAGATCCTAATTTCCTTCTATATGATTTAATTTTTTTAATTATTATTTCGTATTATACAAATGACACGAGAACGTTTATGCATTAAGGTTATTTTGATAGATTATTAATATATATATGAGTGAAGAAGGAATTTGTAACGTAAGTAGAGGTTACTATTTTACTTGGGACAACTAATAACATAAAAATATAATGTAGTGATAGCGATGAAATGTAGAAGATGTTATATTTAGGATTATCCTTTAATAAATATTTTAATATATTTCAAGTTTTGGGGAACGCAAAGAGCTTCGCCTGATAATTATGTATATCAGTGTACGGAATTATAAAGAGACATTTTCAAGCGTCTTTGTTTTCAGAAAATAAACAGAAAGGAAAATCTTGTTAATGTACCTTAATGTTTCAAAACTTGCGTTCGCTTTAAGGTCGCTGTAATATTTATACGTGCGAAGCCATTCTCAGTATTATTAATATTTTTATGTTAGTATTATGTAGATAAAGTGATTTTAATCCCAAATACTAATAGGTCATATTTGCCGTAGTGACTTGATATAGTATTAAGCACATAAAATAGTATAAGCTATCATCATCTATATATTAATAAGTGAAGCAAAAACTTTCTATCCCTTTTTACGAAAATTGCGCGGACGGAGGAGTATAAAATTTCGTATACTTACAGTATATATAGATAAGGAGTGTAGAATGCTAATATATTTTTAAAATTGTGCATAAAAAGACATTTAATCAATTAAAAAAAAAAAACATTACATACTACCATGTATTTAACACACACGCACGCATATCTTTTGTTGATGGTCAAAGTCTGTAGTCAAATTGAAAATTTTTAAAAAAGTTTTTTTATTTTCATATTTTTTGATTTTTTTTTTAATAATTTTAAATTATGGCCGAATTTCGACCTCTGGTCGATCACTAGTATATCGGGCTGCTCCAAAATTTGAGCAGGGAATTCCTGCTGTGCCCTACCTCAGTTGTCTTGCAGCTAAACGCTATTTAAAAATAGGGGTTGGTGGTAAAATGGTGAAAATTTAGGGTTGTGTGTATTTTTCAACGTCAAATCATAATAAAATAAAAAATAAATAATTTATCTTAAATAAAAAAAAAAAATTAGGGTTGGACTACCCTTAACATTTAGGGGGATGAAAAATAGATGTTGTTCGATTTTCAGACCTACCCAATATGCACACAAAATTTCATGAGAATCGGTCAAGCCATTTCGGAGGAGTTTAACTACAAACACTGCGACACGAGAATTATATATATTAGATTAATTATTAAAGTTATATATATGTCGGCTTTAATTTTGAAACAACGTCACAAGATTGACGGTAAATTTTTGACTTATTTAGTGCGAATTACTCGTACGGGTATTGCTAGTTAGTTTATTTTATTAACCTATTTACAACTATAGCACCGGTCTACGTCACACACATCGTAATGATTAGAATAGTCGGCTCTGCATGAAACTATTATCTTTATATAACTTAGCTTAGATTTAAGGTATCAAGATATCTTAAGATATCAATTTTAAAGACAAAGAGGTCACATCTTAGTGATTGCAATGGCTTAGAGGTTAATATACCTCTAAGGGTGTAACGGCAATATTCTTGAGAGCATACCATACCATCAATACCAGTTACAAGGTTACAGAAGTGTTAATGACCAGAGTAAGGGAACTCAGGGATTTGAGGGCTCAACTCACTTCTAGACTCTTTTAATTATGATTAATTAATGAAAATAAATTTTGTAAAATCTTACCTTTAATTTCTATATAAAATACGAATATTGTTGTTCATTGTTCCAACAAATTATAGCCCGTAAAATTGTTGATTGTTTAGTAGATTATATTTCTGTGAGAAAAAAAAAATAATTTTATCACTTTTATACAATATGAACCGCTACTACGTGATTTGTAATTAGGTAAAGAGAGTTTTAAGCGAGATAGAGGTACTTAATTTATAACTGTTTGTTATTAATAACATGAAATATGTATGTATGATCCTCGAAGTAAGACTGTTGTCTTGTAGCTTGCAGGTTCAGAATGACTGCGCAGCTTGTCAGCTTGTCTTATTAAAAAATCAAACAAGTGGCTTTATTCCTGCTGTGGGAAATGCACAGTGCGCATATTTTGCATTGACACTGGAGTTGTATTGACAACACTGACCGGGAATGGCCTTTTACAAATCGGTCAAGGTTGTACAATAAAAGGTGACACCTTCTCTATATTCACTCAAAATAGTTACATGAGCCAAGTTAAGGTCCAAGAAAACATACCGATCCCAGCCGATTATTCAATATTAAATTCCATAATAAATACTTCGGATTTCCAACTGTTTACACCCGAGGATCATGAAGACTTGTGGCTCCGGATGAAGTCTCAGATCATTAACCTCAAGGAGCAGGAAAACGCATCACTCAGTATACACGATATACATCAGTACTCTGTCTTGTATATAATCTTAGGGTTTATCATTGTTGCGGGATGTCTCTACGGTACCATGCGATACCGCAGAAACAAAATTATACAGAGCAGTGCTGTGAAAGACGTCTCCACGACCGCAGTTCCAGTTGCAGCAGATAAGAACGAAGACCAGGAGGCCCCTGCTCCCCCGAGCGCGCGACCGCGATTCGTTCGACTGGACATACCAATTAAAGAGTAGTGCAGTGATAATTATTATATAAGTTATTTAAATCTAGGTACTTAAATTTTAATTGTATTGTTATTATTGTTATTGTAGATTTTAATATCAAAATTATCTTTCTTCTTTGAGTCGGCAGGATGTACGGGTCAACGCACATTGAGCAATATGATTGTTTTGCTAATTAGTAACCTCTTTAATTTAGCTGATTTATTACGAAATTGTTATTTTTCTTATGCAGATTTCTAATGAAATTGATATTTGTTTGCTACGAATGACGTCAAATGACGTCTGTACTTCTGCCTATATATACTCAAAATAATCTCAATAAATTTAGTGTTAGATCGACTTTCATTGGGTTTGGTTTCCCTCATAACCTTCCCTCACATGTCATCTCTCACTCAACCATAGACTGTACCATACAGTTTTTTGGTCCTTCGAGCTGGTCTCACTCACACAGACAGGACCATACAATGTAATATATATTTTTCAAGTAATATAAAGGTAGTCTATGTTTTTTTTTATGAATAAGTAAATTTACTTCAGCCTATCGCAGTCCACTGCTGGACATAGGCCAAAAGTTCCACAAGGTCGCGCCAAAAATCGCGCCATAGTCACCACGCTGAGCAGGCAGGTTGGTGACCGCAGGGCTGGCTTTGTCGCGCCGAAGACGCTGCTGTCCGTCTTCGGCCTGTGTATTTCAAAGCCAGCAGTTGGATGGTTATCCCGCCGTCGGTCGGCTTTTTAAGTTCCAAGGTGGTAGTGGAACTGTGTTATCCCTTAGTCGCCTCTTACGACACCCACGGGAAGAGAGGGGGTGGCTTTACTCTTTATTGCCATAACCACATAGCACATAACACAGCAATAAGTAATTAAAAAAGATTAATTCATGACCTTCCAGTCGACAATTGTAACTGGTTTATCAGTATAAGCAAGTGACTTCATGTGGCCTCATTAAATCACTATATCTCAAGCTTTTGGAGGGGAGACTTCAATTTTTCCATTTCTTGTAATTAATTACCGTTTAAATTTTGATTTTAAAAATTCGATGATTATGAATAAAAATATAATTATAAAAGTGTTATTTTTAAGCTTGATAGAACTTTGAACTGATAAAAATTACCCAAAAACTCAAATCTCCGTCAACATTTTTTTTAATCGAAAAGATTAGCTCGTGGCCTCTAGAAATTGGAATATTTATACGTTATGACCAGAATAATACCAGAGATGAGTCAGATTTATACTTCGTGTTTTTTTTTTTTTCAACAAAAAATAAGATATACTTGTTTAGTTATGGCTTTATACTCACTTTTTAACCGACTTTCAAAAAAGGAGGAGGTTCTCAATTCGACTGTATTTTTTTTATGTATGATACATCAGAACTTTTGACAGTGTGGACCGATTTCGACAATTTTTTTTAATCGAAAGGTGGTGTGTGTCAATTGATCCCATTTAAATTTATTTGAGATCTAAGAACTACTTTTCGAGTTATATCTAATAATGAATTTTTACTTGACGCTTTTCTCGTCGACCTACGTTGTATTATACCGCATAACTTTCTACTGGATGTACCGATTTTGATAATTCTTATTTTATTGGAAAGGAGATATGCCTAGTTTAGTACCATGATAAGGAAACCAGGATCTGATGATGGGATCCCAGAGAAATCGAGGAAAACTCTTGAAAATCCGTAATAACTTTTTACTGGGTGTACCGATTTTGATAATTCTTTTTTTGTTGGAAAGAAGATATCTCTAGTTTAGTACCATGACAAGGAAACTAGGATCTGATGATGGGATCCCAGAGAAATCGAGGGAATTTCTTGAAAATCCGCAATAACTTTTTACTGGGTGTACCGATTTTAATAATTTTTAATTTAATCGAAAGCTGATGTTTGTCATGTGGTCACATATAAATTTTAAAGAGATCTGATAACTACTTTTTGAGTAATCTTTGATAACGCGTAGTTACTTGACTATTTTTACGTCGATCTACGTTGTATTACTCGTCCATGTAATTGAAGTTGGTTTTTTTTTCGTTTGCGAGCAAACACAATTATACGTTTTTAAGGTTCATTTTACTTTATTTCTAGCAAGGGTATAGTTTAAAGTAAAAATACGGGTTTATCATTGAACGCTACTTTGAAATATTGTAATTTTAAGTTCAACGAAGTTTTAAAGTAGAACTCATTCGCAGTCAAACTTTACCACCGATTTTAGTTTAGGTGAGAAAATTTCAAAAAGTTAATATAGAAACTTAAATAGTTTTAGAATTTTCCATAAATTTATACAATATATATTTAACCGTAATTTCTGATACATATTTTGGGAATTTAAATCTATGAAATTGCTGGCAATGAAATTAAAATTAAAAACTAAATCTGATAGACAAGTTCTCTTAAATATTATTATAGAGGCTAAAATAAAATATTATACAAAGTAAATTTAGATAATTTTTCGATCAGCTTTTTATTTCGTTGTGCGTTGAGTACGATTTGATAAATGACGAAACATTATCAAGTAATTTTTATTGTGCACCAAGAAGGAAATGGAGGAGGCTTAAAATTTTCATAACTTTTTTGCTGGGGAGATATGAAGATAGAAGTGGAAGATAGATAGAAGTGGAAGAAGTGGCGATATATTAGATTCGATCTATGGGTTTCAGAGTAGTTTTAAACAGTTTGAAGTTCACTTTTCGAGTGTAATTTTAAAACTTCGTAAGCTTGTCAGCTTTATTCGGCAGTAACATGACTTTTATTTACAGTTACACCCAGTCCTTTTTCATAATTTCACGCATTCAGTTTAACCCAAGCAAAAATAGCACTTTAAAGTAATTGTTTTCGAATAGGAAATCGCTTTTCTTTGCATCTACAACATTTTCAGTACCAAAAATAAAAATTCAAAACAGTTTAGAGATGGCCCCTTCAATATCAATTCATATGTACTATACTATACTATAATTCTACAAGATTAATATATTATATTATTATATATTTATTATTTTAAAGAAGAAAATTAAGGAAATTATACTTCTGGTACTTATTTTTTTCAAGCAGAAATTATACGGGTCGGCTCTCATTTCGTTCGTATTCATCTTCAACAAGAACACGGCCTCGATCGCATAAGCTTGATATGTTTTAAATGAATACAATGGCCAATTTATTTTTTTTCTTGACAGAGCACTACTACAAATACCCTTACTTTTGTAGTAATTCAACAAGAATTTACTTAAAAATTTATACTAGTGTGGTGTCAAAAAAGTTTTATACTGTGCAGTCTACACGTGTAGCCTATTATCATCCCCTTCCTTTGATACTAAGAGCCTTTTAGCCATTTTACTTATAGAATACTAGGGGCATCACAAAAAGAGAATGCTAGAGCTGAGAATGCTAAGGTCCAGAACTCCTTTTCGA
Source organism: Melitaea cinxia (assembly GCF_905220565.1). NCBI lineage: Eukaryota > Metazoa > Arthropoda > Insecta > Lepidoptera > Nymphalidae > Melitaea > Melitaea cinxia. Next base: position 11,400,003 of record NC_059399.1, read on the forward strand.
AAAATGAATCGTACTTTATGTGTATTACCGAAAAAATTAATAGTAAAAACTGTCCTAACGATCTGTTCTATCAGTACTGATGCAGGCTAACTTAATTTTACAGAGGACATTTTAAACGGATTTGATAGACTTCAAATCTAGATATCCACTTTATATTTTTCCGTCGAAAACATAACTATGTTTACGAGATTTTACTCAAAGTTTAAATAACTTCCTGTACGTTAAGTCTTGAACTTGCGTATTTATTCTCTTTTATACTGTACGTTACATATTCCAAGGAACCTATCTTATTTGAAGAATTAATTTTAACTTCTTGAAAGTCGTCAAAATTCAAGATCATTCTGAATTAAGTATGCAAATATTACTTGCGCATCAAAACAATTAAAATTTTAGTCAGTATTTCTCTGTACAAACAAAAAGTCTCCACGAGTTAAGGTGGGAAGACCTGCAAGGACATACATTTGAACCAGAAAGAAATATTTTTACAAATCCAAATGTCTGGTCCGAGTAGAAATCTAACCTGCGATTGCCGTTGTTAAGGCGACTATTCAAATCACTACACTAGAACGTTTGTTGTTATTGTCACGTTTGTGCAAGCATGTTAATTCTGTTAGATACTCTTGCTATAGTTAGTTCGGGATTTCAGAAGTGATCTCTCTATTTAGGTCCCTGTATATCGGAATCCAGTGGACCTTGTTATTTCGACCTGAGTAGTTTGTTTTGGGTTGAAAACGTAAATAAAAATATCTTTGTTACGATATTTATGTTCAACAATAACATATTTATTTAAAATTTATTTTATTTTTATTATTTACTTTTTTTAGCTATACTGACGAATCTCTTACTGCCATATTTTTTTCAATGATATATCGATATTTTTAATTATATATATTTTATCGTTAAAAGTTAAGGGTTCAAGGAAAAATGTTAAGGATCAAAGTATAATAAGAATTAGTGTTAATACAGCTATACAAAAATCATTAAACATTGTAATCTGTCGGTAGAAGAATTATTTCACACTATAGTAAGAGAGACTTAGGAGAGTTGAAACAGTTTTTACGTTAAGACCCATAACTTTAAAAATAAACGACAGTATGGAACGTTTTGTATCACTACTTAGTATAAAGCAAAGTCGCTGTTTGTATGCTATATCTTTAAAACTACGCAACGGATTTCGATGCGGTTTTTAATAGATAGAGTGATTCACGAGGAAAATTTATATGTATAATACAATAATGATATGGTAGAGAAACACTGATAATTTTAGAGGTTTCTAACGTACAATGTTATTCCTCTATATCATATATTATAATAAGCTAGCTTATATATTTCAAACATACCGTAACGAACAAAAAAATCTATTTAAAAAAAAAACACCAATGCAAAGGAAAATGCAAACGAGGTGAGTTGAAACAGAATGTTTCAACTTAGCGTATAAAATTCGGTTGTCATTAGGTTTGAGCCGATATAACTTCGTAAGACAACACAGTAATTTCAAATAATTATAAAGCATTTTGGCATGTAAACGAATACTGAGAGAGCTAGGGGGTAGCAAAAGTTTTAAATTAGCCATAATCACCAATTCGCTAGCGTTTTTAGAATCCGAAAAATACGCGCGCTTCAACTTTGAACTGTTTCGACTTACCTCGGTTTCAACTCTCCTCGTTCTCCCCTACAATATATCTGTCGCGCGTACAAACAGTTTAAAGTTGAACAAAGAAAATAAGGTACTGAGGTAACAAGATAATCGTGTTTGAACTAGTTCTGTATTGTAACAAAAGTGAGACAATTTAATCTTGTCAGTTCCACTGGCTTTGTAGAAGCATTTCTAAAATTAAATTTTATAGTGTTAACTCAAACTTTTGTCTATCAATCAATCTAATGTAAGTTATATATTCTATTTGTTATTATAGTTTATTCTTCCATATTTTTTATATAACTGGGTCCGCAAACATGCCTACGGATCACCCGGTGGTAAGCTATTAGCTTATGCTATTAGCTAGGTAGCTTATAGTCGCCTGGAACACTAGAATTATCGCAAGTATATCTTAGACCCTACTTTCAATGCCCCCAGGAGCTCTGGTCACCGTACTCACTACAGGAAAAATGCTTGAAAGCAGTATTGTCTAGCTGTGATCTTCTGTATGGTCAAGGTACTTTCATGCTGCTCCAGATTTTGAGCCGGATACTTCCTCCTGTGCCCTCAGTTATTTTTTTACCACAGTTCTAGTATATTTTAATTCTTTAAATTACATGGAAAATGTTAATTATTTTATTTTTTTAACTAATTTTGCTTTTCGTACAATTGTCCATTTTTTGTTTGATTAACTGTATGATTATTGTCGTATTTTCAAACTGTTTAAGAAAAAGGATTATAAAAGAAGAAGATGGATTTGGATGGCGAATAAGTGGCTCTATTCTAGGCCTATATTTAGGACGCAATTGTTACTCACATAGAAGTTTGGTCTTAGTATTTATATGAACTGGTTAAAGCTGACCACACAGTGAGTGCATAAAAATGCTTAAATATATGTAATACCTTTTCTCTGTTTGGAATCTAGAAAATATAGAGTTAACAGTTAAAAAAACCGTTAATTTTTTTTTTAATTTTATCTTAAATAAAAAAGAACAACTCTGCAACGTTTTGATACATGTCAGGCAAAATTTAATTGAATATTTGTTTCCTAGCATTCCGAGATGACCGACACGGTCAGTCGGAGAGGCGGGTTCGAACCCCGCTGGAGCGGTCAATTTTTCATATGATATTCAAAAATGTTTAGAAATCAATTTCATTTCTTACTACTAAAAAGTGAATATTCATTGATGAATACTGCTAAATAGAAATTTAAGTAATAAACAAGCCGTATTTTCCGATTTTAATAATTATGCAAAATTATAACTTTTGAAAATTTCGAAATAAATAAATAAAGACATATAATCTGTGTGCCGTTCTTGCTTGACTGAGTAACAAATAACTTTCTCGATAAACTTATAATTTCAATAAAATTATAAGCGTGTAACACTTCAACTGTAGTTTATTGAACGTTATTAACTGTTTTAATTAGTTTATTGAAACTTAAAGTTACACGGTAACAAATATTTACCGAGTGTTATAGCGCCTAAAAATTAAAACCTGAATAAGCTAAACGAGGTTAATTTGTTAATTTTGAAGCAATTTGCCAAAGTCCTTGGCTATAAAGGCTGTACAAACAGACGTTATAATCGATTTAATGAAAGGGGCATCGAGAGGTTCGCTAGGTTTGCATTAACAAATTTACGACTACAACTAACATTTAATTGGAAATTCTCGCTGTAATAAAAGTGAGTTGATGACCAGAAGATTAAAATGAGAACGATTCAAAATGAAACTGAATGTTAATGGAATTGCCTCCGTGATTTCACGCTTACGAATGATGCTTTAACGTAAAATGCGTAGGACAAGTGACAGCAGTGCAGTCAGAATTAAACAAAATATGTTTAATTAACCAGATGATACATTCATTAATCATTTTTTGTTTATTGTTGCACTTTAGTCTTTTAAAAGCTGAAGAATTAACTAATTTATGAAACACGTTTTTGCTTACTGTGGCTTTTCTGGGTAAATATTAGTTTGAGAATAACGTATCGCCACATCACAATAAAAAATGTATCTCTACCGGACCGATTAAAGAAAAGATAATTTAAAATTAAATATTTATTGTATTATTACGTATAATATTTTTAGTGAACGCAAAAAATCTCACACATCTTTTCACTATATATAATCTTTTCACTATAACAATGGTTTTAAAGTTTGACTACTGCAATTTAGTTTAATGAGTTTGTATTTTTAGATTCCTATCTTCCTCAAAGTTCTTCCAATCTCGAAAGAAACAAGACAAATAGCTGACTTGTTTTACTCGATATCGATAGCTATGGGCGCGTTGTGAACTCGACGGTATTTATAAAACAATCCTCGACCTCCAGGGCTCTGCAGTGCAGCGTGCGCTTGGAGCGATTTATGACCTAGCCTCAGATTTACACCGGCACAACAGACTGATCGCGTCGACTACCCTAATCCCTAATAAATAACAATCTTTTTACGGTGCTTTAAACACTTATAAATATTTATAGTTTAGATCGAAATGCGAACAAAGTTGATACATTTTCTGTGACAAAACATTTTTTAAAGATTTATGCGCGTAAATAAAATATTTTTTATTTCATTTTAATATCAGCGGTTGTAAATCTTGATATCAAAATATTAAATTCGTGTAAAAGATGGAAATTCAACATGTTATATAAAGATTTTGAATTTTGAGTTGAGATGAACTGAAAATGCTTATACAGTCCTAATGCTAGACAAAGGTAAGTATTTATAATTAATTATAAGAAATGGGTAGGGGGATTAATCTGCTACATTACTCCACTGCCTGTTATGAGTAGCGACCGCTGTCAGGTGTATTCAGCTGTATAACAGTATACGTGTTCCCAGAGGCACTTTGAGAAGGATGCGAACATACTCCAGATCAGAAATAATAATATTTGCAAATAAGAGTATTTTAACTAGGTGGGAATAAGTCCGTAACTGATATCGCTAAGACAACATCTCCTACCAGTTCGCCAAACGATCAGCACGACTATACCAAAATGGCTAGAATTCGTATGGTAAATATTAAAATCAATTTTAAAAACGAATAAAAAGTAACTTTCAAAGTCGTATTCCGATAGAGCGTGTCTGGCTACTAAAACAGACCAAAGAAAATAAAGTAACCGAGATAACAAGATAATCGTGTTCCAAGTAGTTTTCCATTGTAACCGGGGTGAGACAATTTTATCTCGTCCATTCCATGGATACTCGGATGTCGGGATTTTTTAATAGCTTAAAATTAGTTTCTTTGCCAATTAGAGCATTTCCAACCCACTATATTTTATTGTGTGAATATGGCATGATGGAGTTTTTATTAGAAGAATAAAGCGAATATAGTTCTTCATTAAGTTAACAACAAAGAAAACAAAAAAAAAAAACCAGCAAATAATCACAGAAATCTATAATTAATTTCATAAAAAAAAAACACACACTTAGCTATCATGCAAAAAAGTTTTGTTGTTATTTGAGTATTTATATAACTCAATTTATAAGAACCGAAAAAAGACATTAAAAACTAACTACAAATTCATCATAATTCATCTTTTGCTAGTAACTAAAGTAGGTACTAATACTTTCATTTCAATATAGGATAAGTGTGCTTATATAAAAAGGAAGTAGTTATAGCTATTTTTATGTTTTAGGAACTTATGATGTTTCTATGTTCATAACTAAATATTATTTTGTAATATAAATGTAGTAATAATGCGTGTTTTTATTGAACAAGGAGAATTACGAACAAAAAATGACACCAATGTAATCAACAAATACCATTATGTAAGAAAATTTTGATATAAATATTTTTATGATATTTTTATTGTATTTGCAGTAACAGTATACATTTTATCAAAACGTTTTGTATGTAGGTGGCTTAAATAATTTCACTGTTTAATTAAATTAGTAGTTTAAGTGAAGTGAATGTTATTAATTGCAGACATTTAGGTAGCAATGTGGTGCATGGTTTAAAGATTTCATCTGTGAGCGTACCGAATGTAGTGGAAAAGAATTCAACAGGAAACTCTATTAAGGAAAGTACGGAGCGCTTAGCTCGGAATTAAATTTAGATTGAATCTATCCATTAGTCCGCCGACTCGATGTGACGTGGTTATTTAAAAGGATAGTTTAGTGTAAGATATTTTAAAAATTTACGATACATCTAGTGCTTGTTGGAGGATTATTTTACTAGAAGCTCGTTACACATTTTCGTCTAAAATAAAAAAAAATACTTAGTTAACTTATATAGCTAAATTATAGCTAAAGTTATTGTATTATATACTATTTCTTTTCGAGCAAGCGCAACTGTTTAACGACGCAACCCATGATTCAGGTTAGGATTAGGATGATTGGGGTGCAATCATTTACGAGCAGCAAGATGCATTGTATGTGATTGCATTATGTGTCAATACCTCGAAAGACGCATTTTAGACTCTTAACTACCATGAGCACTAATTTATTTGAGTAAACGCAGTATCTTATTGGAGTTGAGAAAATCCGATATATTTAAAATTAAATTCGGTAATATCACACACACTTTGCCGTTGTTGATGAAAATATTTCACTTTTAAGTACGATGCGCACCTAAATTGCGCTTTGTTAACCCTCTGTTGGTCGCGTGGGGGCTTTAAAAGCCCAGGTGTTACAGAAATGTAAAATGTTAAAATTTAAAACCATCTCAGCGATTCAAGATTTTGGGTGAGATACAAACGTGTTGTGTGCGTACGGGCTTTGAAAGACCCCACGCGACTAACCGCGTAAGTAAAATTTAATTGATTTTTTTAGTTCAGATTTCATTTGTAACATATTTTTATGTATTTTTTTTTGTTATTTTAAATTTAATTAACTGGTAAAATGGACGAAGAACAATAACGTCATATATCAAGCTGGTTAGATGATGAAAATAATGATGTTTACGGTGGTAGTAATGATGAAGATGGTGAAGGCGGTATATATCCGGATAAAAGGAGTAAGCATAACACTGATTCTGAGCAGAAATGTGAAGATGAATTTACAGAATAACATGAGGTATCTCGGGACGAACTGCTTGAGAATTGGGAATCTTTGCGTGAGCATCATCAGGTTCTGGAATCGTTGGACGAACAGCATGTGTTTTTGGAATCGAATAAACAACACATAGATTTGAAAAGTTCGTATAGAGATGATGATGAAGAGCCATTGATAAATATATCGTCACAAAAGTTTTTCATCGTCAAAAAAAGGGAGAGAAATGGGACCTACAAAATAAGTTGCAAATTGATTGATAAATTGCAAAGTGACATAAAAAAAAATTGAGGAAGACACTTTTGCATTCACTGTCCCAGATCATCAGATCGAAAATTCAAATCTGTTTGCCATTATTGTAAGGGTAACATAAATGCCTAACACGTATTAAAACGGTATACACCGACTGTGTCCAAAAAGATAATCGGTAAAAAAATGACTGACTTCAATTGGTAAAAGTTTATGTATTTTTTTGTTGGTGTTTTCCAAATTTTACGTAACTGTCTTTGTTATTTTAGTGTTATTGTATATAGATTTATTAAAGGGAGAAGTTCCTGCATTTAGTTACATTAAAACATTTTTTTTTTGTGATTGTGATCTTAAGGAGAGAAATTTAGGTTCCTACTTTTAGATTGTAAGTTGAAGGCAGAAATAAAAGAATATTTTTACGTAACTCATTGTAGTTATATTGTAATTAGGTTAATTACCAATAATTTGCTAAAATAGTTAAGAAAATTTAATTAGATAGTTGTTTTTTAGGCTGTTTATTTTTGGGGTCTTGAGAGACCCCACGCGACCAACCGCGTAAACAAAAAATGCGCGACTGACTGAAGGTTAACTGGGAAGCAGAAACGGAGTGAAGGTCACTTTTATTGTATAATTATGCTTAAGTATATCAGCTAGTTACAGTTGATAGTATAGATGTGATAAAAAAGACATACGTTTTGTCTTTATACTAGACTAGACGAAATAGTAGGAACTGTTACAATCATAAGACAGTTAGTTACAGTTTAATCTACGCCTACTATGATAGATTCATAAGGCACTAAAACTATAAAACGAAACAACGATCACATTTGTTTCCTACACACTTAGAAACTTTTCTATGCCATAACCTGTCCATAAATCTGACTATATCTATTTCACTTATGATCTGGGTCTTATGTTACAAATAAATAATTAAATTAACTCATGTATAACTTTTTGCCATAATTTATTTTATATAGGAAATGCCACATAATTAAAAACATCGAAGATTAGAAGTTATGAAATACCAGTTTTCGTCAATAATTGACTTCTAATAACACAGAGCTCGATAGGAATTTAATAAAAATTATAGACGATTAAATTTCTTACGAAATATTCTGTTATTTATTTTTTTGTTATAATAAATCTTTATTAATATATATTCATCATTAACTACTGACATTATGTTATCGCGCTAATGTTTTGTTACAGATATTGTATACACGTACTGATGTATCATTCGAATTCGGTTTAGAAGTCAATAAATATAAACAATGGCCAACTTTGTGGGCAAGTTATTTGAATTATTGTACGTACTTTATTGTATTGTAAAAACCTTTAGATTTCTTTCAGCAAGTTAGAGGATTCTTCTCTTATTTAAGTCAAGTACTTAACCAAGAGTTTAAACAGTTATTATAACGGATTTTAAGATATACGTATCCCATAATTTCTACCAAGACATACTCTTATTAAGTTTCCTATTACAACACTACGCGAGATGAATTTTAAACATGTCTAGCAATTGAAAATTCTTGAATACTAAGCTTAGACATAAAAGCGTGCTATCCACAGATGATCGCACGTCCTTTATTGACATTTCGGGTCTTATGTAGAGTAAGGTATAAGAGTTGCTGAACTTGTAATGATAATGGAATTTGTAATGACCCACTCGGTCAAGTGTTACGATTTTTGTGCATATTCGTATATGAACGTGGTTTTTTTTTTTATATAATGAAATGTTTGTTTAAATAGTTTTGTAGAAAAAAAGCAAACCTTTTTAATAAAATTAAATCGCAAAATATGTTGTTCTTTGATAGACATATTGGTTAATTAATCAATTATGATTTAATCAATTTTGTTCAAAAGTTTTACTTTTCCACAAAATAATTATAAAACTGCGATCTTTTTTTAGGAAAAGTTTTTTTTACCATTTTTTAAATTAATTTAGTTGATTGAATGTTGATTAAATGAAATTTATTTGCGTACTGTTGAAGTAACGTCCTCGTTTTGTCTATAAAAATATGTCATAATTGATGCATATTTTGGCTATATTAAAGGACAGGTTATACGAATAAAAACATTAGTTCATTATTGATAGCAGGCTTCGCTCTCCGACCGATTCGTTACGAAGACACCAGCTTCATGAATAATGTATAACGAATAAATGGAAGTCCACAAAATAGCTACCTGTACTCGTACGTTTTAAATGCTGCAAATTTCACCTTTTGATATTACACTTGGTTCGGTATCCTTAAATATTTTAAGCTTGTTTAGGATAGCGTAAAGTGATAGGATTTTTACTGCTTTAATTTTTATTTTAATATAGATAATGCAGTCAGAAAAGCATACAGCTTTTCTTTAAAACAATAATGGAAATTTGAGACATTCTATGAATATAAAATATTTAAAGTTATCTAATTTTCTCATAAATCAACGCTACAGTGAGCAGGAGCAGAAACATTAAAATCTTTACCTTTCTGACAGTTTAATAAGATAATAAAAATATATCCTCAGAAAAGGGAAAGTTTTAACAGAATGGAATTTTCTTTTATCTACGACGTGCTTTCGCTAAGCGCTCACAACACTCTTCCAATGTAACATGGTTGTATTACTAAAGAGCAAAAAGATCTTTATAAAGCGATTATCACGTTTATAAGATTTTTATTATTATTATTACAAAATACTTTTGACGGATCATGTAAAGAAAAGTAAGAGAAAGGTCGGACGTGTTTACATATCGTATATTCACCAACTATATATTTACTTTATTTACATTATATGCACATGACAAACATTTGTATTGGCCATACAGGTGTTTGCCGTGGTCTGGGTGTTTATGCAGTCCTTGTGGGTCTTCCCACCGTGCCTCAGAGAGCACGTTAAGCCGTCGGTCCCGGTTGTTATCATGTACACCTGATAGCGATCGTTACTCATAGTAGGGAATATATCCGCCAACCCGCATTGGAACAGCGTGGTAGATTAAGGTCTGATCCTCCTACATGGGGAAAGAGGCCTATGCTCAGTAGTGGGATATTACAGGCTGAAGCGTACATTATATGTTATCTACTAAAAAGTACATTTTTTTTAAGTGTCTTACTATTGCTTAAGCTAGAATAAATAAATAATAAACATACATGAATTTATTTACTTCTCACAAGGTTGCAGATTTCATGTAATTACAGTTACATATAGCTTAGGCAATACGATATACACTTGAGTGTTAATACCTTGTGTAGTTTTGGAGTCTGAATAAGCTTTATGCATTATCTATAGATCTCTAGGCTCTCGAAGCCATTACAGCCAATACAAATTTTTGCTAGAAGATCAAACCCAACCCCGTGTCGCCAAGAAGAAACAACTGTATATTATATTATTCAATGGATTGTTACTAAACCTTATCATATTAAAATATTGTAATTACTTTCGAAGATAGTGATGGTGTGTTTTACAAAATGTTTCAGACATCTGCTCTCTCTCGGATACTAATTGCAGTTATTGCCTCCATCAATGTAGTCGCACCAGCTGTGTGAGCTGTAGTTGAAGTAAATAAGTTGCTTATCTATAACTGGCCACTACAAGTGTGCCTGTAACGTATTGTCTATATGACGTTAATGATACTTTTAGACTTAAGGGCAAATTACGACAGTATAATGTATCGTGTAATTAAATATTTTGTAGCAGGAATTTTCGTACCATTTATTATTATAGACTCATTTTAAATGTTTTTACGATTTTATTGTTGTCTATACTCTGTGAAAAATTAAAATTCTTTTCATTGTTACCATATGACCTTACTTATTCCAGTACTTTTGATTTTGTCCTTAAAAAGGGTTTAAAATAGTTCTGGAATATATAAATAATAAACAGTAAATGTGTTTTACTGAAGTTCAGTTTATAATATTATTCTTTCATCTGCAATGGCTTAGTGTAATGGCTTTTTATAATTACGACGCTAGTGTTATTGCAACAGGCGTTTTGCACTCGGCAACTTGGAAATTGTATCCCACGTTTTATCTATTCACCTTTATTTCTGAATATTGGAATATGCAGTTAGGAATCAATAAATCTGATTTGAATATTAAAATAATAATAATATATTATTTATTGTACACCAAAATGTAAACACTTACTAGTAACTAAAAAAAAAAAAGATGTACAAAGGTGATCATATCGCTGAAGAGCGATTTCTTCCAGATAACCTTTGGGCACAGGACTAGATATATTAGTGACGGATAGCAAGTGTACAATATTCTTGAGGATGAATAATAATAGTGTATGATAGAATATGTTTTCTTCTTCACTTATATTTATTTACTTTAAATTGATATAAAATGAACACTGAGAAAATATGTACACAAAAAGTCCTAAGTTTAAAAAAAATGTAATTTTATGTCTCTATAACAGTAGACAATAGGTATAAGCTGTTACTCTGTCGCGCGTTAAAAAATATGTAATAAATAAATGTTAATGTAATTAAATTAAAAGAGCATAGAATAAGAGAATATTAATTCTTTCTTAACGCGACGAACTAAATCACAGAGAGGTAAATATATATTTAAAAAAGTGAGCGATCAGATTGGATTGGAGAACAAAATTAAATTAGACTAATGTAGTAGAAACATGTTAACGCCTTTACAAGGTATCCAGTATACTAGGTATCTGATCAGATTATACAAGGTATCCGGTCAGATCACACAATAATAGACTGTTCCCAACTACCAACGTGAAAAAGCTCACTGTTGTTCCATGCGTTTTTTACGATACAGAGAAATAAAAAATGGAGAGGAACCAAAATTAAACCTTAATATTTATTCAAGTTTAAGTTAAGGTTCAAAAACAATTACAAATTTAAACTGAATGGTTTATTGAATATATTTTTAATATTTTTTTGTGATAAAATTACGTTTAATTAGATACGGTGATGTTAACGATGTGAACGATGTTTGTGGAAAATGAGCGCAAACAGTGTCGGTCAGCTGTGTTTGATGAGTTTATAAAATAATTAAAAATGTACTTTTGTGGATAAAGTATATTAATTTATATTCGATTTAATTTATGTTTTCTTTTTTGCTTGTATATATCAAAGACTGGGAAATTGGACATTCGTAATAAATAATACGTATATTTAGCTATATTTTTAAACAAAATACATATTATACATAGTCTTGTCCAAAATATTGTTAATCCTACCCTAAGTTTTGTAATCTATGCTCATCTGTATGTATAAAACATGCTGACTAACTTATTCTGCCTCTAATGTGGTGTAATAAGGGGTGAAAATTTGTATAACAATTCATTGATGTTATATAATATATATAAACATATACATATATATTTTTTTTAAATAGCTTATGGCCCAATTTAGACATTTGTAAACAAAAAAAAATGTATTTATTTTATTCCATTCATCTCACGCGCTACCTCAACAAATTACCGCCTAAGGTCAAGTTTGAGCAGTTCTGATTAATTAGGCAGGACGTTGAAACCCCTTGAATTAATATATTTAATTTAAAACCTACCGAAGCTTGTTAAGATTCTGTTCGTGAAGAGCAATATTTTCAATGTAAAGATGCGTCCTTATCGTATCTATGGTTTAATTTATTGCTTTCCTGTAATTGCTGAATCTACAGACTGCTTGTTAGTAAAACCGGAATATAATGGACGGATTTGTGAACAAGGCTTTATGGATCTATAATCCAGCATTGAATAGGCTGTAAATGATACCTCACTGACCAAGGAGTTTATTCTCGTTCGTATGATTGTATTTATCTTTAACAGAATTTCTTTCAAAACTGCAAATTTTCTATGTCTTCTTTCAATGCCTTTTTATATCTATTTTTCAGAACATACTTTTGATTAAATTTAATGAAATTTATCTGGTGATTCAGGCCCAGGTGGAAGGCAAAAACGTACGTGGCCGACCTCTCTCGCTGGATAGACTTAATTCAAAAACTATTGAGTCTACCATGTTTAAGTGTACTTGTAATGCAATCGACTGGAATGGAAGCACATTGCTAAAAAAGCAGTCCTCAGAAGAGCTCACGACCCACCTAACATCTCTCCGGCATCCTCATCGGAGCAAACAAGACCACTCGGATAAAAGTGTCCGACTTAGAAGATGAATCATTATAAAATTTTAGGTCATAGACCGTATTTAAAATGATTAATGGAATTTTTTTTGTATTATTTGTAAGGTATTGTTTAATATAAAGTCGAAAGTATTCATTGAGCTTATATTTTTTTTAAACTTAATTAAAGTATTTACTTTTATTGCTTACTTTAATTATTTTTAACCGATATTTATTATTTCACTAAGGAGAATTTTATATGAAATACGATAAGGCTTTGTAAAATGTAAAAAATTCGTATTTAGAAATTAATTTTTTTTAGATAAAATGTGCAATACTGAATGCGATTTGCTCAAAACGTAGCTATTATTAGGTTGAAGTAAAATAACTTTATTTAAACTTGACAAGGAAAATGACACAATAAGTTATTCGGGTCATAGATAATATAAACTATGAACGAAACTGTATCTGATGGAATATGATAGTTGACAATAACGTTTAAGCTACTTTCATCATACTTTGAGGAGCTGATACTCTTCTTTTTTACAATAGGTTTGTATGGATGTGAAATTAGGCCATTTGATTCAACACTATTCATACATTCAAAATTCATTCATTCAAATATTGGTTATTCACGTCGTTGACAAGCAACGCCTATACATTACATGCAAATCGGTTATCAAACATAGTACACACCACAGAGGAATGATATTATAACTACGAGGAATACTTAACTATAGTGTACCATTTTAAATGTTCCAATATGAGCATTTTGATAAATAAAAGTCAAATATCTTTTACATACACACAGGATCATCTCTTCCTAAGATAAGCAGTTGCACTAAGCTTAGTGATTATGTCATTGGCAACAGCAGACTGATATTGGTACATATTTTATTTCAATAAATATGTATAAATATTAAATCCCGAATGATAGAGTATCAAACTCACAACCCACGGACCAGAAAGCACAGCCAGAAGACCAGAAGACACCAGCGGGCTTATCTTTCTTTTTTGCACGATTAATCTAGTTTGTTTGGAATCTCACTGATAATTCTCTTTTGCGTCTACTCCATCATTAATATATTGGTATAACCTATTTAATATTTATATATTACAAGTGGTGCCCGCGACTTCGTCCGCGTGGAATTTAACAAAAATGTTAATGTTCAGTTCGTAGACATAATAAATAAATTTCTAAAATAAAAGTAGCCTAAGTTACTCCTTTTTATATCAGCTACTTGCCAGTGAAAATCTCACCAAAATCGGTGCAGCCGTTTCAGATGTAAGGATAATCCTTCACTATAATAGCAAACATTGGGTATTTAGAACCATTAAAGTCAGATTTTACAATGAAGAGTAGTTCGGCAATTTACCTGAACAAGTCGTGCGCTCGGCCGCGTGACTTGTCCAGGTGGGGGTAGTAAAATAAAAAGCAGGCCGGATCACTTAGCGGGACACTTAGCTTAAGACGCGGGACGAAGACGGATGTAACTGATAATTTCTGAGTGCTGTATAAAACGCGAGTTTATTAAATATATGTTGATTATCACCAATTTGACTTTATACTTCACTACAGACCTTACACAGATTATCCGGAATAAACAGACAGACAGAGAGACAAAAATTGTAATAAATCTTATTTTGGTATATGTAACGTGTTCACACCCATGTATGTGCATTTAATAAAAAGCGGTTATTTTAATATTACAAACAGACCCTCTAATTTTATTTATTTGTATAGATAAACAAAATTTACATTAATTATAATAAACGAACAGTACAATTAAAATCACAATGGTTTAAAATGGTTTTAATGGGTTGATTTATTGTAGCTGACTTCTATTTTCCTTTTATTTAAGAGTTGACATCTACTTTTCTATAAAAGTTTTAGTAATTATATCATATGATAATATTTAAAACGTAAATATGAAAGAATTATACAAAAATATTGTTCATGCAAGCAAACGCAATTAAATTACAATGAAATTAAGTAAACGTCTGCCCGGAACTATCAAAACAGTTCGTAGACAATGTCCAACACAAAAGAGTACGTGTAGTTTTTTGTGTGAAACGTGTGTACGCTTTTACAAGGTATCCGGTTAGATCACACTAATAGCATATCCCCAACGACCAACGTGAAATAGCTCACTGTTGTCCTATGCGCTTTTTAGGAGACGGAGAACCTATTCCATTTGACTTTCTACGGAAACTGTTAGCATATACAGAATTGTAAAAAGGTAGTATCAATGGTGCACAGAGTGTTTCGTATTATTAGCGCTTGATTATAAGAAAATAGTATAAATAATGATAGATCATTCCATTTTTTTGAATTTCTCCTAACATGTATTTATTAACTAAAAAAAAACCATTATTTAATTTATATACATGTCAAACTTTACCAGTAAATTAAAAGAGATTTTATATAATGTGAACTATCTAGAAAAAAAAAGATCGTTCAAAAAGTTCATAACATTCATAAACATCGGATTTAATTATTCTTTGGTAAGGTAAAATAATTATCTATTCGAGATTTTGCAAAATAAATAACTGAAAAACTATCTATACTTTAAGGAAACGTCAAGATTTAAGCGAGCTTTAATAACAAAAAAAAGTGTTTGGTCAGTATGTCCGACATTTGTTTACTCCTAAAAATGACTACCATGATATTTAAAAGCTAAATTATTTTATTAAATGAATCAAACTATAATTAATTAAAGCAATATAAAACTAAAATAAAAACATAAATTAACGCTTGCGATTGGTATCAGTACAGTCAATATTTGTATATTATTATCTATGTCTTACATAGACAGAAAAGAAAAGCGCTGGAAAATGTCATTCTCGCGCTAGTTGTTTCACTTGTTTCCAATCTCATATTTTTTCATATCATATGTTGTTTCGTAAGAAGTATATCTAATAAATCTGTAATAACAATTAAACCAAATTTGATAACTTCTATTAAGCTAGTAGGTACTCGTACAAGTATGGAGGAAATGTCCTCGCTACGATCATGTAGATATGGTTAATTGCTAATAGGAGACTTACGTGTTCATAGTAGTTTCTCGACCGCATGCCGATAACTTAATTCTGGAAACGGTGGGTGGCTTATTGTTAGTCAATTTGCGGCTTTCAATTGTCTAGGATATAATAGTTTATTTCTTCACTAGCTTTAATTCGCGACTGTGTCTGTGTAGTATTAGTACTTTGGGTTTTTTTTTCGAGATTTCATCTATCTCATAAAAAGACATGATTCAAGCTTTTTTAATCCAATTATATATCATGATAATATATTTTATGATTAGAAATGAATGTGAGACTTCAATTTCCACTTGCCACTGTGTGTTAAGTTGCTTTAGTGTGTACTTTGCCATTGCCACAGCGGCACTTACTTCTCCAGCTAATTGCTTTTCTTTTATAGTGCAATGTATAAGAAAATATAGTTAAGAATTCACTATATTGTTCCATAATTGAACTAGTTCTTGTTCCACCAATGAGCTACCGTGGTTAGTGAAATGCGCAACAATTAAAGCAATATCAAGAACGAAGCGTAGCTTTTAATTGCTTTGGGTGTAAAATTTACATTACGGTTATTGAAAAAAAATTATTGATGTTTTTTTTGAATATCTTGCGGAAATAATTGTGATATTTACCTACGCTTTAACTAATGTTATGATGTGTTACATTTCTTGTGCATCTGTTCGGTAGTTAGAGCATGATCGCTTAACCCCGGGACAATGGACGTTACCCGTTGTCTTGAAGACAGAGGTACAACAATAAAACGTCACTTCATTCAATTTCAGCACAATGTAAATCATGACATCACTAAAACAATATGGCCATAAAGATAACAGGGTCGGTGAAAGGTGGGTCACATTAATCTCGTAGAAGCGCGTTTGTTCGTCTGACAGTATTCATTAGGGCACAAAGCGGAGTCTATCAGTTAGTTTCCGTGGCGCTATGGTTTAACAAATTGGTGCCGTAATGTTGGCCAGACAAAGTGCTCGTTTGAAAAGGAACGAGCGTTAACCAATTTTAAGAACTTTTGCGATAAACGAAAGACATATAGGAATAAATAACTTTATCGCTATTTTTATTGTATAACTTCACGAACCGAATCATTTTCTTTTGATTCAACTAAGTTTTATTAAAGACTGGCTAACGTGAATAAGTATAATATTTAAAAAAAAGTTTTTTTCTTCTTCTTATATACTAATTGAATGTGTTCGTAACACAGAAATTAATCGCATTTATACTTGATGATGTGATGGAAATCTATTAATTAAACTATAGATATCATCGAATAATGAAAGAAGATAGTTTGCGTCTATTGTAAATGTCATAAACATATACAATGCAATGAGGGTGGACGGATATATTACATGTTTATTATTGTACCCTTTTTGTCAATTAATTTTATAAACAATGCAGATAGAGGCGTACAGACGTATTAAAAGTTACTAACAAGCGTTATGATAAACCTCGAAGGGTGGATATGACGTCAGTAATTATGTTATTGGGGTCGTAAACTCATCATCGTATGATTAACAAATCATATTTTAGAAAAGCAGAAATAAATTTTTCCTATCTTAATATTACCAAAGAAATTTTAATCAACACGTAATGATTATGTCGTGACTTGAAATTATCTGTGTGTTAAGAAATGACCCGTTTCCTACAGTTTATATATATAAAAAAAAATGTTTATATGTACTAAGTTTATATAAGTTTTATAGTACGAATGTTTAAATTTTTTTGCCACGCTGTTTTCATCCATTTCACTCATTGTATGTTGCTCGTGATTGACTGACAGGAGGACAAGTTATATTTTTTATTTTATTGATGTAAAAAAAAAACAACAACTAATCCATACTTTCATTATATGCACTTAATATCACTTCACTCACTCACTCACTTCAGCCTAATATAGTCCACTGCTGGACATAGGCCTCCACAAGTTCGCGCCAAAAATGGCGTGAAATCATGTGTTTTGCTCATAATCACCACGCAGGGCAGGTGGGTTGGTGACCGTATGCACTTAATATGCCGAGATAAAAATTCTGCATCTTTCGGTTGTAGTTTAGTAATTATTTTAAACAATTTCTATGACAATCATTAAAAATGTCAATATTTATTTTAGCAAATAAAGAATTTGAAAAAATTGTCACTTTCTGTAACAAACATGTTGTAAAGATGTTTGTTACTTGTGATTTGAATAACTATATATCTATTAATGAACCTTTTCCATAATGCGCTCATTATACATTCGTTAGAGTAAACCACTAAAGACAGTAACTATCTATTATTCTGTGAGCTGTAATTGCTTCATAATGAGTTGGTTGAATGTAGAATTTGCAATAGAATTTAAATACACGATTCATATTTTGGATTATGATTAAATTAATGCACATCTGTTATAAACGCTCAAATTTCATTGCTTTTCAGACAAAAATATCGAATGGATGACTTTTTTACTAATTATGCTGATTAAATGTAACATGTGTACGCATTTGTTTTTCTTTTAAACGTAAAAAAAAAAACTTTAGACATGCGTATTCTACATAGATGTTGTACCTTAGTTACATGTAGTTGTAGCAAAAAAGTATATTAACCTGTTTTACTATAATTTTATTACACGAACGCTTTAAAAGAAATAACTATTATAGATAATAATAATAATAAAAAAGTCTAAATAATAAATTTGAAAAACTGTAAATAAGAGTTAGAATAAGGTTGATTACAAAAGTTATAATTATAACAACTTATCTGTTGTAGATATTTTAAGTTATTTCTGACATTGAATGCATATATAGCATTTAGAAGAAATTATTCAATTATAATAATTATTAAAATAGTAATTGTGATCGAAGGCATTTGTGTTATTTATATTTTAGTACCTGGATGACCGAGCTCAGCTCGGTATTTTTAGTAAATCGTGAAGGATTAGTAGTAGAAGAGAGAGTTAAAATGATTCGCTGCCGGTTTGGATGAAGTCTTTTTTAACCGACTTCAAAAAAGGAGGAGGTTACCAATTCGGCCGGAGGAAACTTAATATATGGAAAAGAGATATCCCTGGTGTGGTACCATGATAGCCAGGATCTGATGATGGGATCCCAGAGAAATCGAGGGAAACTCTCGAAAATCCGCATAACTTTTTACTGGGTGCACCGATTTTTAACTTAATCGAAAGCCGATGTTTATCATGTGGTAATATTTCATCGAGATCTGATTACAACTTTTGGAATAATCTTTGACAATGCGCATTTCTTGACTATTTTTTCGTGTACCTACATTATATTACTATGTCAATGTAATTGAAGTCGATTTTTTTCGTTTGTCTGCAAACACAATTATTAATAATGAATTAAGGCAAAATAAAAATAAAAAATAACGATAAATTAAAAGTTGATACAAAATACACAATTACAAGATTGAGGTAATTGCATCTCAAAAACTTATAGGCATTTTTTTCGTGTTTTATTGAAAATCATATTTAAATACGAATTACATATTTATAAAATGTGAATAATATTTTTTTTACCGACAATAATAAAAAATATAAAATCAAAAATAAAAAATAATTAAAAAATAATAATCATAAAATATGAATAATATTTTTCGAATTTACCGACATAATAATAAAGAATAAGAACAGCCTATTTAAATAAAAAATAACGAGTGCAATTAGAAAAAGAAAAAGAAAAAATAATTGATAAGAGACATGGGGATTTGAACCATGATCTTCTCGGTTGATCCCGACCGGCCGATTTCCCAACAAGCTATTGCAACTAAATAGATAAATGCGAAATTTACCTTCCTATTCTAACGATATTTTTTTCACTCCCTAAAAACAGGGATAAAACGACATTTTCTGAAAATGAATCCTAGCTAGATAGATTTATCTCCCCCGAAACCCCCTATATACTAAATTTTATGAAAATCGTTGGAGCCGTTTCCGAGATTCAGATTACACATATATATATATATATATATATATATACATATATATACAAGAATTGCTCGTTTAATAGTATAAGATATAGATATAGATCGATATAGATATAGATAGATACACATCTATAGTAATGAAAAAAAATTCACGCTTTAGGACGTTATAACAAAAAAAAACCCGCCAAGTGCGAGTTGGACTCGCGCACCGAGGGTTCCGTGCAAACAAAGTGAAAATATTTTTATTATATGAAGAAACGAAAAATTTATGCTTTTCGCAATTTTTTTTATCTGTGCTATAAGACATTGCTTTGGACCAAATTTCAAGATTCTAAGTTCACGGGAAGTACCCTGTAGGTTTAAATTCCCTTGCGAGTCTCGAAAATTTGCAGCATAAACTTTTGATTGCGTAATCTTAGAAGTTCGGTTTTTTTACAGCTCCAAGGGACAGTAGACTTGAGTATTTGATATGAATTTCAGCTTGATACTTCTACGCGTTCCTGAGATAAAAGGTCTTAACAGACAGACGGACAACAAAGTGATCCTATAAGGGATCTGATTTTTTCCTTTTGAGGTACGGAACCTTAAAATTTTGCAATGTATTATTATGTTTAAATTTATATTTGTTGTAATATACAAAATGTCAATTAAATTTCTCATTGAGTTTTCATATTTAGATGATAAATAAATGTTTCGTTTTAAGCAAGGCAAAAAATCTAAGTGAAACTGGAACTTTTAAAGGATTGCTTTTGAAATGTGAACCATCTTTGATCATCGTTTAATGTTAATAGTACTCGACTGAGCGATAATAATTTCAAACGTTTTTCGTTATTGTAGTGTTAGCGTTATTTTTTAAAGCTTTTATTTAACTGCTGTGTGCTTACGGCAGTAAAAAATGTAGCCACCCCCTCTCTTCCCGTGAGTGTCGTAAGAGGCGACTAAGGGATAACAAGGTTCCACAACCATCTTGTAACTTAAGAAGCCGTCCGATGGCAGGATAACCATCCAACTGCTGGCTTTGAAATACACAGGCCGAAGACGGGCAGCAGCGTCTTCAGTGCGACAAAGCCAGCCCCGCGGTCTTCAATCCGCCTACCCAGCGTTGTGACTATGGGCAATACACATGAGTCCACACCATTTTTAGCGCGAACTTGTGGAGGCCAATGTCTAGCAGTGGACTGCGATAGGCTGAAGTGATAATTTAAATTAGTTAATTTATCTCTAAATTTTAATTAGTTAATTTATTAATTACCAAACAAGATAGACACTAACAATAGACAGTTCTAGTCATATACAATTTTTTAAAGAACAATTACAGAAGTAAGTTAATGTTAATGGATTAATCAATCATTTTTATTTAATAATTTTAAAACAAAATAACACTTAAAAGGTAATAATTGAAACCCTATTTATATAAATAAAAAAAAAAAACATATTAAGGTACTATGACATGAAATTGTTTAAATCATTAGCAATTATATATTTCAACATTGATAATAAAAAAAAGATTAACCTATGTAAATAAATAAATAAATTAAGTAACTTGATTTGGTTGATTTTATTATTATTAAATACAATTGTATTTACTTAGCTTAAAAATAACTCAAATCTCACGACATGCTTCTGAATTATACAAATTGTGTAATAATGCTATAATTATGCTGATAGTAAATGTTTTAAAAGAAAAGTTTATTTTATTCTTTTTATCGTATTTAAATGAAAGCTGTTTTTTTTTTCTTTTTTTTTCTTTACTATTATATATTAAGTTCTTTTGTTTTATTTAACTGCAAAATAAAATGATTTACCTGTCTATTTTCATAAAATATTTCATGGTCAGTAAATCTTCGTTTAATCTTTTGAAGTACTTGTAATTGTCTCTAAAATGGTCCAAAATGAGTAATGGACCCAGAATATTAAAATTGCTTTTCTTAATTAATTTTCGCTTAAAAGATTGGATGAAGAATCAACTAATAGATAGAAGTTATATTATGTCTTAAATAAATTGCAAGTAAGTTATAATACACATAAATTGTTTTAATAGTGCGCAAATACGCAATTTTCGCATTACACATCGTTCGCTGTGAGTTTCAATGCCTTATCAGGTTGGTTGATATTTATGACAGGTGATGTGCTTATTGGAACGAAGTTCCTTACGGCAGGCTTGACATTTGGCTGGGCGAGCGAACTGAAAAAAAATGTGATACTAAAACCGTAAGAAAAATATATAGCGGAAGTGACGTAATATCAGTCACACGGCTGTATAATATGACGTTTGTAAAACTAAAATATTACTAGTAAACTTTTTTTTAAATTATTTATGTAATTTTATACTGTAGAAAAAAATAAATAAAGCCATATGTTTTTTTTTATTTCACTTAATAGTTTGAATTATTATTATTATTATTATTTTGTTTGATTTATTTTATTTTACGGTATTTGTTATTTTATAAAATACTAAATTTCCTAATAGTAGTTTATGCAACTGTCATATAATGAAGGGTATTAAAACACGAGTGTGAGTTTATGAAACGAGCGCAGCGAGTTTCATAATAGTAACGAGTGTTTTAATACCCGTGTTATATGCAGTTGCATACACTACTTTATCTTCACTAATGCAATTATTCAAACAACAAGAGTAAAAGCTGACAATAGTTTATTTATAATAATTGTTCAAATTTTGGATGGTATAATTTTGAAAGTTAATGTTAATTATTGATCCAGCAGCTGTAGCGGTCGCGGGGCAAGCAGTAGAGCTCGTAGACGGAGTCGGAATAAGTTATTATATTCTTTTTCATATAATTTTCTAGATTTTTCTGGCAAAAGATTGTGAGTTAATTTTGTTGCCAATTCTAGAATATCCGGAGGCGTACAAATATCATCGTCGCTATCCATTTTTAACTTTTAATTTATTAAATTAAATTCACGCGTACGTGTATTGTCACAGTGATTTTGTCGCCATTAAAATCTAACCAATGAGAGCGCAGCTGCGCGCATGCGCGCGATGTTATAATGAGATTTTACGATATCGATGTGGATATTATACCATCATGTGAAATTGCTTAAATTGAGTGTTTTGCTGTCTGCGCTATAACAGTAGTAATTATAAGTCAAGTATTGGAAACATAAGTAGAATGTTACAACATTAGTGTAGATAAATACTTTTATGTACTTAATTAAAAACCAATCAACAAAATTATAAAAAAATCAAGCACTAGAAAAAAAACACATGAGTTCACGTTATTTTTGGCGTAAACTTGTGGAGGCCTATGTCCAGCAGTGGACTGTATAGGCTGTAATGATAATGATGAAGCACTAGAAAATATATATAAAATGCAACATTTTTTTTTCAAATTGTGTTGCTTCTATACTATCCGAATGAACTTCGTTCCTACCTGGTGTCCCATGACACCACATAATTATTTTAAATAAAAAAAAATTAAGTGATAGTATAAATTAAGTAATTTGCTTAAAACTTTTTTGAATCATCATAGTCAGCGCGAAGCTAACACAAATACGGAAAAGTAATCGGTAACTCCAGCTGAGAAGAACAGGCCAGAATACACACACATTTTTCTTTATAAAACGTCGTCCCGCGCGAAAGCTAGCGTTACTAAACCCAGGACAGCTTTCTTTATTGTATAACGTTCTACTGAATGGCAAGCTATTAGGATTTAGTTGTTAAAGATTTTAATATAAAATGTGTTACTAGAAATTGTAATACTGAAATAAATATCTAAATAAATAAATAAAGTGAATTATCCGGTAAATAATTTTTTTTGTCTTTAAATGAAATGGTTTTGGGGATAAATTCGGAGCAATTAAAAAACCGACGCTGTCGTTCATATTGCGCAATGAAAAAGGTTCTAACAACGACGTTGAATCGCGTTACATCAGAATTATATACGTTTTAAAATACAGAACTTTTCTATTTGTCTAACAAAAGGTCTATTTTATTTATACATTGGCCTGGTTAATGGATGATTGATATAGAGTACTGACAGAGACCGCATTAAGGAAAATAAACCAAATTTTAATAAAAAATGTGTATGTGTACTTATGTACGCAAAGAAATTATACTTCATAGGCTTACTAAGTTCACGTTGCTAACTTATTCTTCGTTGACTAGCTAACTTCACGGTGTTGATTATCTGCGCGCGCATCGTAAAAATTTACTCTCATCATGTTTCCCTAACGCGCCAAGAGAACTATAACTTCAAAAAATCACAGTAACTTAGACGTTTATCTGATAAATCAGTCTTTAAATACAATTATTTATTTTGAAAGAATAATAGTCTAAATCATATTCTTTAGTCGATTGTTGTACAAAGATACATCCAATACGACCATTTTGATGTAAAAATGTATACGAAGATGACTTGCACAATATATATTATTCTCTAGTAATGAATTCTTTTATATCAAAGCCATATATACTTATTAAAGCTTATGATTAACATGTACTAGGTATATGTAAAATTATACGTATGTATTTGTATACAGTTGGCTACATTAGTATCGGATTGAAGTGTTATTAAAACAATTAAATGCACTTCATAGCACTGCTACCGAACTTCACACCATTTTTCTATATACACTAGCCATGCCGCGTGGAATTGAACAAAAAAGTTATTGTTCAATTCGCACTTATACAATAAATAAATTTCTAAAAGAAAAGTAGCCTAAGCTACTCCTTATTACATCAGCTATCTACAAGTGAAAGTCCCATAAAAATCGGTCCAACCGTTTAAAAGATTAGCCGGACAAACAGACAGACAGACAAAAATTATAAAAATTGTTATTTTGATATATGTACCGTGTATCCATATGCATTGAGTAAAAGCAGTTATTTTAATATTTCAAACAGACACTCTAATTTTATTTATTTGTATAGATTTAATTATTGCGATAATGGGCCTGACGCATTAACCTTAATGTGGCCATAACGTAAAACTTTAAGCAATATAATGACCGTTGTGTTTGATTCAATCAATTGTTGTTTCGTTTTCGTCTTACCATTGTGAATATATGTACGAGTAACAGCCGTCATAATTATATATTAAATTACCCGCAGTTTTCATTATTTAATAATATTGTTTTCCGATTGTTACGTACTTTAAAATCAGTTACAGCCTGAAAAAAATCTAACAGTTTTCGTACACGACGATGTTTCGTTTCAAGCGTTAAATAAGGTTTTATATATTAATAGTGACCCGCCCTGGCTTCGCACGGTTGCATAAACTATCAGTGTTCCTCTACTATATTATGCGTGTACTATACATATAAACCGCATCAAAATCCATTAGCCAATGATTATTTCGACATTTTATGTATCATCTCCGACAATATATTCAAAGCGAGTCAATTACAAGAATACCAACAATTGTGTCATTTTAATAATTACATATATGTACCAGGTATATGTACTGTATTTTGACTTATATAATCGACAGGAAAACATATTTTTCAGTTGGTATAAATCAGATAGAGAACATCTTCGGCGTGTGCATGCAAATGTAGTTAATTGCCAACAGAAGGCTTACGTATTCATAGGAGTTCTCAACCGCGCTGTGATAACTTAATTCTGCAAACGGAGGATGGCTTAATCAATTTGCGGCTTTGAATTGTCTTCGCTTTTATAACTTGTTCGTTCGCCTACGCTGCCAAGGATTAGTGCGTATTTGAACTGAATTACGGCCCTCTTAAGATAATACTTCTGGTTTATTATTATGAATTTATTCTTAAATCACGGATAAATAAGGAGATTTATAGTATCTTTCTGGTTTTGTTCCTATAATTTGGCGATAATTTGGTTTTTGGTGAAATTAAACTGGCTTGGCTTCAATCATATTGTTTTCAAGATAATTAATTCCGTGATATTCTGATTTATATTTTACGGTTTATGTTTAAAAAAATTACAATCGTTTGGGTTCTTCTAGAATACTACTGGCCTAGTAAGATGCTGACCTAAGATTTTTTTTGTGGTTGTTAGTGTTTTTTTAGGTAGGACACAGCAGGAAATATTTTGCTCAAAATTTGGAGCAGCACGACTGGAGAAGAACAAGTAGTTGTGATCTTCTGTAAGCTCGAGAACATAAAAAAAACGGTCTCAAGCAGCGTTCTGTTCCTGTGGTGAGTAAGGTGACCAGAGCTTCTGCGGGGGTAGAGTCAACAACGCGCTTGCTATACTTCTGATATTGCAGGCGTCTATAAGCTACGGTAATTGTTTAGTACCATTCGCTGAACCATACGCTTGCTTGCCGACTTAGTTGCATATATAATTGGAAAAAAAGTAGTGTAAAGCTACCAAGCTTTATGTATACATACATTTACAGTAGGAATTAGGTGTATTTATTTAAATTTTATTTGCATTAGTGGTGAGCGTTTTCTGCTCTAACGCACTCGTAACTTGGGTGGTCAAAGAATCTTCTGGACTATGTTGCGTTTATGTTGTTATTTAACATGAACTTCTTGTTTAAACGATAAGAGATACCTGGTTAGTAATGATACCTAATAAGAAGGGCAGTGTATTGTCTAAAAAGTGAAATAAATGTAAGCATTCCAATAAATTTAAAACAAAAAACTTAGGATTTCTCTATGAATTCTTTACGCAAGAAGATTTTTTTTTAAATTAAAATGAAAGGGTGTAGACTAATAGATAGTTAAAGCTTACTAATAAATAATCTCTTTCAGAAAGCAAATAGACTTTTACAAATAGTTTCAATACATACAATAAATAGTCTGTAAAATAAAATCATGTGTTACCTACATTTATAAAATTGTTATTGTATCGTTAAACAGAAGTGAAGAAAACGATTCATAAATACATTTTGCAAGACGTGTTTCTTTATTTTTTGTCTAATTTTATTCTTGATTATGAATAATTAATTATTGTTTTACACAAAATTGATTGAATTAAATAATAAAAAAAAGTGTGTGTCAGCTTCGGCACGCGACTAGAGTTTACCCCTACATTTTAATATTGTGATTGTCGCCAGTCTCACGTCACTGCTCGGCATTATTGTTTCACATGATTTCAAATCCTATTTTTTTTTTCGTAACACGGGTTTTATGTAGTTACTTAAGGAGTAAACTCGAAAAATCAAAAAGTATTTAATAAGCATTAAATTATCAAACAATATTACTCCAGGCGCAACTTAAGAGGAAAAAAATCGTAAACATATTATTTGTTAAATACAAATATTTATTTATAACGAGAGAAAAATACATATACAGGATATTTATAAACAAAAATAGTTAGTAGAATATAGTAGTATAAAAATGATAGAAGCTACTCAGATTCCTTAAGCAATAAAAACTCCTCTTGGTTTTCTTGTTCTTTGTTCATTGTTTACATTGTTCATGTGCTGCTATATTTATATATTCTGTTACCTAAAAACAAAGTTATAAATATATAAATAAAAACTTATGAATATATATGTAGTTGTTTATACAACTTTTTATGTGTATAAAAAAATATATTGAAACTTTCTTTAATCTATCTAGTTGTATGTTTGCAAGTAATACTAATTTTCACAAAAAAAAATTTAAGCATTCATACTATCTTATAATCTGTAAAATAGCTGTTTCGTTTACTAATATTTTGTCTGTTTGAATACGTTAATTTCACTTCATGTATATGCATCTCTTTTTAACCGACTTCCAAAAAAGAAGGAGGTTCTCAATTCGACTGTATTTTTTTTTTTTTTTTTTATGTATGTTACATCAGAACTTTTGACCGGGTAGACCGATTTCGACAAATTTTGTTTTAATCGAAAGGTGGTGTGTGCCGATTGGTCCCATTTAAATTTATTTGAGATCTAACAACTACTTTTCGAGTTATATCTAATAATGTGTTTTTACTTGACGCTTTTTTCGTCGACCTACGTTGTATTATACCGCATAACTTTCTACTGGATGTACCGATTTTGATAATTCTTTTTTTGTTGGAAAAGGGATATCCCTAGTTTGGTACCATGATAAGGAAACCAGGATCTGATGATGGGATCCTAGAGAAATCGAGGGAAACTTTCGAAAATCCGCAATAACTGTTTACTGGGTATACCGATTTTGATAATTTTTGATTTAATCGAAAGCTGGTGTTTATCATGTGGTCACATATAAATTTTATCGAGATCTGATAAACTTTTTGAATAATCTTTGATAACGCGTAGTTACTTGACTATTTTTTCGTCGATCTACGTTGTTACTCGTCGATGTAATTGAAGTCGGTTTTTTTTTCGTTTGCGAGCAAACACAATTTTGTCTCTATTTTTCTTCGCCTGATTTCGAAAGAATCATATCACACACTAAAAAACCAAACGGCTTAATAAATTCTTTCTTAGAATTTTCTTAAATAAATTATTATGAAACTATAAATGAATACACTAAACAATAGGAAAAAATAATAATAAGAGATTATAAATGAATACTTTGCTAACAGTATTATACAAAGTACTGTTTTAAAATACATAATCCGAAGTTAATGCGCTATACTAGCAATTAACAAATGATACTAATCTGAAATAATTATCATTTGTAATCAAATAAATGTGAATTATGTATTGCTAATAATAAATTGGATTAGAATATAATTGGTTAATTTTCAAACAAAATGAATTTACAGCAATATTATGGAAGTTATTAGTTAAAATACATGTATAGTATAATCCTAAATTGACCCTGTTTAATGTTATATCAGTGTTAATTACAACATATATAATAAATATCTTTTAATTGACATATGATAGAACGTTTTTCGTGTTCAAATAATTAGTTTAAAAGTATATTTATGTCAGATTAAAATTTGATTCATGATAATAAAACTATTTACTTTTCTTTTTTAGTAGCTAATGGTCTGCGTGGCTTTACTCGGATGGAAGTAAAAATATACATATATATATATATATTTGTAGATATGCTATCGACGACTTTGGAATTTCTTCGCAGTTGCATGTTTTCTCCAGTTTTTATCTCAATTGTTAATTTAGTAAAACAATACAGAAGGTAATTTTAATTCTTCACTAACACGAACTGACTACAGACAGATAACATGAACAAGAAATACTAATTATCTAAAGGAGTTGGAATCGTGAAAACAGATGATTGGTAGACGATGGATGAAATTGTTCCTATAGTTTAGATTAACTATTTATAATATAAAAGATAAAGTATCGAATGTATTGTCAAATCATAATTCTATGTTTTAAATTTAATGTTCTTTATAAGTGCTAACATAGAATAAAACCATGTAGTTACGGAATCGGGCAGAAAACATAGAAACTAAAAATTGTCAATACATTTGGAATTCATACTCGTATGACAGCAACCGTTCATTTAATTTATTACTTGTGGTACTGGTGTACCAACCTAAATATATACTCAGGTCTCCGTTTGTCGCATAAAATACTTTCTTCGACTGGTATATGATAAAAATAGAACAATTTACCTTATTTTAAATAAAAAAGGTTTTTTGTCAAAAAAAATTACCTCCATATTAAAATTTATTGACGGAAAATGCCACTAAACAAGATGTTGTTTCCACTGTATAAGTAAAATATAAATGGATGGTCAGCTTTGAAGATCTTGATT
This sequence comes from Melitaea cinxia, assembly GCF_905220565.1. Classification (NCBI taxonomy): domain Eukaryota; kingdom Metazoa; phylum Arthropoda; class Insecta; order Lepidoptera; family Nymphalidae; genus Melitaea; species Melitaea cinxia. The sequence continues at coordinate 11,429,478 of NC_059399.1, forward strand.
TGTGGATTGATTACTGCAGATAAATACGCTACGCCAAATGCTGAAAATAAATAATACTTATTAGTGCAATAGTCAAACATAGTTGCTATTTGGTCAAAGTGGCTATATAACACAATACGCGTATGAATATCATAAAAAATATTATGAGAACCAATTAATGATCAGATATAAGAACCTAAATTTCCATCTTAGTTCAGCGACAGACGGCTTAATTGAGTTTTCCAGTGTCAGAAAAACGTAACCAAATAGAGTGGATCCAGCGAGCATAAATTTTCTCAAATAGTATTTTTATAATGCATTCCATTTCAAAGTATTAAAAATCAACGATTAAGTCTGCAATTGATGACGACAAATATTTAGGGGAACTTATAGTTGTAAATTACACATGTATACAAATGTACACTCAGCACAACTTTGGGTTTATATCAACTTTAAATAAGACCGATCTGCCAGTGATCCAAAAATTATAGCTCTTTTTGTGAGATGTACAGATGGCTCGGCTTTAATAAGTTGTTTCGTTTTTAAGTGGTAGAGCTTTCTATACATATACATATTGTACATGCTTATTGTAACGTATTTAGACCTTTATACACTACTGATATTGATATCTAATGATTATTATACAGATTTTAAACCCTTTATTTTTATATGTGATTTATACTTATACGCCTCCTAGATTTATGTCCGAAAGCATTAGAGCGTGTCTTTAATTTAAGACTTCGTAATAGGTGTTGTTGCCCGATTTAAATAGCGAAAAAAAAAAATCATAGTGACGTTAGTCTATATTTCATGCCGTTGTTAGTGAACATTTTATCTAATATCAGATTAAGTTATAAGACATATTGTTAATAATATCTCGTGCTATTTATTCAATAGTGTTTAAAATACACCCATGATTCATTGATTCCTTCAGCCTGTAACATCCCACCGCTGGTCATAGGCCTAATTTTTCAAGTAGGAGGAGGACCCGAGCCTAATCCATAACGCATTAATAAAAAAATTGTTTTCAAACATGGTAAATTTATAATTAAATAAACTGACAAAAATATATAAAAAAAAAACAAAATATAATAATAATATATATATAAATACTATGTGTTTGGAACATAAAAAGATAAGCTTTCACTAAATTTTGTAAAAAAAGAATTTTGAAAGAAAAAATAAAAAACCAAAAATTTGGTTTTTTGAATTTTTTACATGAATTTGAGGTTATGTGAAAAAAATGTAGATACAAAAGTTGTAGTAGATCTTTTTACTACCTACAACTTTGCCATTGTGCTTTTTTCCATAGGACTTGTAGTTTAGCCGGAAATCGAGATAAACTGTTTTTTATCCTTAAACCCTACCACTTCCCGACCTCAGATCGCCCGTAATTTATTTTTCCTCTCATTTTTGTTGTATTCTCTTTTACAATGGGTTATCCCACTATAATTTGTTTTTGGTAATTATTGTTTCATTACGTAAATATGTAGGTACGTATTTATGTAACACGTATGGAAATATGGTAAGATCGATTATTGACCAATAAAAATAATTCTTGGTTTAATAATGACTCCTAAAGTATAACCAGTCATCATCATCAGTGACTCTTAAAGTATAAGATTGAGTTTATAAATATAAGATTATAATATTGAGTTTGAAGTTGTATTTTTAAAGAAATAACTCTCATGGCACAAAAATCGATCTAGCCTTAGATCAATCTTTCGTAATGCGTACTTTTAAATAGAAAAACATTTTCTTTTGTCAGCTTATTTAATTTCAAGAAATTATAGCCATGAATACAATACTATATTTATTAAATATATATGAAATTTAAATATATTTGAAAAAAATTTAAATATAAATAAAATTTAAATATATATGAAATAAAATGTTACTATATGTAATAAATATATATTTATTACATATGGTAACATTTTTTTGATTTAAAAATTAACAAAATTTAGTATCGAAATTTGAATATTTATGTGCGATACAATATATAATATTATTTGAATGGTATTAAAGTTACAAAATAAAAAAGAACGGTATCACTGTACATTCTTGAGTATTCCATTAAATAGAATCAGTGATTCAGATTTAGCAAATAATGTTTACATTATATGAATCGTATCAAAGTTACAAAATAAAAATTTACATCATCCACTCCGGAATACTCCATTAAATAGAGCTAGCGATCCAGATTTTACTACAAAGTAAAAAGGTCTATCGGCCTTGAAGAGTTTAGGAGGGGAGACATTTTCCACTACGATTGCAGACAAAGTTCTAATGCCGAACTCTGAAACAAAATCATAGTAATCGATATATTTAGCCATAAATAATTATTTCACCATTTATTTAACAAAAATATCGCTGAGTAAACGCATTTTAAATGTATTATTTTATTTTTAGAATATTATTGATTTAGTAATTAAGTAAATACCTACTACCTACCTTACTTGTATACAAATAGCAGAGATATTGGAAACCGTGTTTGGAAACACACAATACACAAACAGAAAACCCCCAGATCATGACAAACATCTATAAAGCCAAAACAAGTATTTGACACGTGCGGGGATCGAAGCCACAAGCGCCTGAGCAACAGCCAGTGCAGTGACCGCTGAGTCAAGAATTCGCTATATTGTTCTAGCATCAATATTGATTATAGAAATATTTCTCAATTTTTGTCACTACATCTTCATATATCACATATTTAAATATTACACACAAACCGTACACACACATACACACAACACATACACAAACACACATACACATACACAAACACATATATTATGATTTGATAAATAAAAATTTACATAAAATAAAAATGAAACAACATACAGTGATATTAGACTTTTAAAAGTACACCATTGAATAAAGTAAATGCTTTAGATTTCACGGCGAAATAAAATGGTCTATAGGCTTTAAAGGTCTTTAAGTAAGGATTTTCAGAGTAATAGACGCCAAACACTGAAATAAAACCACAGTTTTCGATAGAGTATAGCATGATTTTAATATTTTATTACTCCAAGAAAAAAAAAAAAAACTATTGAAAGACTAAGTTTTTATTTTATACAACTAGCTTGGCAAACAAGCGTACGGCTCACCTGATGGTAAGCTATTACCGTAGCTTATTGACGTCTGCAACACCAGAGCATTGCAAGCGTTTTGCCAACCCTATCCCCGATCCCCTCCAGGGCCTCTAGTTACCTTACTTACCACAGAAACAACACTCTTTGAAAGCAGTATTATTTAGCTGTGACTTTGTAAGATCGAAGTACTTCTATAGTCGGGCTGAACCAGATTTTGAGCACAATATTTCCTACCTCACCTAACCCCACCTGGTAATTGTACCACTTCACCCTACCTCAGTTAAAAAGTAGAAGAAATTATTATATAGCAAAAGCAGACAGATATAGGAAAAGCAGTCGAAGCAGAGTGCTGGAAATCTTGATGCTTTAAAAAGCATATTCTTTATTATATGTAAGAGCTGTTTCTGCTTGTGGAATAAAACAGTCATGAAGGAAATAAGCCGTAAATTTTATTAACCTTTATATAACCTTTTACTATATTCTATTTTTAGATATTAAATTAAAACAAAGGTGATTTTTTTTATTATCTTAGAAGCTTTTTTAATTGAGATAAAAAAAGCATATAATAGGCTAGGCGCACCAGTAAACGACACATGTAGTTAAAGAAAATCGATCATTATAACGTACAATAATCGGTCATGCAGATTTTTGGTGGGATGTGACTCATTACTGTCACTGTGAATTCTACCATAAACTGAATGAACCAAACTTATCGAATAAATTTTTAACGGAATTCCGTAAGGTTTGAAGCAAAGAAGTTTAATATTTAGGCTTTTTATTAGTTTTTAGACTTTTGATTAGGAATTAACATATATTGGGATGCTTGGAGCTTTTTTGGTGAAAGCGTTAGAAATGCGATATTTAAACGGTTTTATTTAGCTCACCCCGTTTGTTTTATTTTTTATTATTCTTGGGTCAAATTTAGTAATTCAAATTTCACCCTCTTCCTGTCAACCGATTAATCTGAAATTTTGTATACACTTTGGATTTTGGTGACAATACAATTATGTTTATTCATTATCATTATAAATTCAAGATGGCCGCCGCTACAAAATGGCGGATAATTTATGTTTTATTAATCCCATCAATATGGGTATCAAATGAAAGGGCTCAACAAGCAGAATACAATATACTATAAAAAATTGAAATACAAGATGGCGGCCGCTACAAAATGGCGGATAGCGTAGGTTTTATCGATCCTATCAATATGGGTATCAAATGAAAGTGCTCAACCAGTATAATCAATGTACTATATAAAATTAAAATCCAAGATGGCGGCCTCTACAAAATGGCGGATAACTTAGGTTTTATCAATCCCATCAACATGGGTATCAAATGAAAGGTCTCAACAAGTAGAATACAATTTACTATGCAAAATTGAAATCTAAGCTGGCCGCCGCTACCAAATGTCTGATAACAATTTTTTATCAATCCCACCAATATGGGTATCAAATAAAAGGGCTTGACAAGAAGAATACAGTGCACTATACAACCTCAATATTTAAGATGGGCCTTGCAATAATGAAGCACTAAATGAATTAAACAGAATGCGAAATAAAAACTAAAAACTAGAAAATAAAAATAGGTAAAAAAACTTTTTAAGTTAAACGGTTTTATGTTAAACATACATTGCAATGTTTAAGATAAATGTACTAAAAACCAAAAAATAATAAAATAGATACAGTCGTGGGAATTATAAACATATGCATAGACTATACTAAAATAAAACCGTGGGGCACGTCAATTGTCTACAAATTATCGACTTAATGTGCGATAGAAGAATTGTTTAATTCGTCGTTAAAATAGGCAGTTGGCCCGCAGACGGTGAGGAAATTACTTACTATTTTCTTGCTCATGGAAATTCCAATAGTTATACACTCCATGTAAATAAAAGAGATGTTTCAACTAGTTTATCGTTGGACATTCACACTGCTGGCTGGCGAGGAATCGTTTCACTGCTCGTAGTTTGTCTTTAATCGACAAAACATATGATAAAAGTACTACTCGCTCACCACTTCGCTGGAACACTCAGCTGGAGCATTTTCTGCCTGAGTATCGGAAGAAGCACGTTATCATATGCAGATGATATATCAAGGAACAATCCTACCACTGATTCATTCTTCGAAAAAGCAATGCGTATGTCGGTTTTAACTGAGGTAGGGCACAGCAGGAATTTCCTGCTCAAAATATGGAGCAGCCCGACTGGGGTAGTACCTCGACCTTACAGAAGACCACAGCTAAATAATACTGTTTTCAAGCAGTATTGTGTTCCTGTTGGTGAGTAAGGTGACCAGAGCTCCTGGGGGGATTGGGGATTGGGTCGGCAACGCGCTTGCGATGCTTCTGGTGTTGCAGGCGTCTATAAGCTACGGTAATCGCTTACCATCAGGTGAGCCGTACATAAAAAAAAAAAAAAAAACCACTATGAAACCCTAAAACTCGCTTATAATCGAGCTTGCTAGCTTGTTTCCACATTCTAGCCCTACTTATCACACGTTGACCAACTGCCTAATTATAGTGTAACATTACAAAACAAACATTTTAATCAACGATTGTAGACAATTGACGTGCCCCACGGTTTTATTTTAGTCTAGTCTATGCATATGTTTATAATTCCCACGACTGTATCTATTTTATTATTTTTTGGTTTTTAGTACATTTATCTTAAACATTGCAATGTATGTTTAACATAAAACCGTTTAACTTAAAAAGTTTTTTTACCTATTTTTTTTATAATTATGAAAGTTTCACATTTACTTACCTTATACAGATATTTTCTTTTGTAGGCTACACCATTTCGAAACAATTATGCAATACCAATTAATATTTCTATGTGTCACAAGTTAATATTAAAAGTTCTGTTCTGTTTGAGTGGTCTATCATGTTTCATGTAGTACAATTAATAATTTTACTATATATATATATTATATATGGACGGGAAAACAATGTTTTAGTTTTTTTTGCTAAGATTAAAATTTAGCTTTTTAGGTTAACCTTAGGTTCTAAAGCGTCATTAAAAGAGCACTATGTATCGCATTCCGCATTACTAACAAAATATTTGTCTACAGTTCATATAGATAAAAATAAATATTATGGATTAAATAATACCACATGGATACAATATTTCGTTTCTTAAAAAAAGTGTTCTTATACATGAAATACATTAATATCTTAATTGATTCGGCTTAGTCGTTAATATCAGGTATTAGTTTTGTTAAATAAAATTACTGTACTTACCGTTAGCTGCAGTGGCTTCAGCACCTTCCTCATTGACTTCAATAAATGCTTTTTGAATAGCTGAATCAATATAAAGATTTCCAACATTTTCCAAAAGGTTATCTAATCTAGCATCTTGTGGAGAAAATAGCTTTTTGACGTCTATCTGTAAAATAATATGCGATTTGATTATCAACCGACTGCAAAAAATGGAGAAGGATCTCAATTCGACTGTATTTTTTAACCGACTTCAAAAAAAGGAGGAGGTTACTCAATTCGACCGTATATATATATATTTTTTTTTATGTATGTTCGGAGATAACTTCTTCGTTTATGAACCGATTTTGATAATTCTTTTTTTTGTTGGAAAGGAGATATTCATAGTTTGGTACCATGATAAGGAAACCAGGATCTGATGATGGAATCCCAGAGAAATCGAGGGAAACTTTCAAAAATCGTAAGGGTGACTAGTAAATTTAATCATGTTTTCATTAAGTACTATAAAGCACTACTATTTAATAAATGTCTGGAGTCGATCTGATGATGGAGAAGAAAGATAGTCGAGGGAACTCTTCAACAATTTATAGCAATTACCTGCTTTTTGAACTTAATTCGTTTCTATTGATGAGAACTTTGCACCTGTATGAGTTATAAGTGCCATTACAGTCTGATGATGGAGACAAAAGTTAGTCGAGGGAACTCTTTAACGATTTATAGCAATTACCTGCTGCTTGAACTTAATTCGTTTCTATTGATGAGAACTTTGCATATATATGAGTTATATATGCCATTTCAGTCTGATGATGGAGACGAAAGATAGTCGAGGGTACTCTTCAACGACTTATAGCAATTACCTGCTGTTTGAACTTAATTCGTTTCTATTGATGAGAACTTTGCATATATATGAGTTATAAGTGCTATTTCAGTCTGATGATGGATACGAAAGATAGTCGAGGGAACTTTTCAACGATTTATAGCAATTACCTGCGGTGTGATCATCTGTCTCGCAGGACCAGGTTTGATGATAGAGCCCATAAACACTCGAGGGAATTTCTCAACAATTTACAGCAGTTACCTTTTGCTGTTTGACGACCGCTTTGATATAATGGTGCATGTGCCGTGTCGGCGGCGCCTAAACACCGACGGTCGCGGGTTCTATTCCAGCTCGGAGTGGATATTTATGTTTATATAAATATTTAATTTTGGTCTAGTTGTTAATCCTTGTGGTTCTCCCAACCTAGCCTCGGAGAACACGCTAGGCTGTCAGTCCCGGTTGTTATTACGTACACCTGATAGCGAACTTTACTCATAGTATGTCGACGCGTTAGCGCAGCGGTCACAGCGCCGGCTGTTGCGCTGGCGTTAGTGGGTTCAATCCCCGCGCACGACAGACATTTGTATTGGTCATATAGATGTTTGTCATGATCTGGGTGTTTGTGCTTGTGTATTGTGTATGTTTCCGAACTCCCGACATAAGAGAAAAAGCATCCTTGTTAGGTCTACCCATCACTAAAAATTGTAAAATAAAATAATTTTTAACAAAAAAAAAACCGACTTCAAAAAGGAAACTAAAAAGTGAAAAATAAATTTACTTAGTACAAAGTAATTCGTATTTTGATGTAGTTAATCAGAAATGATTAAAAATTTTTTATAATTTTGAAGTTGGTGCCAAGTAAATATGACAACAACCTGGCTACAATAACAAATACAAACAGCACACACACAACAAACAAGTACAAAAAATATTATTAGATATGTCAAAACAATAACAGAATAATAACAGTATTCAACCTAATAGTCAATGAAACAAATTATGAAAGAAAACTGAATACAACTTATGATTAGATACTAGAGTAGTTATGGTTTTACTTGGCACCGACTTCAAAATTATAAAATATTTATTTAATCATTTCTGATTAACTACATCAAAATACGAATTACTTTGTACTAAGTAAATTTATTTTTCACTTTTTAGTTTCCTTTTTGAAGTCGGTTTTTTTTTTGTTAAAAATTATTTTATTATGTGTTGATTTCAGAACTTTTTACTGGGTGTACTGATTTTGATGATTATTTTAATTGAAAACTGATACTTGTCGTGTCTATTTAAATTTAATCAAGATGGAAAGGAAAACTTTTTAAGTTATCGCGAATAAAGCCTTATAGTTTTGTTTTTTACCTTAGGTAAAGTTTCTTTCAAATCAGTAGTTGTCTCAATTTTAAACTTAGGAAGGTAAACTTCTACTTCAACCTCATCCATGTTCTCAGTGACCTTGTCGAGTATTGATGGGAATTTGAGTTTCTCCTCTAATTCTTGAATACCGTCTATTTCGTGAGGTAGCACAAAAACACACGACGCTTCTTCTCCTTCGTAAGGTATTTCAAGAATCTGAAAAAGTTAGCATATTTTTTAAAATTTATTTATTAGTCTATGAGAGCAGAAAGAATATCTTACCTGAGCATTAAGTTGTTTACTGTCCGTATATTTGTAATTATCTTTACTATACATGGTTGGAACTTGTTTCACAACATCTTTAGTGACATGAAAGTCTCTGTCTGTAGTTGCAAGTTTGTTAAAAGGATTTTTCCAAGTTCCCTAAATAAAAAGTTTAATGTAAAACAGATAAAGTATGGTCATAGGAAAGAAACAAAGTACAACTTGATAATTATGTTTGTACTGACCTTAAAGTAAATTGCATTGACTAAAAGCGCTCTAGTATCACCGCTTAAGCTATCTGGTGATACTAAATCTTTGATGCGATTATTAGTCTGGTTTTCAACCTGAAAGTATATTTAAAAAGAATATCTACATTTCTGAATAAGCTGGTATTGTGAGTAGGTTACTATGTATAAAATTCCACAAATTAATCAAGTAGAAAACTACCCATGTATTGACTTCATCAGCGGCTTCTTTTTGCAGCTTAAAGTTAATGTTCTGGATTTCTGAACCAAATGTGTCTCGGGTGGCGGCAGCAAATTGCGCATTTATTTTATAATTATCAGCCACGTAGATTTTACTAGCAGTATTCAGCGTAACTCCTTTTGTTGACCGAAGTTTAGAGTTCACAGATGAAAATGCAGCTTTAGTCTATAAAATTATACATATAACAAACATAAGAACATTCGCAGACGTTTTTTGCACAGTCATATAAATTAAAGAAAAAAGAAATAAACTGTCTTTGTATATATCAGTATTGTCTTACTATGTTGTCATTAGGCATTCCGATTGCATCGAGCAGTTCATCGTGGGATTCTCCGACTGAGGCTAGGGCGAGCTGCGCGAGCGGAGTCATTACAGAGTAAGCGGAGAGAACTACATTTTCATCTGGGTTTGACTTCGCTATTTCCTATGAAATGAAAAATAAACATTAATTACACAATATAATTATGTTTAAAATTTTTGAAATAAAAATGTGAAAATATATTATTTAGATGCTATAAATATTAATATTATATAATAATATTTATATGTTTAACAATATTATTATTTAACATAATATTAATATTTATTTTTATATAATTATTAATATTTATAGCATCATTGTCAAAGTATCAAATGGAGCTTATACCAAAAATATTACAGGTTTTGAGATATCGCGTTATGGTTTTTAAAAACTTTTATCTGCAATGTATGTTAGTGTGTATGAATATATGTATGTGTGTAATGTAAGTATGCTTAAAACTTACGTGGAACAATTTTGCGGTGAATTTATTGTTGCCATCATGTAGGTAGTTCTCGAGACTTTTCTCCTGAGCCGAAGTAAGGGCTGCCAGAGATAGCACTGAAAGTATTTATTAGATTTAAAGAAATGAGATTTATATTGATTAAAGACATGTTATGAAGAAGTTGAAGAGTATATAAACTTTATTGTCTGTATTTTATTTGATATAAGGTATCTAAAACTTTAAGATATATTCAATCTTTAACTATATTAAATTCTCGCCTTATTATGAATGATGTTTCTATTAATATTTAATTTATGTACTAAGTGTATAATATAATATATTATAATTTGTAAATACGTTATACTTTAAACAATAAAATAAAATACTCCTCCGTCCACACAATTTTCGTAAAAAGGGGTACAAAGTTTTTGCTTCACGTATTAATACATAGAGAAATAACACATGGCTTGACATGGTTTTTTTACTTGCTACCACATAGTATTTATAAATTTTCGATAACTATAACGACGTCAGATGAGTTAATAGCTTATGATATCAACAATTTATTTTAAGGATTGTTAAGTCAAATTTTAAAGATGCAGTATTATGTATGACTTTGGAGTCTTGATGGAAAAACTAGTATTATAAAATCTACAGATTTGGGAAATAAGGAACCAATAACGTCGTTGTCTCTCTTAATCACTTGTTATTTGGAGTTATGGTAGATTTCTATGAATAAACATAAGTGCCCCAAAATCTCTGTATTCGGTTATATTTGAAATTTGCAAATTAAATTTCGAAACTCGGTTCAAGGTCAAGTATGTATTTCCTATATATATTGTTATGGATAGTGTTTTTATCAAATAAAAAAAAATGTGATCATTTTTGTGTGTTTAATTAAGAAGTAAAATAAACCTATACGATTTATCTCATTATTTTTGTGAGTAACTTTTGATAAGATAGATTTTGAAGTAAAATGTTATTTTATAATCAACTTTTATCACTTTTTTATTCGGCAATGGAGACTAAATATGTGTGAGTGACAGATTTTTATGTGCATCACGTGTATATTTTTGACGCACGCATGATAACATTTCAAATGTTTATTTATCATTTTATAAAATTTATATATATATATACAAAGCACTCTTCATGGGTGTTTCCACCATTATAAATACAGAGAACGTATTGTTTGGATTTGCGATGATGTAATCTAATATATAAAATTCTCGTGTTTAACCGCGGTGTTTGTAGTTAAACTCCTCCGAAACGGCTTGACCGATTCTCATGAAATTTTGTGTGCATATTGGGTAGGTCTGAGAATCGAACAACCTCTATTTTACATCCCCCTAAATGTTAAGGGTAGTTCAACCCTTTTTTTTAAGTTTTAGATAAATTATTTTATATTTATTTTTTTATGATACAATATAAAAAAATACATACAACCCTAAATTCTCAACCCTCTACGATCAACCCCTATATTTAATTTGTTAATTATAAACTTTAATTTTCTTGGCAAGGTTTTTATTTTGTCAATATATAACTTATTTATTTTAAACTTCATTAAATTTTTTTTAATACATGATAGTAACGAGACAATCAACAACAAAATCAAATTAGTTAAATACTTTTTTAAAATATATTAGTTCAGATTTAGCACTTTTTAATTAGTATTAAATATAACAAACAAATATAATACAGAACTACAACTAACCTAACCTTGTTTATTTAATTTAAAAACGTTATTTTCCTCTATCGTAACTCGACATTATTATCACTATGATTTCTCTTAAAAGAAATAGGTATTTGTAATAGTTGATAATTGAATTGAACAGTCTTTTACAACATACATTTACTTTCAACTATTCAACTAATAAATATTAAAATTATATAATATTACTTACAACACAAACACAGAAGGCGCTTCATGATGACGGGACGGAGCACGCGGTCGCCGCTCACACACTAACTGGTATTTTCAAGGTGCTGGTCTTTTAAATAAATCTGAGATAATGTTTTGATGTTACCGTAGCAAACAATAAAGGCTGGGTTATCGAAGTTTCCAAGACGTATTAATTGCAGCTTCAATATAACTAAATAATTATTTTAGACTGATTACGGTTTTTCTATTTAGCACTAGCTTTGCCCGCGACTTCTTTCGCGTGGAATTTAACAAAAAAGTATTGTTCAGTTCCCAGAGCATTAAAATGTAACAACACAATAACTTTTTTGTTAAATTCCACGCGGACGAAGTAGCGGGCACCGCTAGTATTATATATAAATATACAATAATATTATTCTATTTCTTATAGGTACACCTATGCCTGTCTGTATTCACTGGTCATAATATCCTCCGCAACACGGTAGCCTGGTAGAGATCGCTTTTTAGCGATAAGGCTGCCTGTTATACAAAGCTAAGACTAATCTTAATACATTGTATTTTTCTTTGGTGTACACAATAAAGAATATTTATTATTATTACTATACATATATATGTTTGAAAATATTACAATTTTTACAGAACATATTTTTCAAGCATTCATGTCATTTTATCATAATAAAAATACAAGAATTTAAAAAAAAACTAAAACCCGACTACGACACAAAAAAACTTCACTATGCACACTTCACTCTGGACGAACTAGCGGACAATTAAGACGCTACTAATAATACCCCATTTACCTAAATATGACAAGTAGTTTGGGAGATATGAGGGAACAGATAAATGTACACACACACACACACATTCATATAGACTGTTAAAATTATAACCCTCCTTTTTCTTTGCCAGTCCGGTAATAACCCATACCTTATAGGTATGGTAGTATAAATTAATACTCTATTAAAAGTATTATACAAAATACTAATTTTAAATTCATAATCCGAAGTTAATGCGCTTTACTAGAAAATAACAAATTATATTATAACTTCAGCTTATTGCAGTCCACTACTGGACATAGGCCTTCACAAGTTTGCGCCAAAAATGGCGTAAACCCACGTGCGCTACCCATAGTCACCACGCTGGGCGAGTTGGTGACCGCAGGGCTGGCTTTGTCGCACCGAAGACACTGCTGCCCGTCTTCAGCCTGTGTATTTCAAAGCCAGCAGTTGGATCCCGTTATCGGTTGGCTTTTTAAGTTCAAAGGTGGTAGTTGCACTATGTTATCCCTTAGTCGCCTCCTACGACACCCACAGGAAGGGAGGGGGTGGCTGTATTCTTTACTGCCGCAGCCACACAGCATAAATTATTTTAATCTGACATAATTATTATTTGTAATTATCAAATAAATGTAAATGATGCATTGCTAATAATAAACTGAATAGAATACAACTTGATAATTTTCAAACAATATGAATTTACAACAAAATTATCTGAAGTTTATTTATTACTAGCTTTTACCCGTGAGTTTTGAGCGCATTAATTTTTTTTTATAAAAAGTATCCTCTCTTACTTTTATACCTCCTAAAATATGGGTACAAAGTTTCATGATGATCGGTTAAGTAGTTTTCGCGTGAAAGCGTAAAAAAACAAGTTTACATTCACATAAGTACATTTATATATTAGGGATTAGTCAAAATACATGTTTGCCATACATACATTGCCATATAATTTAGTGAATTATATGTTCATTTCAATATAATACATAAGGGAAACGTCTTTTCGTATTTTCTAGCAAAAAATTGCAATAAAATCTGTTTGCTGTATCGTTTGTAACTGGCTGGTTTTGATAACATGCAAAGGTGACATTTTAAAAATGAAATTGAAAAGTAAAAAACGGTTTCCCGCAACTTTTCGTTGGTTTATCTGTCTGCCAAAATAGGTCTAAGGGAATCTAACGAAGAAATTCGGTACATTTTAAAAGTTTTACTTTAATGATTGTGTTTGCTCGCAAACGAAAGATAGACGAAAGCCGCCGCGCGGATGGATGCGTGGCTAGGGGCAAGCCTAGTCATGAGCGTGCCACTCTGCCCTGGGACCGGGTGACCCAGAATTAGGCTAGCCCTTACCCTGGCATGCGGGGCTCTGCTGGGGTGGACAAACCTTTCCATCGCTATTCGTGGGAACGCAATGGTTAAAAACAATTTAAATAACCAAAATGGCGGCGATGTGGTTCGCCGCCTATCATGTCTCGTTCCTCGCGGAGGTGAAAAGTGGCCCATGGAGAGCCGCTTCGCTACGTTGAATGTAAGAGGAGGAATGGATGGTAAGGTAGATGGAGTATGTCAGATGATGGATGAACGATGTATAGATGTTCTATGCGTGAATGAAACTAAGAGGAAGGAATGTGACACCACAGTACATGGTGCCCTACACGGCATACTGGTCGGGAGTCCCCGAAACCAGCCGAGGCTGTCAGGGAGTTGGTGTGATTCTTTCCTCTCGAATGGTTGAATGTGTGATGGAGCATGAATGTGTAAGCCCAAGATTCCTCTGGATCAGGCTAAAAGTCGGACTCACTCGCTTTTTTATCGTTGGGGTCTACGCACTGACAGAGCTGTGCGGAGGTGAGTCATCAAAAGCCCAACACGAGAGAGAGAGGAATTTTGGGATGGCATGAGAGATGTCTTGAATAAGTGCGGAGAAAATGAACAGATCGTGATGTTAGGGGACTTTAATGGATGGGTTGGAGTGAAGCGTGATGGGTATGAAAGAGTTCTGGGTACGTTTGGGGACGAGAGAGTGAACGACAATGGGAGAAGCCTGCTTGAAGTATGCTTGGAATGGAATTTTTGCGTGGTCAACACAATGTTTGACCACAAAAAGATCCATTTGTATACAAGAGATGAGGGTGAGTCTAGACGTATGATTGATTTTGTAATAGTGGATGAAAGACTGAGGAAGAAAGTGCTAGACACTCGGGCATACCGCGGTGTAGGCCTCGACACAGACCACTTCCTGGTCGTAGCCCGAATGCGTGGTCTCTTTAAACGATGGCGACATCGAAGGGCCGAGCCTACGAGTGTTTTGGACAGAGTGAAAGTGGAAAACCTACAAGAAAAGGAAAAGAAAGACGAGTATGTAGAGAAACTGAAAGAAAGTTTTAAAGGCATAGAAGAGATAGGTGTGATTGAAGATTTGTGGGATAAATTTAAGAAAGGGGTCGTGAATGTTGCTATTGAGGTATGCGGGGTAGCTAAAAGAAGGAAAGGTAGAAAGAACTATTATAATGTGTGGATGGATAAAGATGTACAAAAGGCTGTGCAAGAAAAGAAGAAAGCGTGGTTGGATTGGTTAGCGACAAAAGCTAACCAAAAAGTTCAAAAGGCAACGGATGACGAGATAAGGGAAGTAAGAACGAAGTATAAAAGATTGAAATTAGCGGCGAAAGAAGTTGTCTAGAATGAAAGAAGAACGAAAGGATGATTTTGATAGAATGCTTACTGAAGATTTCCAGTCAAACATCAAGTTTTTCTGGAAATCCATCAAAACCGCTAGAGGAAAAACCTCTACCTCGGAACTGAGTACAATCAGGAGTCAAGATGGGAGCATTATAAAAGGAGAAGAATGTGTGTTAAAGAGATGGAAAGAGTATTTTTAAAGTTTGTTCGAAAGAGAGGAAGTGCAGGTACAACATACGGCACCTTCCAAGGAAGAGAGTATAAATGTTGATGAAAGTGAGATAAGCATGGATGAAATAGTGAAAGCGTTGAAAAGTATGAGATTAGGTAATGCTGCAGGGTATGACAGGATTACCGTCGAAATGATGAAGGCTGGACATGGCATAGTGTCTAGCCAGCTGTACCGCCTTTTTGATTTGTGCTAGCGAAATGGGCAAGTACCGGGAGACTTGTGCAAAGCCGAAATCGTTCCGTTGTACAAAGGAAAAGGGTCACGGCAAGACTGCAGGAATTACCGCGGTATAAGCCTCCTCAGCATTGTCGGTAAATTATATGCAAAAGTGTTGATTGAGAGGGTTGTGAATGAAACGGACGATAAAGTATGGGATGCACAAGCGGGATTTAGAACGGGAATGGGATGTACGGATCAGTTCTTTTCTTTGCGGTGCATAGCCGAAAAGTGTTTGGCAAAAAACAAAAAAGTCTATTGCGCGTTCGTGGATTTAGAAAAGGCCTATGATAGAGTGATGAGGAATGAATTGTGGTCAACATTGTCTGTGAATGGTGTGAGCAGTGTCCTCATACGAGCATTGCAATTTCTTTATAGGGATTCTAGTGCTTGTGTGAGGATAAAAGGAGCATACACTGAATGGTTTAATATCGAAAAAGGTGTGTTAGACAGGGATGTGTAGCGTCACCGTGGCTGTTTAATCTATTCATGGACAATTGTTTGACAGATGTAAAAAAGAATGAAAGTGGGTTGAGAATGAATGAGTTACTCGTCAAATGTCTTCTCTATGTTGATGATCAAGTATTACTTGCGTCTTCGCCCGAGAAGTTGTAGGAGATGGTCACTGATATGAGTGGAACCTTTGTAAGAAAGGGAATGAAGATTAATGTACAGAAGACGAAAGTGATGGTGTTTGAAAGAGTTGAGGCAGTGACAGACTGCAATATCGTGATTGGAGATGAACAAATTGAACAGGTGAATGAGTTTGTGTATCTGGGTTCAAAGTTTACAAGAGATGGAAAGTGTGAGAGTGATATTGAAAGAAGAGTGAATGCAGGAAACAGGGTGAATAGAGCTTTGCACTCATTTATGAGCAGTCGGAAGGTGTCTAACAAGGCTCGTTTGGCTGTGCATGAGGGGGTGTTGGTTCCGACACTCATGTACGCCACATACAACCCAAGCTAATATAGTCAGATGCTATTCTAAGGTTTTTTTGTCGTTGTTAGTGTTTATTCTGTTCGTTTATTATTTTCGCTGTGTAGCTACGGTAGAAGTCTTTCCGTGGGTGTCGTAATAGCGTGGGGTGAAAAAATAGCGTTTATTTAGGTAGAGAACAGCAGGAAATATTTTGCTCAAAATTTGGAGTTAAATCCCAACGTGGTCACCAACCCGCCTGCCCAGCGTGGTGACTATGGACAACACACATAGGTTAACGCCATTTTTGGCGCGAACTTGTGGAGGTCAGTCCAAGTCAGGTCCAGCAGTTGACTGCAATAGGCTGTAGTGATGTAATGATGATGATCGTTAAATACAAGTGAGGAAAACGATTTATACATTTTGCAAGACGTGTTTCTTTAATTTTTGTCTAATTTTATTCTTGATTATTAATAATTAATTATTGTTTTACACAAAGTTGATTGAATTAAATAATAAAAAAAGTGTGTGTCAGCTTCGGCACGCGACTAGAGTTTACCCCTACATTTTAATATCGTGATTGTCGCCAGTCTCACGTCACTGCTCAGGCGTCACTGCTCGGCGTTATTGTTTCACATGATTTCAAATCCTATTTTTTTTTCGTAACACGGGTTTTATGTAGTTATTTAAGGAGTAAATTCGAAAAATCAAAAAGTATTTAATAAGTACTAAATTATCAAACACTATTACTCCTTAAGAGAAAAAAAATCGTAAAAATATTATTTGTTAAATACAAATATTTATTTATAACGAGAGAAAAATACAGATACAGGACATTTATAAACAAAAATAGTTAGTAGAATATAGTAGTATAAAAATGATAGAAGCTACTCAGATTCCTTAAGCAACAATAACTCTTCTTGGTTTTCTTGTTCTTTGTTCATTGTTTACATTGTTCATGTGCTGCTATATTTATATATTGCTTGCTGTTACCTAAAAACAAAGTTATAAATAATTAAATAAAAGCTTACGAATATATATGAAATTGTCTATACAACTTTTTATGTGTATAAAAAATATGAATTTTTTTTTACCTATGTAGTTGTATGTTTGAAGGAAATACTAAGTTTAACAAAAAGTTAAAGTTAAGTAAAAAAAAAGTAGTTAGTCGATGAGCTCAGTAACAGTAGCATAGGGTGTTATGTAGACGGATTGAACATCAATAACATTAGTCATGCAGATGACATGGTGTTGCTGAGCCCATCGGTCAGTGCATTAGACGATTATTGTCTATATGTGAAGTATATGCTGAGGCTCAGGGACTCAAGTACAATGCCAGGAATTGCGAAATCATGGTTTTTAAGGCGTGTGCAAAAGGCTATAAAACCATACCCGAGGTAACCAGCTTTAAGTACTTGGGTCATTGGGTAACCGAGAACTTAGGCGATAATAAGGATATTGACAGGGAGCGAAGGTCGCTGTCAGGTCGCTGCAACATGCTGGCTCGCAGATTTGCACGTTGTACAAAAGATGTCAAAATAACTCTTTTTAAAGCCTTTCTGCCAATCATTTTATACGTGCAGTCTGTGGACCAGCTATAGCTTGCGTGCTTACAGTGACCTCCGCGTACAATACAATAATGCGTTCAGGATACTGTTGGGGCTGCCGTAGCGCTGTAGTACCTCACTGATGTTCGCGGAAAGGCGCGTTGATGACTTTGATGAATGATGAAGCCGACATGCGCAAGAGGTGCGCGTCATTAGTTAAGCGTTTCCGCGGCAGCCACAATAGTATACTGAAAGTGTTTGTAGATCGATGGGAGAGTCCAATGTTGCGACATTGGATAAAGCTCCATGTAATATGAATAGTATAATTATGTAATAGAATCTAAATATAAAAATGTTGTTATTTTAAATTTTCTGTACTAACACTAGGCTATAAGAAACATTGTTACTAACACTATATGGGCTAGGCCTGAAATAAATGTTATTATTATTATCTTACTGAATGTCACTCCGCCCGCCCAATACATAATAGATATATATATTATAATAACTACTTATATAAATAATATAGTAAATTTACTTATACTTACATATATAAATATAAGCGGGTGGAGGAATACGCCCCGGCAGGGAGATCAAACGGCCGGGGGTTAGGGTTGTAGGCTGAGAAACCGGCGGACAATCCTAGCCGAGTCAAGTAACACAGCCTTCTGCATCCTGGCTGCGAGCGAACCGTCCCGGATCCCCAGTTGCCTCAGATGGTGAGCGAGGCTAACCGGGATCAAACCATTGGCAGATATTACGATAGGGATTATTTCAGCAGACCCCACACCCCACATGTCGACAATCTCGTGCGCCAGATCCAGATATTTACGTTTTTTCTCAGTCTCGGCTTTCACGAGGTTCTCGTCATGCGGGACGGTGATGTCCACTAAAAATACCCTCGACCGTGCCCTGTCCATCACCACGATATCAGGCTTGTTCGCCAGTATCGTCCTGTCTGTGGCGATAGGCAGGTCCCAGTAGAGCCGGACTCCGTCGCGTTCGAGTACTGGCACCGGTGAGTATTGGTAATACGGCATCCCCTGTTCCAGGAGACCGTACATAAGAGCAAGCTCTTGGTGGAGAATCTTGGCCACTTGGTTGTGTCTGTGCAAGTACTCAGTATTAGCAAGCGCGGAACAACCCGAAAGCACATGCCTGAGTGACTCACCGGGATGACGACAGGCTCGACAGAAGTCGGGAGTGCCATCCTTCAGGACGTGCTTTCGGTAGTTGTTTGTCTTGACCACCTGATCTTGTATTGCACAGACAAAACCTTCGGTTTCCCCAAAGAGGTCGCCGAATCGCAGCCACTGCACGGAGGCCTTCTGTCCACGTGTGGTGCGTGAAGCGCCTTGTAGAACCGTCCATGCAGTTCCTTCTCCATCCATACGGTCTCCCGGTCAGAGGTGCTCAGTACGACCGGTTTCTGCCAGTTCTCTTTGGCCAAGGCTAGGGGCGTTAGTCCTTTGTCACACATTGAAACGTCACCATGCAAAGCGCTGTCCCGTCTCGTTTCAAAGTAGGCCCTGAGGCTGCACACCTCGCGGTTATGCATGGTCTTAGCGCTTAACATGCCTCGACCACCACACTTCCGCGGGATGTACAGTCGCATGACCGACGACTTAGGGTGATGCACGCGATGGTACGTCATAGTTGTGCGGACTCTTCTGTCCAGGGCGTCAAGTTCGGTCTGAGTCCATCTGAGTATGCCAAAGGTGTACAAGAGAGTGGGCATGACCCAAGCGTTATAGGCTCGGACCTTGTTGGCTCCAGACAAATAGCTCCAAAGAACTTTTGTCAGCCGTCCAAAAAAGATTTCACAAACTGCCTGTTTCATGTTCACTTCCTTCACCCCTATGCATTGTGACATGCCCAGATACCGGTAAGATTCAGCTTCGGAAAGGGTCTTGAATGATGTTAATTCGAGACTAAGCTGCGACGATTGAGTCAACTGACCCCTGTCCACATGCACGACCGCACACTTATCCACTCCAAGCTGCATCCTGATGGAACTGCTGAACTCCTTAGTGATTTTCAGCAGTTCCTGCAGGCGTGCAGCGTTAGGTGCCAGCAATTTGAGGTCGTCCATGTAGAGAAGGTGGGAGACTTTAGTACCTCCTCTCCGAAACTGAAAGCCTGTCCCTGAACGCTCCAGCAGGGTGCTTAGAGGGTTCAAGGACAAGCAGAACCATAGTGAACTCAGGCAATCACCCTGGAAAATACCCCTCCGTATCCTAATTGGGTCATCCGCGCCCGTCAGTCGCTCGCCCTGGAGACATAGGATCGTGCTCCATTGCCCCATACATACTCCGAGGAAGTCTCGAACTGCCTGGTCAATCTTGTACAGCTCGAGGACCCTCAGGAGCCATGAATGAGGTACCGAGTCGAAAGCCTTTTTGTAGTCGATCCAGGCGGCCGAAAAGTTCCGACGGTTGCGTCTGACAAGCTGGCCCGCCACAGAGTCAATGAGAAGGAGCTCCTTTGTACCGCGACCGCCTCCACGACATCCGTTCTGAGCTGCAGACAAGATATTAAACTCACCAATATGTCGTGAGATCTTACAGCTCAGAACTGACGTCAGTGTCTTATAGATGGAGGTCAGACACGTTATGGGGCGGTAGTTGGTGGGATCTGCGGTGTTGGTGGACTTAGGTGAGTGCTTAGGTGGGTGGTGACTAAGTGAGTGATCCCGGTAGTGAAAAGGTTCGGGAGTGTCTTCCGATCTATTGCCTCTTGGTATTGTCGAGCCAAGGTCGCATGGCAGACCGAGAGCCTTTTCAGCCAGTAGTGATGCAGACCGTCGGCCCCCGGACTTTTCCAGTTCGGAGCCCGCCGGACCGCACCACTGACGTCCTCCGTAGAGATGGCGATTGGGTTCATCGGTTCGATTTTAGCACATGCGTCCTGAACCGCCGCAATCCAAGGGCCCTCCTCGTGCTCCACCTCCCCTGACCATATGTTGCGCCAGAAGGCGACGAGGTCAACCGTATTCGGTTTTAGGGAAGCAGAGCTCGATATCGGGTTCTTCAGCTTTCTATAGAACCTTTTCTGATCACTCACGAAGAGGCGATTTTGTCGAAAGCGCTCAACTCTCTCAGAGTACCTGCGAATGCGCTTTCCCCATGCCGCGATTCTCTGCTTCAGGCCGTCGATGCGCTCCGTTAGTTTATCGGCTATGTCAGGCTGATTGAGGCTGATGCCTAGCCCTTTGAAGGCCATTCTAACAGAGCGCACAATCCTTGGCCTTGTGTTGCCCGACCTGAAAGCTAGTAGCCTACCAATGAGGGCCCTGGCCAGGTTGATACGGCGTTCTATTCTCCTCTTCTTTCTTCTTCTTATTATTATTATTATTAAGCCGTTGGTCCCGGTTGTTATCATATACACCTGATAGTGATCGTTACTCATAGTAGGGAATATATCCGCCAACCCGCATTGGAGCAGCATGGTGGATTAAGCTCTGATCATTCTCCTACATTTTATAATATCTAATACTAATAAAACGAGCAATTCTTGTATATATATATATATATATATATATATATATATATATATATATATATATATATATATATATATATATATATATATATATATATATATATATATATATATATATTGAGTTTCCTCCGGCCGAATTGAGTAACTTCCTCTTTTTTTGAAGTCGGTTAAAAAACACTTCATCTAAACCAGCAGCGAATCATTTTAACTCTCTCTTCTACTACTAATCCTTCACGATTTACTAAAAATACCGAGCTGAGCTCGGTCACCCAGGTACTAAAAGATAAAGTATCGAATGTGTTGTCGAATCATAATTCTATGTTTTAAATTTAATGTTCTTTATAAGTGCTAACATAGAATAAAACCATATCCCTGTAGTTACAGAATCGGACAGAAAACATAGAAACTCAAAATTGTTATTACATTTGGCAGTCGTATGACGGTAACCGTTTATTTTATTACTTGTGGTACTGGTGTACCAACCTAAATACTCGTATATACTCAGGTCTCCGTTCGTTGTTTAAAATACTTTCTTCGACTGGTACATGATAAAAATAGAACAATTTACCTGCATAATAAAATTTATTGACGGAAAATGCCACTAAACAAGATGTTGTTTCCGCTGTACAAGTAAAATATAAATGGATGGTCAGCCTTGAAGATCTTGATTTGCGGATTGATAATTGCAGATATATACGCTACGCCAAATTCTGAAAATAAATAATACTTATTAGTGCAATAGTCAAACATAGTTGCTATTTGGTCAAAGTGGCTATATAACACAATATATGTATGAATTTCACTAAAATTATTGTTGGAATCAATTAATGATCAGATAAAAGAACCTAAATTTCCATCTTAGTTCAGCGACAGACGGCTTAATTGAGTTTCCCAGTGTCAGAAAAACGTAACCAAATAGAGTGGATCCAGCAGGCATATATTTTCTCAAATAGTATTTTTATAATCCATTCCATTTTAAAGTATTAAAAAACAAAGATTAAGCCTTCAATTGATGACGACAAATATTTAGGGGAACTTATAGTTGTAAATTACACATGTATACAAATGTACACTCAGCACAACTTTGGGTTTATATCAACTCTAAATAAGACCGATCTGCCAGTGATCCAAAAATTATAGCTCTTTTTGCGACATGCACAGATGGCTTGGCTTTAACAAGTTGTTTCGTTTTTCAGTGGAAGAATCCATGATGTCCAGAAAGCGTTCGGTGATGTTATAAGCTTTCTATAGATATACATATTATACATGCTTATTGTAACGTATTTAGATCTTTATACAATACTGTTATTGATTGCTAATGACAACAATCATACAGATTTTAAACCTTTTATTTTTATATATGTGATTTATACTTATACGCCTCCTAGATTTATGTTCGAAAGCATTAGAGCGTGTCTTTAATTTAGGACTTCGTAAAAGGTGTTGTTGCTTGATTTAAATAGCGAAAAAAAAAAATCAACATTTTTGGACGTTAGTCTATATTTCATGCCGTTGTTAGTGAACATTTTATCTAATATCAGATTAAGTTATAAGACATATTGTTAATAATATCTCGGGCTATTTATTCAATAATGTTTAAAATACACCCATGATTCATTGATTGCTTCAGCCTGTAACATCCTACCGCTGGTCATAGGCCTAATTTTTCAAGTAGGAGGAGGACCCGAGCCTAATCCATAACGCATTAATAAAAAAATTGTTTTCAAACTTGGTAAATTTATAAATTAAATAAACTGAAAAAATAAATATTTCAAATAAAAAAAAAAAAATACAAAAAATACTATGCGTTTGGAACATAAAAAGATAAGCTTTCACTAAATTTTGTAAAAAGAGAATTTAGAAAGAAAAAATAAAAAACAAAAAATTTGGTTCTTTGAATTTTTTACATGAATTTGAGGTTATGTGAAAAAAATGTAGACAAAAGTTACAGTAGATCTTTTTACTACCTACAACTTTGCCATTGTGCTTTTTTCCATAGGACTTGTAGTTTAGCCGGAAATCGAGATAAACTGTTTTTTATCCTTAAACCCACTTCCCGACCTCAGATCGCCCGTAATTTATTTGTCCTCTCATTTTTGTTGTACCTATTCTCTTTCTTTTACAATGGGTTATCCCACTATAATTTTTTTTGGTAATTATTAAGTTTCTTTACGTAAATATGTAGGTACGTATTTATGTAACACGTATGGAAATATGATGACGATTATTGACCAACAAAAATAATTCTTGGTTTGATGTTGACTCTTAAAGTATAATCAGTCATCATTGTCAGTGACTCTTAAAGTATAAGATTGAGTTTATAAATATAAGATTATAATATTGAGTTTGAAGTTATATTTTTAAAGAAATAACTCTCAAGACACTAAAATCGATCTAGCCTTTGATCAATCTTTCGTAATGCGTACTTTTAAATAGAAAAACATTTTCTTTTGTCAGCTTATTTATTTTCAAGAAATTATAGTCATGAATACAATACTATATTTATTAAATATATATTTAATAAACTCATATTTATTACATATGGTAACATTTTTTTTAATTTAAAAATGAACAAAATTTAGTATCAAAATTTGAGTAATTATATGCGATACAACATATAATATTATTTGAATGGTATTAAAGTTACAAAATAAAAATGAACGGTATCACTGTACATTCCTGAGTATTCAATTAAATAGAATCAGTGATTCGGATTTAGCAAATTTAATGATGTTTACATTATATGAATTGTATCAAAGTTACAAAATAAATAGGTATTTACATCATCCACTCCGGAATACTCCATTAAATAGAGCTAGTGATCCAGATTTTACTACAAAGTAAAAAGGTTTATCGGCCTTGAAGAGTTTAGGAGGGGAGACATTTTCCACTACGATTGCTGACAAAGTTCTAATGCCGAACTCTGAAACAAAATCATAGTAATCGATATATTTAGCCATAAATAATTATTTCACACTTTATTTAACAAAAATATCGCTAAGTAAACGCATAAATTTATTATTTTATTTTTAGAAAGTTATTGATTTAGTAATTAAGAAAATAATGTATTAAATTGTATTTTACGTTACCTCACCTGTATACAAATAACTGCGATATTATAAATAAATAAATAACCGCCCCAATAGGATTTTCTATTGTGTCCCTTGATCGTGTTTGGAAACACACAATACACAAACACAAAACCCCCAGATCATGACAAACATCTATAAAGCCAAAACAAGTGTTTGACACGTGCGGGGATCGAAGCCACAAGCGCCTGAGCAACAGCCAGTGCAGTGACCGCTGGCCCAAGACTTCGCCATATAGTTCTAGCATCAATATTTATTAAAGAAATATTTCTCAATTTTTGTCACTACATCTTCATATAATTAAATATTACACGCAAACCGTACACACACACACACACACACACACACACACACACACATATATATATATATATATATATATATATATATATATATATATATAATGATTAGATAAATAAAAATTTACATAAAATAAAAATGAAACAACATACAGTGTTATTATACTTTTATAAGTACACCATTGAATAAAGTCAATGCTTTAGATTTCACGGCAAAATAAAATGGTCTATCGGCTTCAAAGGTCTTCAAGTAAGGATTTTCAGAGTAATAGACTCCAAACACTGAAATAAAACCACAGTTTTCGATAGAGTATAGCATGATTTTAATATTTCATTACTCCAAGAAAAAACTATTGAAAGAGTAAGTTTTTATTTTATACAACTAGCTTGGCAAACAAGCGTATGGCTCACCTGATGGTAAGCTATTACCGGAGCTTATAGACGTCTGCAACACCAGAAGCATTGCAAGCGTTTTGCCAACCCTATCCCCGATCCCCTCCAGGGGCTCTAGTTACCTTACTTACCAAAGAAACAACATTCTTTAAAAGCAGTATTATTTAGCTGTGACCTTGTAAGGTCGAAGTATGTACTTCCATAGTCGGGCTGAACCAGATTTTGAGCACAATATTTCCTATCTCACCTAACCACACCTCAGTTACCGCCTTAGTTAAAAAGTAGAAGAAATTATTTTATACTAAAAAAAACTGGAAAATAAATTATGATATCTTAAAAATTCTGTATCGAATGCGGAGCCTGAAATGAACTAAATGAGTTGCTAATTGGACTGGTCCGCCGTGCAAACGAAAACGGAGCAAACAATTGGAAAGATCGGTCGACGAAATTAAAAAGATACTAGACAGAAATAATCAAAGGTCGAAAAAATTGGAAAAGCTTCGAAGCAGAGTGCTGGAAATCTTGATGCTTTAAAAAGCATATTCTTTATTATATGTAAGAGCTGTTTCTGCTTGGGGAATAAAACAGTCACGAAAGAAATAAGTCCGCCAAATTTTATTAACCTTTATATAACCTTTTACCACCTACCTACCTTTTTACATTCTATTTTTTTCATCTTTTAAAAAAAAGATGATTTTTTTATCTTAGAAGCTTTCTTAATTGAGATTAAAAAATCATATAATAAGCTAACCAGTAAACGACACATGTAGTTAAAGAAAATAGATCATTATAACGTACAATAATCGGTCATGCAGATTTTTGGTGGGATGTGACTCATTACTGTCAGTGTGAATTCTACCAAAAACTGAATGAACCAAACTTATCGAATAAATTTTTAACGGAATTCCGTAAGGTTTGAAGCAAAGAAGTTTAATATTTAGGCTTTTTATTAGTTTTTAGACTTTTGATTAGGAATTAACATATATTGGGATGCTTGGAGTTTTTTTGGTGAAAGCGTTAGAAATGCGATATTTTATAATTACGAAAGTTTCACATTTACTTACCTTAAACATACGTTGTCTTTTGTAGGCTACACCAGTTCGAAACAATTATGAAATACCAATTAATTTTTCTTTGTCACAAGTTAATATTTAAAGTTCTGTTCCGTTAGAGTGGTCTATCATGTTTCATGTAGTACAATTAATAATTATATATTATATATACATCTTGTACGGGAAAACAATGTTTTAGTTCTTTTTGCTAAGATTAAAATTAGCTTTTTAGCTTAATAATAAATTAGTGATAGAGCCTACTTCATTGCCAAAACATAGAAGACCAATCCAAAAGAAACGAAATAATACAAACCACTGGGAAAATGATGCCTATATTACCATGACATGCGATGATTCCTAAACAATGCTTGAACTAATTTGTTATTATATTAATGTCAAAATTATAATCGTTTCAATCGTTTAATAAGTCCCGAGACTAACCTGGAAATGGCGCATATATTAAAAACTCTTTTGATTTTTAAAAAGTACTGGCTATCAATACAAGAATATGTGTCAAATTTTAAAAAATAGAACAATAAAATTATTGATTTTGAAACATTTAAGTGACGCTACGGTTGTAATTTCGATACAATGGAAAAAAACGAGTTTCGCGTGTTGATAAAACATTGTTTTTTAATGGGAAAAAATACCGTTGAAGCACAGCAATGGCTTATAAAATGTTATGCAGGATCAGCTCCCTCTAAAGCAACCATTTGTCGGTGGTATGCCGACTTCAAACGCGGTCGCATGGACACCAATGATGGGGAACGCTCAGGTCGTCCAAATGAAGCAGTGACTCAACAAAATATTAGTGAAGTCCTCAAAATCGTATTGGAAGATCGGAAGGTAAAAGTGCGAGAGATAGCCGAGATAGTGAAGATTTCAGCTGGTAGTGTTTTCACTATTTTACATAAAAATTTGGCCATGAAAAAGCTTTTTTCTAAGTGGGTGCCGCGTTTGCTTACAACTAATCAAAAGGAACAACGTATCAATGATTCAGAGCGATGTTTGACGCTGATGAATCATAATAAAAAGGATTTTTTACATCGGTATGTAACAATGGATGAAACCTGGATATACCATTGCACTCCGGAATCCAATCGGCAGGCAGCGGAGTGGAGAGCGGCTGGTGAAAGCCGCCCGAAGCGTCCAAAGACTCAGAAATCGGCCGGTAAGGTTATGGCGTCTATATTTTGGGATGCGCATGGAATACTTTTCATCGACTACCTTGAAAAGGGGCAAAATATAAATAGTGACTATTACATGTGCTTATTGGAGCGATTGAAGTACGAAATTGCGGATAAACGGCCTCACATGAACAAAAAGAAAGTGGTGTTTCACCAGGACAACGCGCCTTGTCACAAGTCCGTGAGAACGATGGCCAAAATTAACGAATTGGGCTTCGAATTGCTTCCTCATCCCCCTTATTCGCAAGACTTGGCCCCCAGCGATTACTGGCTGTTTGCAGACCTCAAAAAAATGCTTCAGGGTAAGAAATTTGACTCAAATAGTGAAGTTATCGCAGCAACGGAGGCTTATTTTGAAGCCAAAGACAAATCGTTCTACACACATGGGATAGAAAAGTTAGAAAAGCGTTGGAGGGACTGTATCGCTCTTGGAGGAGATTATGTTGATGAATAAAAATTAATTTTATAAAAAAGACCTTTTTTTAGTACCTTAGTCTCGGGACTTATTGAACCACGTGTTATATTTAGTTTGATATTATTAATGTATCTTTATATATATAGTTCTTGTGTGCGTGTGTGTGTCACTGAACTCCTCCTAGACGGCTGGACGAATTTTGATGAAATTTTTTGTGTGAGTTTAAGGGGATTCGAGGATGGTTTAGATTCACAATTTGGTCCACTGGATAATGTTTATTTAACTAATTTTTCATTTATAAGTAGTTGTTAATTTTGGAATGTTTTACATTGTATCCGGTAGACTGCGCTACCATCGCAGCATCAAATATTAAATATTATTCTATTTTAATTTCAGTTTGTCCCGACAGTTAGTGCTGCGATCAAATTGAGAAAAATATTTGAAATTTTGTGTTATGGCAAAATAACGTTTGCGGGGTCAGTTAGTAATATTATAAAACTATATTAATATTACCTGGTATGATACATGCCTATGAGCTACCCACTGACCCAAATTGGCGAAAAAAAAAAGCGTTAACATTAAGTTAAATTAAATGTCACAAGATTACATTCGTTAACGTAGTATTATTTGTAATTATTTCTTTTTGCACGTTTTCAGCGTGGTATTGCAACTAGTTTACTACAGGGTGAACCTTAGATATAGGTTCTAAAGCGTCATTAAAAGAGCACTATATATCGCGTTCCGCATTACTTACAAAATATTTGTCCACAGTTCATATATATAAATAATTATTTTGGATTAAATAATACCATATGGACACAATATTTCGTTTCTTAAAAAAATGTTCTCATACATAAAATACATTAATTTCTTAATTGATTTGGCTTAATCATTAATATCAGGTATTAGTTTTGTTAAATAAAATAATTGTACTTACCGTTAGCTGCAGTGGCTTCAGCACCTTCCTCATTGACTTCAATAAATGCTTTTTGAATAGCTGAATCAATATAAAGATTTCCAACATTTTCCAACAGGTTATCTAATCTAGCATCTTGTGGAGAAAATAGCTTTTTGACGTCTATCTGTAAAATAATATGCGATTTGATTATCAACCGACTGCAAAAAATGGAGAAGGTTCTTAATTCGACTGTATTTTTAATGTGTTGATCTCAGAACTTTTTACTGGGTGTACCGATTTTGATGATTATTTAAAGTTCATCGAGATCTGAGGAGGACTTTTTAAGTTGTTGCGAAAAAAAGCGTATTTAATTGACTATTATTTCGACTACCTATTATTATATTTTTGTTTTTTACCTTAGGTAAAGTTTCTTTCAAATCAGTTGTTGTTTCGATTTTAAACTTAGGAAGGTAAACTTCTACTTCAACCTCATCCATGTTCTCAGTGACCTTGTCGAGTATTGATGGGTCTTTAAGTTTCTCTTCTAATTCTTGAATACCGTCTATTTCGTGAGGTAGCACAAAAACACACGACGATTCTTCTCCTTCGTAAGGTATTTCAAGAACCTGAAAACGTTTGCAATTTTTTTATTTGATCTTAATCAGTCTATCAGAGCAAAAAGAATATCAGACTTACCTGAGCATTAAGTTCTTTACTGTCCGTATATTTGTAATTATCTTTACTATACATGGTTGGAACTTGTTTCACAATTTCTTTGGTGACATGAAAGTCTTTGTCTGTAGTTGCAAGTTTGTTAAAAGGAATTTTCCAAGTTCCCTAAATAAAAAGTTTAATGTAAAACAGATAAAGTAAGGTCATAGGAAACAAATAAAGTACAACTTCATAATTATGTTTGTACTAACCTTAAAGTAAATTGCATTGACTAAAAGCGCTCTAGTATCACCGTTTAAGCTATCTGGTGATACTAAATCTTTGATGCGATTATTAGTTTGGTTTTCAACCTGAAAGTATATTTAAATATAATATCTATATTTCTGAATAAGCTGGTATTATGTGTAGTTAAGTAGAAAACTACCCATGTATTGACTTCATCAGCGGCTTCTTTTTGCAGCTTAAAGTTAATGTTCTGGATTTCTGAACCAAATGTGTCTCGGGTGGCGGCAGCAAATTGCGCATTTATTTTATAATTATCAGCCACGTAGATTTTACTAGCAGTATTCAGCGTAACTCCTTTTGTTGACCGAAGTTTAGAGTTCACAGATGAAAATGCAGCTTTAGTCTATAAAATTATACATATAACAAACATAAGAACATTTGCAGACGTTTTTTGCACAGTCATAAAAATTAAAGACAAAAGAAATAAACTGTCTTTGTATATATCAGTATTGTCTTACTATGTTGTCATTAGGCATTCCGATTGCATCGAGCAGTTCATCGTGGGATTCTCCGACTGAGGCTAGGGCGAGCTGCGCGAGCGGAGTCATTACAGAGTAAGCGGAGAGAACTACATTTTCATTTGGGTTTGACTTCGCTATTTCCTATGAAATAAAAAATAAAATATGATTACACAATATTTCACATCAGCCTTTTACAGTCCACTACTGGACATAAGCCTCCACAAGTTCACGCCAAAAATGGCGTGAACTCATGTGTTTTCGCCATAGTCGCCACGCTGGGCAGGCAGGTTGGTGACCGCAGGGCTGGCTTTGTCGCACTGAAGACGCTGCTGCCCGTCTTCAGCCTGTGTATTTCAAAGCCAGCAGTTGGATGGTTATCCCGCTATCGGTCGGCTTTTTAAGTTCCGAGATAGTATCATAGTGGAACTGCGTGTTATCTCTTCGTCGCCTCTTACGACACCCACGGGAAGATAGGGGGTGGCTATATTCTTTAATTCCGTAACCACATAGATAACACAATATTATAATGTTTAAAATCTTCGAAATAAAAATATGAGAATATATTAGTAGATGCTAGTTTTATATAATTATAATATTTATAGCATCATCGTCAAAGTATCAATTGGAGCTTATACCAAAAATATTACAGGTTTTGAGATATCGCGTTATGGTTTTTTAAAAACTTTTATTTGCAATGTATGTATGTATTGTAATGTAAGTATGCTTAAAACTTACGTAGAACAGTTTTGCGGTGAATTTATTGTTGCCATCATGTAGGTAGTTCTCGAGACTTTTCTCCTGAGCCGAAGTAAGGGTTATCAGAGATAGCACTGAAAACATTTATTAGATTTAAAGATATTAGATTTATATTGATTAAAGACATGTTATAAAGAAGTTGAAGAGTACATAAACTTTATTGTCTGTATTTTATTTGATATAAGGTATCAAAAACTCTAAGATATATTCAATCTTCAACTAAATTAAATTCTCGCCTTATTATGAATGATGTTTCTATTAACAGTTAATTTATGTGCGTAGTGTATAATATACTATATTATATTATAATTTTTAAGTACGTTATACTTTAAACAATAAAATAAAATATTCCTCCGTCCGCACAATTTTCGTGAAAAGGGGTACAAAGTTTTTGCTTCACGTATATAGAGAAATAACACATGGCTTGACATGGTTTTTTTTACTTGCTACCACATAGTATTTATAAATTTTCGATAACTATAACGACGTCAGATGAGTTAATAGCTTATGATATCAACAATTTATTTTAAGGATTGTTAAGTCAAATTTAAAAGATGCAATATTATGTATGACTTTGGAGTCTTGATGGAAAAACTAGTATTATAAAATCTACAGATTTGGGAAATAAGGAATCAATAACGTCATTGTCTATCTTAATCACTTGTTATTTGGAGTTATGGTAGATTTCTATGAATAAACATGAGTGCCCTAAAATCTTTGTATTTGCTTATATTTGAAATTTGCAAATTAAATTTCGAAACTCGGATCAAGGTCAAATGTCTTCCAATACATCTGCGCAGGATTATTCACATGATAGAGCTTCTTTACTATAATATCATATTACTAGTATGTATTACCTATATATGTTGTTATGGATAGTGTTTTTATCAAATAAAAAAAACTTTATCATTTTTGTGTGTTTAATTAAGAAGTAATATAAACCTATACGATTTATCTCATTATTTTTGTAGGTAACTTTTGATAAGATAGATCTTGAAGTAAAATGTTATTTTATAATCAACTTTTATCGCTTTTTTATTCGGCAATATAGAATAAATATGTGTGAGTGACAGATTTATATATATATATATATATATATATATATATATATATCGAGCCTTAATTCAAATTATTATAGTGCACTGTATGCCTATGTGGTTTTTGTTATACTATACAGTATTAGTATATTGTGAATTTCATTGATAATTAATAACAAAAAACTGTCTAAAAACTCATTACCATTAAAAACATTGTAAGGTTTAAAATCACGACTATACATTGTTAAGAGAAGCACCACGACGCCATACTCTTCGATTTTATATTAACATCGTTCGGCAAAAAATATACCTACAGGTCAAGTTCACAAGTCTTTGAATCATGTAATGTAATAAAATTATCTGATGATACATCCAATAATCTTAATAAGAGAACAAGAAGACATGTTGGCGTATCATTCACAGCACTGGATGTTGCTATTATTGGGTTTGTATCGTACCGACGTTTGTCGTAGTATAGGAATTCATGCTTACTTATAGTATATATAATGATTATTATTATAAAAGTTTTTTTTAATTTGACAGATCATGCGAAGAAAAAAACAAAAAATATATGCCTTTATGATAAGTGATTTAGAGGAGGGAGGAAGGATTAGAGTAAAATTTATTCAATCTCTTTCTATATTGTTTGTAATGATAATTTGTTTCTTGACATTATTTCGTATATTCTGAAAGACTTCATATTTACTAGTACATGTCTTAAATTCTAAAAGTTCTTAAAAAACCTATCATTAACTAATTTTATTCTTCCCTTGTTGCCAGCTTCTTGTTTACTTTTTTTTCTGCTTGAAGTTTTGAAACGGTAATATTACGTAGATTGTCTCTTCTCTTGTGTCAAGTAAGCACGAAATAAATTGTTAAGCAAAAGCGTTATAAAATTCACCTTCTAATTAAGATAAGGGCGATATGTGTATCGAAATCTTAATAATTTTATTTTTAATGTATAAATAATACACAATTTAATTTGTGTATATATTAATGTATCATTAGGGGCTAATTTAATAACAACCCAAAACGCTTTTATCAAAAGTGATAATTTTGAGGAATTCTACTAGTATATTTATTAATTACTACTGGTCGCCCAGTGGTCAAAATTCAACCATAATTAATTTAAATTATTAGTTAAAACATTATTAAGGTTCTGTTATCAAACACTAAATTTCTATAAAAATAAACAAAAGAGCATATATGCGTTTGTGTGTGAAACAGATGGTAGTGTGGGTAATGTTTATCTATATTTATTTTATGTATTTTTAAGCATAATAAAAAAAAGTGCATTCTGCAATTCTTCTCTATATAAACTATAAAGGTCCGCGCATATTTCGTAAAAAGGGGTACAAGGTTTTCTCTTCACGTATTAACATATAGATGATAAGTGTACATAAAATAGATTGTTCTGGATAAACGTACGAGATAGCGCTAACTATATAATTATGCCTAAAACCAGTATAAAATGATTATAATATAGTTTGATTTTGGCTTTGCACAAAGCGCTCTTCGTGGGTGTTTCCACCATTATAAATACAGAGAACGTATTGTTTGGATTTGCGATGATGTAATCTAATATATAAAATTCTCGTGTCGCGGTGTTTGTAGTTAAACTCCTCCGAAACGGCTTGACCGATTCTCATGAAATTTTGTGTGCATATTGGGTAGGTCTGAGAATCAAACAACATCTATTTTTCACCCCCCTAAGTTATAACGTGGGGGGGGGGGGGGGGTTGAGGAAGTTAATAACATATATGGCAAAACAATGTTTGCGGGATCAGCTAGTCTAATATATAAAATTCTCGTGTCGCGGTGTTTGTAGTTAAACTCCTCCGAAACAGCTTGACCGATTCTCATGAAATTTTGTGTGCATATTGGATACATCTGAGAATCGAACAACATCTATTTTTCATCCCCCTAAATGTTAAGGGTAGCCCACCCCTAATTTTTTTTAATTTTTAGATAAATTCTTTAATATTTATTTTTTTATGATACAATATAAAAAAATACATACAACCCTAAATTTTCAACCCTCTACGATCAACCCCTATATTTTATTTGTTAATTATAAACTTTAATTTTCTTGGCAAGATTTTTATTTTGTCGTGACTTAGAATAAAAAAATTATATTACTCTTAATTTTCCACCTCTCTACGATCAACCCCTATTTTTCCATTGCAATTTTTATTTTTTATTATTTTTAATAATTTCCTTTAATTATGATTTTTTTCTCAATTCAGTTTGATCTCCTGCCTTAGCCGGTCGATAGCTGATCAACTATCAATTTAATAAAAAATATGAATAATTATTTTTGATGTTTAGATAGATATCGAGCATTGTAATTTAAGTTATATTTGTTACTTTAGTAAAGATTAATTTATTAAACTAAATAAAGCATACTTTCGTTGTCTACAATGCTTTCGATTATAAGTAAATCCCCGCACACTTATTGTACCTAGATAGTTTATTGGCAAAACAACGTTTGCCGCGTCAGCTAGTAACATTTATGGAAATTATTTTTGTTGCTTAAGGTTACTCTTGTGTGTTACATCTTTACAATACAATATTGATTTGTTTTGTAAATAAAATAATTGGTTACCCGTTGCCCTTTCGAGACAAAAAGTATAAATCTTTATTTATGTATATATATAAACGTTGTTTTTAAACTTCATTAATTTTTTTTTAAAATATATAATAGTAACGAGACAATCAACAACAAAATCAAATTAGTTAAATACTTTTTTAAAAGATATTAGTTCAGATTTAGCACTATTTAATTAGTATTAAATACAACAAACAAATATAATACAGAACTACAACTAACCTAACCTTGTTTATTTAAAAATTTAAAAACGTTATTTTCCTCTATCGTAACTCGACATTATTATCACTATGATTTCTCTTAAAAGAAATAGGTATTTATAATAGTTGATAATTGAATTGAACAGTCTTTTACAACATACATTTACTTTCAACTATTCAACTAATAAACATTAAAATTATATAATATTACTTACAACACAAACACAGAAGACGCTTCATGATGACGGAACGGAGCACGCGGTCGCCGCTCACACACTAACTGGTATTTTCAAGGTGCTGGTCTTTTAAATAAATCTGAGATAATGTTTTGATCTTACCGTAGCAAACAATAAAGGCTGGGTTATCGAAGTTTCCAAGACGTATTAATTGCAGCTTAAATATAACTTAATAATTATTTTAAACTGATTACGGTTTATATTTAGCACTAGCTTTGCCCGCGACTTCTTTCGCGTGGAATTTAACAAAAAAGTATTGTTCAGTTCCCAGAGCATTAAAATGTAACAACACAATAACTTTTTTGTTAAATTCCACGCGGACGAAGTAGCGGGCACCGCTAGTATTATATATAAATATACAATAATATTATTCTATTTCTTATAGGTACACCTATGCCTGTCTGTATTCACTGGTCATAATATCCTCCGCAACACGATTACCTGGTAGAGATCGCTTTTTAGCGATAAGGCTGCCTGTTGTACAAAGCTAAGACTAATCTTAATATATTGTATATTTCTTTGGTGTACAATAAAGAATATTTATTATTATTACTATACATATATGTTTGAAAATATTACTAGTTTTTACAAAACATATTTTTTAAGCATTCGTGTCATCATATCATAATAAAAATAAAAGAAAATTTTTATAAACTAAAACCCGACTACGACAAAAAAACTTCACTATGTACACTTCACTCTGGAGGGTGCCTCATTTAATATATTGTGACATCATATAGCCTATAACTAGCGGACAATTAAGACGCTTCTAATAATACCCCATTTACCTAAATATTACAAGTAGTTTGGGAGATATGAGGGAACAGATAAACGTACTCACACATACACACACATTCATGCAGACTGTTAAAATTATAACCCTCCTTTTTCTTTGCCAGTCCGGTAATAACCACACCTTTTAGGTGCTGAGTAGTCAGCATAAACGCAAATAAATTATAAAAAGTATAAATTAATACTCTGTTAAAAGTATTATACAAAATACTATTTTTAAATTCATAATCCGAAGTTAATACGCTTTACTAGAAATTAACAAATTATATTATAACTTCAGCTTATTGCAGTCCACTACTGGACATAGGTCTCCACAAGTTTGCGCAAAAAATGGCGTAAACCCACTTGCGCTGCCCACAGTCAACCCTGGGCAGGCGAGTTGGTGACCGCAGGGCTGGCTTTGTCGCACCGAAGACGCTGCTGCCCGTCTTCAGACTGTGTATTTAAAAGCCAGCAGTTGGATCCCGTTATCGGTCGGCTTTTTAAGTTCCAAGGTGGCAGTTGAACTATCTTATCCCTTAGTCGCCTCTTACGACACCCACGGGAAGAGTTGGGGTGGCTGTATTCTTTACTGCCGCAGCCACACAGCATAAATTATATTAATCTGACATAATTATCATTTGTAAATATCAAATAAATGTAAATGATGCATTGCTAATAATAAACTGAATTAGAATACAACTTGATAATTTTCAAACAATATGAATTTAAAACAAAATTATCTGAAGTTTATTTATTACTAGCTTTTACCCGTGACTTTGGTCGCATTAATTTATTTTTATAAAAAGAATCCTATGTTACTTTTATACCTCCTAGACTATGCGTACAAAGTTTCATGATGATCAGTTAAGCAGTTTTCGCGTGAAAGCGTAACAAATAAACTTACATTCACATTTATATATTAGGGATTAGTCAAAGTACATGTTTAGTATAATGCACAAAATGAACCTGGTTAATGTAATAAATGGGTTTATTGCCATATAATTTAGTAAATTATATGTTAATTTCAATATAATAGATTAGGGAAAAGATCTTTTCGTATTTTCTAGCAAAAACCTGCAATAAAATCTTTTTGGTTGTATCGTTTGCAACTGGCTGGTTTTGATAACATGAAAAGGTGACATTTTAAAAATGAAATTAAAAAGTAAAAAAAGAGACGGTTTCCTGCAACTTTTCATTTGTTTACCTGTCCGCCAAAATAGGTCTAAGGGGATCTAACGAAGAAATTTGGTACATTTTAAAAGTTTTACTTTAATAATTATGTGTGCTCGCAAACGAAAAAATAACCGACTTCAATTACATCAACAAGTAACACAGCGTAGGTAGACGAAAGAGTAGGTAATAGGCGTTATCAAAGATTACACAAAAAATTATCAATAAATCTCGATCAAATTTAAATGTTACCGATATTCGATTATCGACAAGAATCATCAAAATTATTTATAAAGAATAAGCTGTTACTCTTCTAGTGACATAGTCATTTGTTTGGGTTTCTGTTTATTGTATACAATTCTTTCTTCAACTTATGAATATAAAACAATAAGTTTTAATATATATTAAAATTTATTGGTTGAAAACACCACTAAGCAAGACGTTGTTTCCGCTGTATAAGTAAAATACAAATGGATGGTCTGCTTTAAATGTCTTGTATCGAAGAGGAGCGATAGCTGCTGATAAATATCTTACGCCGAACGCTGAAAATTAACAACATTATTAGTGCAATAGACAATTATAATTCATTGAATTTTATTTTAGCATTTCTTAAAGATTTTTTTTTAACAAATCTACACAAATGAATAAAATTGGGGTGTCTGTTTGTAATATTAAAATAACCGCATTTTACTAAATGCATATGGATGTATACACGCTACATTCACCAAAATAACATTTTTTACAATTTTTGTCTTTCTGTCTGTCTGTTTGTTGCGACGAATCGCTGAAACGGCTTGACCGATTTTGACAGGACTTTCACTGGCAGATAGCTGATATAGTAAGGAGTAACTTAGGCTACTTTTGTTTTAGGAATTTATTTGTTTTATAATTCTGCGAACTAAACAATAGCTTTTTTGTTATATTCCACGCGGACGTATATTATATATTATTTATAATTAAGCTTATGCCCAGCAGAGGGCGTCCGTGAGCTGATGATGATGGTATGTCGATACATGTACGTATATCTAGATTTTAGTTCGAAAGCATTTAATTGTGTAAGGTATTTACTATGTTAGAGTCTGTCTGAATTTAGAATACCTTAAAAGTTATCGATTGCACGTTTGAAATAGCAATATTTTTTTTTCACCTCAGTTAATATTTATATTATTTATAGATTTTTTAAATTTTTTGTTACTATTTGTTTTTCCTTTTGGATAAATTGTAAGTAATTTATAATTTATCGATCAATTCACAAATAGTCATCTTTTTTCAATTCTTAATTCGCATAATCACAAAAAAACTTTCAAACATAGTTAATTTATTTTTTAATAACATAATTACATTTTTTTAATTAACAACATATTTTTTTTGATATATAATACATTATACAAAAATACACGATAACTTTGAGATTTTGTTTTATACAGTTAACTAATTATACATTTTTTTTATATATTTATACATTATTCTCGCATTATCCCATTAAACAAAACCAAAGAATTAGATTTAATGATAAAGTAGAAAGGTCTGTTAGCTTTGAACACCAGGCTCGGGCCGATTACCAAAGACGCGCGAAGTCCACCAAACTCTGTAATTAAGACGTAGCCATTAGGTACCTATTAAATAATTATATACAGGCAGACAAGAGTAGAAAATATTTTGCTCATATTATTAATTAATAGTGTCTATTTTCAAACTTAGTTCGAGCATTTCAAAAATGAAATAATTTTACGCATTTTTTTTTAAATTTTCCATGAAAACATTTTTCAAAGCAGTAAAATGTAATTTTGATTGATTGTGACTGTGTATAGGACACAGGTAGAAAAGAGTAGAAAATATTTTACTCAAGATAATAATAAATAGTGTCTATTTTTAAACTTATTTTAAGCTTTTCAGGAACAAAATTTTTTACACCGTTTTTATATTTGATGAAATTGATGAGATTTTTCGAACCAGTAAAATGCAATTTTGACTGATTGTGACCATGATGTCTGCAACGTCGCCGAATTATCGGGAGTTTCAAAATGACAATCATGATAAATCCGTTATTAAAATTACTAAAGTTATTAAATTTGTTAGTATTTGTGTTTAAAACTCGTTAATATATTAATAATTGTGTTTGCAGGTAAACGAAGAAAAACCAACTTTTTAAATGAAACAACATTTTAAACGAATGAACAAACATTTTAAATGAAAATATATCTATAGGCTATTTAATTTACTTACTCAGATATGAGAATCCTTTTTTTTAATGTGATTTATGTGAAAAAAGATAACGAGATAAAGTTGCCTACCTATTTGAACCGAATTAAAAAAAAGTTGCCGGCTCTCAATTTGATTGTAATTTTTTATGTTAATAAATGACTTTTTAATAGGTCTACCGATTTTTTTGATTTTTATTATTTAGTTATTTAGAGTAATTCCAATTCGTATTTTTCACATTCTAATAAATTTCTCGTATTAAAATTGTCTTTAATCAATTTATCATAATAAGTTTACATTATATGAATCGTATCAAAGTTACAAAATAAAAATTTACATCATCCACTCCGGAATACTCCATTAAATAGAGTTAGTGATCCAGATTTTACTACAAAGTAAAAAGGTCTATCAGCCTTGAACATTTTGCGAGCGAGTATTATTCCAGATTTAACGACAATGCTGTAATCTGAAACATAACCAGATCATCGATATTATTTTTATATACAGTATTCAACCAAAATATGATACAGTAAACGTTCGCAATTATGTTTTATTTTTTAGCATGCAATTGATTTATTATGGTAAGTAAAATAAATGTAAAATAAATGAATAATAACTACTATTTTACAATACTTTACCCGTATCCAAGTAACAGAGATATTGTAGAAATATAATTATGTATATTTATTATAAATATATTATAGTAAAGATGTATATTTATTATAAATATATTATAGTAAAGATACATAAAAACGAAACGCCGCCTCGTTGGCGCAACGGCTATAGCCATGGATTGTACCTGTTGCGCTGGCGGTTGCGGGTTCGATCCCCGCACATAACAAACATTTGTATTGGCCATACAGGTGTTTGCCGTGGTCTGGGTGTTTGTGCAGTCCTTGTGGGTCTTTCCACCGTGCCTCGGAGAGCACGTTAAGCCGTCGGTCCCGGTTGTTATCATGTACACCTGATAGCAATCGTTACTCATAGTAGGGAATATATCCGCCAACCCGCATTGGAGCAGCGTGGTGGATTAAGCTCTGATCCTTCTCCTACATGGGGAAAGAGGCCTATGCCCAGTAGTGGGATATTACAGGCTGAAGCGTAATACATAAAAAACTGTTCTCGTAATTTAATTAAAATAAATGTGTTTAACTTATAGACACGGCTGTCAGTTCCTGGAGACTATCTAGCTTGTTGCTTTAGGTCATAGCCTTTGCTCTAATGTGAAGTCATATTTGTTTATAAATTTATACCTATAGTAAATAATATATAAATGTTCATGCGGAACGAGTCTATCAAAGTAGCTCATCTATTCAAACAAAATCAAATTTAAAAATGGGGTTGGTATTTTAAATAGGACTGATTTATAACACCTACAGAACTTTTCATTTGTTACGCAGTTATGAGTCGAACGTCCTATATGTCTTTAAGAAAATTTGCGCTTATTAATATTTTTTAACCGACTTCTAAAAAAGGGAGGAGGTTCTCAATTCGACTGTATTTTTTTATGTATTTTACTTCAGAAATTTTGACTGGGTAGACCGATTTCGACAATTTTGTTTTAATCGAAAGGTGTTGTGTGTCATTTGGTACCATTAAAAT
This sequence comes from Melitaea cinxia, assembly GCF_905220565.1. Lineage (NCBI taxonomy): Eukaryota > Metazoa > Arthropoda > Insecta > Lepidoptera > Nymphalidae > Melitaea > Melitaea cinxia. The sequence continues at coordinate 11,470,521 of NC_059399.1, forward strand.
TTATTTGAGATCTAACAACTACTTTTGTCGACCTACGTTGTTCGACACTATGTTTATACCGCATAACTTTTTACTGAGTGTATCGCTATTGATGATTTTTAATTTAACCGAAAGCTGGTGTTTCTCATGTGGTCACATTTAAATTTCATCGAGATCTGATAACAACTTTTTAGTAATCTTTGATAACGCGTTTTTACTTGACTATTTTTTCGTCTACCTACGTCGACTACTTGTCGATGTAATTTAAGTCTGTTTTCTTTCGTTTGCGAGCAAATACAATTATTTACATAATATTTTGAGAAGTATAATCGTTTACTAAGATGTGAAAGGATTGAAATGAGTTAACTAGTTAATTTAAGACAGTTTTGTATAAATTATCGTAAAATAGGACTTATGGCATCGTACCATGTAAAAAATAAATAAATGCTTTGATGAATTTTTTTTAGTTTTGAAGCTGAATCACGGAACTTTAGTTTTTGGGCTTTTGATTAGAAATTAGTACTTATATAATGGGTTTCTTTGTTTTATTGACGACACATTAGCGCAACGGTCACAGCACTGGTTTGTGTTGGTTCCGGATTCGATTTGCGGGGTCACATGACAAATATTTGCATTGGCCATACAGATGTTTGCCGTGGTTTAGATGTTTGTGCAGTCCTTGTGGGTCTCCCCACTATACCGCGGAGAACACGTTAAGCCGTCGGTCTCGGTTGTTATCATGTACACCTAATAGCGATCGTTATACATAGTAGGGAATATATGCGCTAACCTGCATTGAAGCAGCGCGGTGGATTAAGCTCTGATCCTTCTCCTACATACTACATGGAGAAAGAGGCCCATGCCCAGCAGTGGGATATTACAGGCTGAAACGCAGGTTTTAGTAAAAGTGAAATTCTACTAACACCTAAAAAAAATTTCAAGGAACATCACAGCAGCCTCTCGCAGTCCACTACTGGACATAGGTCTCCACAAGTTCACGACAAAAATGGCGTGAACTCATGTGTTATTGCCCATAGTCACCAGGCTAGGCAGGCGGGATGGTGACCGCAGGGCTGGCTTTGTTGCACCAAAGACACTGCTGCCCGTCTTCGGCCTGTGTATTTCAAAGCCAGCAGTTGGATGGTTATCCCGCTATCTGTCGGCTTTTTAAGATCTTTCAAGGAACAGCTTTCAAGGAACCTCAAACGTAAACTTATCTTATATAGATGCTTTCTATCATAGGCTAAGTTCTCGAAGCAATAGCTTTTAATATAAATGTGAGATTATTTTATATTTTTAACCGACTTTAAAAAAAGAGGAGGTTACTCAATTCGACCGTATATATATATATATATATATATATTAATGTATGTTCAAGAATAACTTCGTCGTTTATGAACCGAATTGATAACTCTTTTTTTTTGTTGGAAAAGCTATATCCTAAGTGTGGTACTATGATAAGGAAACGAAAATTTGATGATGAGATCCCAGAGAAATCGAGGGAAACCCTCGAAAATCCGCATATTTTTTTTACTGGCTAGACCGATTTTGATGACTTTTAATTTAATCAAAAGCTGATGTTTATCATGTGGTCACATTTAAATTTCATCGAGATCTGATCACAACTTTTGGAGTAATCTATGATAATGCGTATTTACTTGACTATTTTTTCGTCTACTTACGTTGTATTACTTATCGATCTAATTGAAGTCGGTTATTTTTTGTTTGCCGGCAAACACAATTAATTTTCTTGTTTCATTGGTTATTAGTAAATAGCATTGTCATAAACCTGAGTCGTTTTTAATGCTATTTATAATAAATAAGTACACTATTGTTTATTTGATAAATAATTAAAAAAAATGAACGATGAAATGATACAATAGTATTCCGGTCCACTTTCAATAATTTTCGTAAAAAGTGCACGTCACTGTGGAAAAAATTACAAGTTATTCCTATTTTGTTATAAATTATAATCGTTGATCTCTGATAACAGTTTAGTAAAATAAAATAGCTGCACGTACCATTTGCTGCAGCCGCTTCTGCACCTTCCTCATTGACTTCAATAAATGCTTTCTGAATAGCTGTATCTATGTATAAATCTCCAGTATTTTCTATGAGATTATCTAATTTAGCTTCTTGTGGTGAAAACAGCCTTTTGACGTTCATCTATAACATAAATATACAATTTAATTTGCAATGGCACCTTTTTATTATTCAATTCAATTTTAATGGTAAATAATAACGGTATTTTATAATGTTGGGTTACTGATATATTGCTTTGATTACTGATATATTACCTTTGGTAGAATTTTTTTCAAATCGGTTGTTGTCTCGATTTTAAACTTAGGAAGATAAACTTCTATTTCAACCTTATCCATGTTCTCAGTGACCTTGTCGAGTATTGATGGGTCTTTAAGTTTCTCCTCTAATTCTTGAATACCGTCTATTTCGTGCGGTAGCACAAAAACACACGACGATTCTTCTCCTTCGTAAGGTATTTCAAGAACCTGAAAACGTTAGCAATTTTTTTATTTGATCTTAATCAGTCTATCAGAGCAGAAAGAATATCAGACTTACCTGAGCATTAAGTTCTTTACTGTCCGTATATTTGTAATTATCTTTCCCATGCATGGTTGGAACTTGTTTCACAACATCTTTGGTGACATAAAAGTCTCGATCTTGAGTTGCATGTTTTTTGAAAGGATTTTTCCAAGTTCCCTAAATAAAAAGTTTAATGTAAACAGATAAAGAAAGGTCATAGGAAAGAAACAAAGTACAACTTCATAATTATGTTTGTACTGACCTTAAAGTAAATTGCATTGACTAAAAGCGCTCTAGCATCACCGTTTAAGCTATCTGGTGATACTAAATCTTTGATGCGATTATTAGTCTGGTTTTCAACCTGAAAGTATATTTAACTATAATATCCATATTTCTAAATAAGCCGGTATTATGTGTAGTTAAGTTAAGTAGAAAAATACCCATGTATTGATTTCATCAGCGGCTTCTTTTTGCAGTTTAAAGTTAATGTTCTGGATTTCTGAACCAAATGTGTCTCGGGTGGCGGCAGCAAATTGCGCATTTATTTTATAATTATCAGCCACGTAGATTTTACTAGCAGTATTCAGCGTAACTCCTTTTGTTGACCGAAGTTTAGAGTTCACAGATGAAAATGCAGCTTTAGTCTATAAAATTATACATATAACAAACATAAGAACATTCGCAGACGTTTTTTGCACAGTCATAAAAATTAAAGACAAAAGAAATAAACTGTCTTTGTATATATCAGTATTGTCTTACTATGTTGTCATTAGGCATTCCGATTGCATCGAGCAGTTCATCGTGGGATTCTCCGACTGAGGCTAGGGCGAGCTGCGCGAGCGGAGTCATTACAGAGTAAGCGGAGAGAACTACACTCTTATCTGGGTTTGATTTCGTTATTTCCTAGAATATAAAAAACAAAATTGAATTATATACCTACAAAGATTATTATTTAAAATAAATTTTGACTTCTTACATCAAATAAATATTTATAAGTAGTTAAATTATACAAACAATGTTATGTACATTTGCTACCAATTCTTTTCAATGCAAAATTTTGAAAATAATTTGTGTATACGTGATATTTGTATTAGCATCGCCAAAGTATCTAACATAGATTATTATATAAATGTTACAATTTTTGGGGTACCTTTATTTCTTGACATGTTTTAAACTTACGTAGAACAATTTTGCGGTGAATTTATTATTGCCATCATGTAGGTATTTGTCGAGACTTTTCTCCTGAGCCGCAGTAAGGACAGCCAGATAAAGTACTGAAATAATTGTTGTATTGAAATATTTTAGATTTATATTGTTTACAAACAACATTCGTACAGCTGAAGATTACGTAAGCTTTATTACCTCTAGATGCCTATTTTATTTTATATGATTAATTTTTACGTACGAATGAAGACTTATTGTCTTTTAAGTTTTTAACGAAATTTATTTAAATTAATACAAAGCTAATATAATATTACTTACGACAAAAACACAAAAGGTGCTTCATGTTGATTGTACGCTACATACGCTCGATGTTTACGCATTTACTAGTCGATAGTTTCAGGGGAGTTACTTTTATACAGCTACTCGATATGCCCGCGACTTCGTCCGCGTGGAATTAAAAAAAAGTTATTGTTCAGTTCGCAATGTTATGAAATAAACAAAAATCTAAAATAAAAAAAAAAATAAAAATAAAAATAAAAGTAGTAACGCCTTATTACATCAGCTATCGACCAGTGAAAGTCCCATTAAAATCGGTCCAGCCGTTTCAGAGATTAGCTGGAATAAATAGACAGACAGATATATTATATTCTTTATTGACATTGAAAAAAAAGAAACTAGTAAAAATCATATTTACGAAGAAAGTTGGTAAGAGCGAACTTATCTCTACAAGAGATTTCTACCAGTCCACCCATGATGATGAGAATTGCTGTTATAGCGGGGCACAAAAGTGCAAGAGTGATTAATAATAATGATTCTAAATCTATAAACTTATTCAGAATTAATAATATAAAATACATATATACTTGACTACATACACAAAATACATAAATACATAAATAAATACATGCATTAAGACTATATCCATTATGAGAGGTTCCTGAATTCGGAGAAAAGATGATTTCTTACCTTTTTTAAAAGCATAAACAAGAGATATTTCTTGGATCACTTTTGGTAAACGATTCCAAAGCGTTGTAGCACGTATAGTAAAGGAAATGAGTAAGAAGTTGGTGTTATGTCTGGGGACTTCAAGCATCGATGTGATGCAAGACCTCCTAGAACGTGTTGGGGTAGGAAGAAGATGGAAATGGGACCGAAGGTAGGAGGGAGAATTTTGATCACGGAGTATGTTAAAGAAAAAGAAAGAATAGAGAGACAAAAATTATAAAAAGTGTTATTTTGGTATATTTACCGTGTATAAAGCCATATGCATTTACTAAAAAGCGGTTATTTTAATATTACAAACAGACACTCCAATTTTATTTATTTGTATAGATAATAAGTTCATAAACAATATTGTCATAATGTGTAGAAAAAAATTATAGTTTTGCTATGCACCCGTAGCATTGACATTATTTGCAATAAAGAAAACTGTGTTTTCTTTAACTAGAACTAAATGGGGAAAATTAAAAACCATTGAAAATACAGGAAGATTGTATTTGAATCTAAGCTACCTAGTTTGTGTAAATAGCTTTGTTGTACACAAAAGTGTTTAATATTTAAAATTAAACATATTTCAAATTTATATTTGGAATACGAAAACAAAAACATTGTCATTGATTTTGGTGTACCTAGAAAACAACTAACATTCAGTTTTACTGCTCCCAGGTTTTCCCTGTATTTAAAGCGGTTGGAAAAGCGCTTGCGACGCTTCTAGTATTAAACAGGATAATAATAAAAACATAAAAATTAAAAAAAAAAAAACTAAAATTATATAAATATAATAAAGGTAACAATTAATACGTTTTCACTTTAAAAAATAAATAAATAAAAATGAATACAACATACATATTTTTGTTTAATTTTAGTGTTTGTAATTTTTCATGTAAGTGAATTATAATCTTTGGAGAAATCAAAGATCTTTAACATTATTACAGGCATCCATCGGCTACAGTAACCTCTTACGATCCAGAGTTCTGTACGCTTGTTTATTAAATGAGTGGTATAGAATGTCTATCATCTTTTGAATTTCTAGTACTACTTAGTAGGTTGTGAGTGGTATTTTGGTCACTAAATGTATATACATTTAGTGACCATTGTAGTGTGGCCATCAAGCATTAAGAAGTTTTAGTTGATTTGATATTATCATACGTTATTTGACACTGTATGTAGTCAAGTAACATAGCGATATAATTTCATTCCCCTTAACAATTCAAATTATAGCTTAAGGTCTTTCTATACGTTATAGTCTACAAATAATTACGTACGTAACCTAAATACTATTGGACTAGCCCATTGGTGCAGTTTGTAGTAGCAGAAAGCATAGGACAATCCGAGGCATAGATTCGATTCCTACTATGGGTATTCCTAATATGGGTGTAATATCTATATTTATTTATATAAATGGCAGGACAAAATTTGTTTAAGAGTTTTCAGTCAAGAAATTTTCATGTCAAATTGCATTTCACTCTGGTCGCTCAGTTTCAGATAAACGTGACAAATTTTTTGAAAAATTGGAGCTAGATCGACATTTGAGTAGAAACGATATAGCTGAAGATCTAAGAATTGGCCAGATCTGAGAGATGAATCAAGAATAGTTTTATCTTATTTGAAAAAGGCTTTCGATACCAAAAAGATCGATAATGGGTGTCACATAAACTTACTGAGAGAAACCTGATGACCTCTTAAGACGTAATGATATCCAACCACCGATTAAGCTGAGTTGATGTTGTGTGTATGGTAGGATTGCAATGGGATCATTCATTTTAAACTTTTACCAGTGGGCAAAACCATCAACATTTCATATTTTTTTCCTTTCAGATAAATTGTAAGTAAAGTACTATTTATTTGATATCATTTAATTAACATGCAACCGTGATTTATTGATCGATTCGTCCTATAATATCCAGGCCCCTTTTTCTTAGTTGAAGAAGTGTCGAAGATTAATTTACTACGTATAAATACAACAAAAAAAAAATCTTTCAAACGTAGTGAATTTATTTTTAATAACATAATTACATTTTTTTATTAACAACATAAAAGAACTTTTTGATATATAATACATTATGTATACAAAAATACATTCATACGACAACTTTGAGATTTTGTTTAATACGAGTAATACAGTATACTAACTATACAAGAAAAAATTATTATTCTCGCATTATTCCATTAAACAAAACCAACGAATGAGATTTAATGGCAAAGTAGAAAGGTCTGTCAGCTTTGAACACCGGGCTCGGGCCGGTTACCAAAGGTAAGCGAAGTCCACCAAACTCTGAAATTAAGACGTAGCCATTTAGGTACCTATTATATATATACAGGCAGACAAGAGTAGAAAATATTTTGCTCATAATATTAATTAATAGTGTCTATTTTCAAACTTCGTTCAAGCATTTCAAAAATGAAAGAATTTTACGCATTTTTTTTAATTTTCCATGAAAATATTTTTCAAAGCAATAAAATGCAATTTTGATTGATTGTGACTATGACGTCTGCAACGTTGCCGAATTATCGGGATTTTTTAAATGACAATCACAGAAAATTCTTTATTAAAATTAATAAAATTTATTCTTTTTGTAAGGATTTGTGTTTTGAAGTAGTTATAATATTAAATTAAACTGTATTTCAGTTGAAGAAGCTTTATTTTTAATGCCTTCTAATACTAAACAAACATTTTTAACTAAAAATATATAATCCATTTTATTAATATCTGAGATATGAGAACTTTTGTATTTTAAAGTGATTTTTGTAAAAAAGACAGCGAGATAACAATATACTATATTGTACTACAGCAAGTTTGTTAAGAATCTGGGAATAACTCTAGATCAGTCTCTCTCCTGGACACCTCAATTACGAGCACTTAGTAGAAAGATGTTTGCAGCCATCGGGTCACTTCATCGTCTTCAATACTTTCTTTCTTTGCTTATTAAAATTGCATTAGCACTCCTTTACCGATTCTTGACTATGCAGATGCATGTTTCCAAGATCTTTTACCAAGGAGAAACTTAACAAGCTTGAGTGACTCCAGAATCTCTGTGCTGTACATTAAATTACAATATTCTATTCTGTATAATATTTCGATAGTATGCATGCATTACATATAGGACACATCACTCATAATTACATTCGAAAGCTTGCTCTTATGTAAATTTGAGCGTGATCTACTTAGCAGTTTTAAGTTAATTTAATTAATTTATTTTATTTGTTTTTGGGAAACAAACGGATAGACACAATAAAATATATTAAAACAAATGAATAGTACAAAATCGAGCAAAGTTTCCACTAATTACTATAGCATGAAAGCACTCTAAAGCAATGTTTAGCTATAATAAATTTTATTACTTATGGATGTAAAATAAATAAATAAATAAAAAACCCGCCTGCGTGAAGAATAACTAATAGAAAATCAACTGAAAAAGCTGGAACAAGATAAAAATGCAATATGCACACAAAGTCAGCGAAATAAATAGAAACAATATCAAACATTTTGTGCTGTACATTTAAAATATATTAATACAGTAGTCCTTCGAAACTTTATGTAACGTCGTACATAACATGCTGTCGGAGACATGCACAAAGAGAGAATGATTTGACTTATCCTTCAATTTCATGCCTCCGACTGCATATTATCTACGACGTTGCATAAAGTTTCGAAGGACTACCGTATTAATATATTTTAAATGTACAGCACAAAATGTTTGATATTGTTTCTATTTATTTCGCTGACTTTGTGTGCCTATTGCATTTTTATCTTGTTCCAGCTTTTTCAGTTGATTTTCTATTAGTTATTCTTCACGCAGGCGGGTTATTTATTTATTTATTTTTAATTATTATTTTATTTATGTCTTTTTAGTCAGACAAATTACGTAATCGGTTCAATTCATTAAAATAGTTTACATCATGTGGTTGATTAAGTAATTTTTTAGGGTCAAGAGAACTGATAGCAAGCCCGGAGAAAGATCTCACTCTGCTCAAAGCAACGTAAGCCTGACCTTTAGCAAATAGGTGACTGCTTAAGTCAACAACTATTAGTTTTAATATAATAAAATTATTATTAAAATTATTTGTTTGTATTTGGTATTATGTATTTGTTATTGATTTTATTAATGTAATTGTAAATTGGTGTGACATTTATTAATTTTTTATTTGTAATTTTAATTGTATGTTTTTTTTAACCATTGTATTTTATTAGAAAGGCTACATACACCCCGAAGTTGATCGTCGCCTAGGAGGCGAGTTTGACATGGCATAGGCGTGGGAAAGAGCAAAGTCCACATTTTTTAAACTTTAATATTGTATTTCTGTATTAGTATTACGGTAATAATAATCATGATATACTTTTTTAAAATCCTTGTATTGTGCCCTTCAATTTGATACCCATATTGTAGTAGTATTCGAGAAAAAATTTTTTTTCATTAAATACAATGGCTTCGCGCAGCCGCCATGTTTGATTTTTTTTTAATGTCACCTATCTAAGAACACTTGGGCAGCTAAGACGAACCCAACGATACCTCAATTATGTAAATCCGTTTAGTGGTTCTGGAAATATGAGGTAGTAAAGAATATTACATACATACATACATACATACATACAAGATACGCGCGAAAAACATAACCCTTCCTTGGCAGTCGGGTAATAAAAAGAAATTGTATCGGATAGTTTAAAGTTGGTATATTTTTGCAGAAATTATTCTATAACATTTTTATCATATAAACATAGTGCTGTGTGGCTACGGTACTAAAGAATTTAGCCACCCCCTCTCTTCCCGTGGGTGTCGTAAGAGGTGACTAAGGGATAACAAGGTTGCACAACCACCTTGGAACTTAAGAAGCTGACCGATGGCGGGATAACCATCCAACTGCTGGCTTTGAAATACACAGGCCGAAGACGGGCAGCAGCGTCTTTGGTGCGACAAAGCCAGTACTGCGGTCACCAACCCGCCTGCCCAGCGTGGTGACTATGGGCAAAACACATGAGTTCACGTTAATTTTGGCGTAAACTTGTGGAGGCCTATGTCCAGCATTGGACTGTATAGGCTGTAATGATTCATAGATAGTATATAGTTTGCTCGTTTGTTTTTCTGTATATTCGCAATAAACTCAAAAATTATTGAACAGTTTTAAGCAGTTTTTAATACTAGATACAGTGATTTGAGATAAAGGTTTAAGTACAAAATTTATTAACAGGATTAATTGCTATAAAATAAGCCACCTAGTTAGAACACCACTTTTCATTGAAAATGGGGATAGTTCCCCTTTTATACAAAAAAGCTCTTGATGGCATATGATGATACTTGCATGTCCTTTGAGGATAGCCCATTATTCTCACTCAAACTTCTGCAATAATCCTACGTCCTTCTTTGCCTTTAAGAATATTATACTATTCGTCCGAAGTTAGGGTGGGTCTCTAGTCGTTAAAATAATTTCAAAATCTTAAATCTTAGTAGTGAATTTTACTTTAATTCTCTATGACCAATATCGAACACTATCAAAATTGATCTTATTTCATACATACATATTCTTTATATTAAGTAATTTTAATACATTTAATGTTCTTACGACTATACGGCTGAATTAATAAAAATATATTAACATAACAATAGAAAAAAACGTAAAAAAAAAGTTGTCACATTTGACGGTATTTTTAATTAGAAAAGCATTCGATTGCCAGCTTGCTTAATTCCGAGAAAGCATAGTCATGAATAAAACAGTGATGTAAATTTCACGTAATAACATTCTCTTTAATTAATATATCAAATAATGAATGGTATCAAAGTTACAAAATAAAAATTTACATCATCCACTCCGGAATACTCCATTAAATAGAGCTAGTGATCCAGATTTTACTACAAAGTAAAAAGGTCTATCGGCCTTGAACAGTTTGCGAGGGAGTATCTCAACTAAAGATACTAAGGTAACGCTGAAACCTGAAACAAACCCATATCATCGATATTATTTCGTATAAAGTATTCAACAAAAATTTGGTAAAGTAAGCGTTCGCAATTATGTTTTACTTTTTATCATGCAATTGATTTCGTATGGTAAATGAAATAAATACCGTATCCAAGTAACAGAGATATTGTAGAAATATAATTATTATAATAATGAAAAAAGTAAACGTGTTTGCTTGCAAATGAAAAAAAACCGACTTCAATTAAAACGACAAGTAATTACAACAACGTAAGTAGACAAAAAAAAATAGTTAAGTAAATACGTGCTATTAAAGATTACTTAAAAAGTAGTTATCAGATCTCAACCAAATTTTAACAAAACTATATGACAAGCATTAGCTTTCGATTAAAGTGAGAAACATCAAAATGTGAACCCAGTGAAAAGTTATGCGATTTAATACAACGTGGACCGGCGAAAAAATTGTCAAGTAAGTACGCATTATTAGATATAACTCTAAAAGTACTTGTCAGATCTCAATTAAATTTAAGTGAGACCAGATGACACTCAATAAAAAAAAAATACAATCGAATTAAGAACCTCCTCCTTTTTCTGTCGGTTAAAAGAATAAATGTTTTAATGAAATTCTGTTAGGTTTGAAGCTGAAGCACGGAACTTTAGTTTTTGAGCTTTTGATTAAAAATTTGTATATATTGGGTTTCTTGGAAAGTTATTTCAGTAAAAACGAAATTCTATTAACACCTAAAAAATTTTTCAAGCAACCTTAAACGTAAACTTACCTTAAATAGATGAATTCTTTCATAGGCTAAACCAGCAAACATTTTCAAAGCAATAGCTTATTATGGATTTCTATGTCACACTACTCTTTAAAGTATGGCTTTTCCATTAAAGTTGCTTATTATGTTTTATTTTAGTATAACTAAGAATATTTTTGTTAATTTAAAATTATGTTTAATGTGTAGAGGAATTAATCGTTGCATCATATTTTGTGTAAATTATTAATATGTGATATTATAATACGAGTTTATTATCACCAGACACATGGAACACATGAGACACGTGGATATGGAAAAATGCTTCCAGAATTTCTTAAATAGTGTCAACATTAAAAATAAATTACATTTAACAAGGCTACTAGTGTAGTATTAAGTGCAATATTTTTTGTTGCTGCTTTGACAGGTTTTCAGAAAAGTATTTTAACTAGTTTACTACGCAGTTAACCTTATATGAAGTTGAATATTATGAAGTGACTTTAAATGAACGTATTGTGTTTCGGTCTACTTTAAACAATTTTCGAAAAAGGACAAGTTAATATGGAAGAAAAAATAGAATTTATTACTACTTTGTTATAAGTTATAATCGTTGATCTCTGATAACAGTTTAGTAAAATAAAATAGCTGCACGTACCATTTGCTGCAGCCGCTTCTGCACCTTCCTCATTGACTTCAATAAATGCTTTCTGAATAGCTTTATCTATGTATAAATCTCCAGTGTTTTCTATGAGATTATCTAATTTAGCTTCTTGTGGTGAAAACAGCCTTTTGACGTTCATCTATAACATAAATATGTTAGTTATGAGGAGCAATAGGTTAGCGTGGTATGGGCATGTAATGAGGAGGGATGACCGCTATGTCGGTAAAAGAATGTTAGGGATGAATGTCGAAGGACGAAGAGCGATCGGCAGACCGAAAAAGCGATGGATGGATTGTGTGAGTGAGGATATGAGAAAGAAAGGAGTAAGCACTGAAGTGACGAATAATAGAGAGGAATGGAAGAGGAAAACATGTTGTGCCGACCCTACATAAGTGGGATAAGGGCAGGAAGATGATGATCTATAACATAAATATACAATTTAATTTGCAATGGCACCTTTTTATTATTCAATTCAATTTTAATGGTAAATTATATAGGTATTTTATAATGTTTGGTTACTGATATAATGCTTATTACCTTTGGTAGAATTTTTTTCAAATCGGTTGTTGTCTCGATTTTAAACTTAGGAAGGTAAACTTCTACTTCAACCTCATCCATGTTCTCAGTGACCTTGTCGAGTATTGATGGGTCTTTAAGTTTCTCTTCTAATTCTTGAATACCGTCTATTTCGTGAGGTAGCACAAAAACACACGACGATTCTTCTCCTTCGTAAGGTATTTCAAGAACCTGAAAACGTTAGCAATTTTTTTATTTGTTTTTAATCGTTCTATGAGACCAGAAAGAATATCAGACTTACCTGAGCATTAAGTTCTTTACTGTCCGTATATTTGTAATTATCTTTCCCATGCATGGTTGGAACTTGTTTCACAACATCTTTAGTGATATAAAAGTCTCGGTCTTGAGTTGCATGTTTTTTGAAAGGATTTTTCCAAGTTCCCTAAATAAAAAATGTAAACATAAAATAAACGAAATAATTCTGCATCATACATTGAAAATAAACAAAGTGCAAGTACATAATTATATCAGTTACCTTAAAGTAAATCGCATTGACTAAAAGCGCTCTAGTATCACCGTTTAAGCTGTCTGGTGATACTAAATTTTTAATGCGATTGTTAGTTTGATTTTCAACCTGAAAGAATATTTAACTTTATATAAGTTATGGTGTATCTAAAATTAAGAAATTTTAAAAGAATGAAAATAATATTAATCATCTAAAAGATTACCCAACTATTGACTTCATCAGCGGCCTTTTGTTGCTGATTAAAATTAATGTTTTGAACTTCTGATCCAAATGTGTTTCTGGTTATGTCTGCAAATTTCGCATTTATTTTGTAATTTTCTGCCACGTAGATTTTACTAGCAGTACTCAGCGCAACACCTCTTGTTTTCCGCAGTTTTGAGTTCACATGGGAAAATGCAGCTTTTGTCTATAACATCGTACATACAACCCCCAAATAAAAAAGGCAATAAGAAAGAAATTAAACAATTTTTATAAATATTATTTTCGTTTTACTATGTTATCGTTAGGCATTCCAATAGCATCGAGCAGTTCATCATGAGATTCTCCGACTGAAGCTAGCGCGAGCTGCGCGAGAGGTGTCATTACAGAGAAAGCGGAGAGCACTATATTCTCATCTGGCTTTGATTTCGCTATTTCCTAGAATATAAAAAATTGATTACACATTACTACAGTTAGAGGTGAAAGAGATGGATCTAATGCAATTAGGCACATAACAAACCGCATCGCTAAATAGCGATTTCTTCCAGATAACCCAAAGGTTATCTGGAAGAAATCGCTATTTAGCGATAAGATCGCCTGTGTACATCTTGTATTGTATCTTTCTTTATATGTGTCTGTATTTTGGTGTACATTAAGAATAAATAAATAAATAATTAATAAACAAATATTAACGTAAGAAAATATAAAATGATTGAATCAGATACAAAGATTATTCAAAATTAAATTTTGACTTTTTATCATCATCATCATTACAGCCTATGCAGTCCACTGCTGTACATAGGCTTCCACAAGTTTACGCCAAAAAAACGCGAACTCACGTGTTTTGCCCATAGTCACCACGCTGGGCAGGTGGGTTGGTGACCGTAGGGCTGGCTTTGTCGCACCGAAGACGCTGCTACCCGTCTTCGGCCTATGTATTTCAAAGCCAGCAGTTGGATGGTTATCCCGCCACCGGTCAGCTTTTTAAGTTCCAAGGTGGTAGCGGAATTCTGTTATCCCTTAGTCGCTTCTTACGACACCCACGAGAAGAGAGGGGGGTGGCTATATTCTTTAGTACCGTAGCCACACAGTACTTTGACTTTTTATATCAAATAAATATTTAAAAGTCGTTAAAATTATTCAAACAATAGTATGTATTGCTTTTGCATTTTTATGTATTACATATGCTACTAATTTTCTTCAATGCAAAATTTCGAAAATAATTTATTATATGTTTAATATTTGTTACAACATGTCCAAAATGTGAAACATAGATTATAACAAAAATGTTACGAGTTTTAGAGAACCTTACTAAGGTTTTCGTTGCTCAGCGTGAAATATTATCACTTGATATATTTAAAACTTACGTAGAACAATTTTGCGGTGAATTTATTGTTGCCATCTTGTAGGTATTTGTCGAGACTTTTCTCCTGGGCTGCAGTAAGGACAGCCAGAAAAAGAACTGAAAAAAATTGTTATATTGAAAGAATTTAGACTTATATCGCTTACAAAAATAACATTCATAGACCTGAAGATTACGAAAAGTTTATTACCTGTTTTATTTATATTAAAAATTAGGTATAAAAAAGGACCTTTTATAATTTTTAATTTTGTAACGAATTTTAATCTCACCTTATTACGAATGAGTTTTCTATTACTATTTGATGGATGTGTGTATAAATTGTTATGATATATTAAAAACATATTTAAAAAATCGATAAGCTTTAATGTAATATATTTTTACTTAAGTGAGTGTTCAACATACTCATTATATTTCGTTCTCCAATGTTTTTGTGTATGTGGTTTTTGTACCATCTCACAGAGGTGAATTAGTAATAGCCTTTGGTACAATACATTTAAAATATGATTTTTATGTATAAATGAATAAAGATGAATATCTAACTCTTTTCTTATTTTTTTTCTAATTTTTACTGTAATCCGTTTCCTTCCTAGGGGCATTCAGCAGTATGGCGGACTTAGCTTCTATTTAGCATACACGGTGTGTGACCTGCGTCACATCCTCTTTGTGCAAACAGCGACTTTTCTGTGTCTGGACCAAATCCTGAGGTATTCTCCTTTTTTATTTTGATGTTTGGAGAAGCGAAACCTAAAACCTAACTCTTGATGACAAAATTTCTAACTTGGAATTTACAGATTCGTTAAATTAAGAGAATTTGATAATTACCTTATCTGTCTAATACTTGATTAGTCCGGCACTTGTTAAAGTAAAACTTCTTTACGTACGCTTGACTTAGGCACGAAGCCAGTGAATGCGCGGAGAGAACGTTGAGAGGGAAATATAACTTCGTGAAGATAAAAAGAGAGAGAGAGAGTTACGTTCAGTTTTACATCAGTCGTGTGATCTAAACCACACTCATTTTTTATTTAGACTTAAGAAATTCTTCACTTAATAAACACGAGCAGCTCCAAAATCTCTGTAGGTATTTGTATATATTTTCGATTTTACTAGTTGACCACAACCCTGAAGTCGGGTCAAGGTCAAGTGTGATGTTGTAAATAAGATTATTTACATACAATTATTTGTATATATTTTTACTCATATTACTAACACGTGTAATATAACTGGTATATACAATTTTTTACATAATTGTTATTAATATACCCTATACTTCTTTTACATATATCCCATATAAGGAAAAAAATAAACGACGAGAGAAAAAATACGTGAGAGAAATAAATAAATGTAATGGTAAACAAAAATGATTTTTTTGTTAAGATTACCCATTAATTATTTCCTGACGTGTAACTATTTTTTTTTTTGTTTTTTTTTTTTGTACTTAATTGAACAGTGATGTAAATAAGTAACTGACTAATAAATTGTTAACATGAGATTTAAAAATTATTAGGGTCAGATACTGATTATTTAATTCTTTTTTAAAACTGTTTATAAAAGATGTCTTGTAGTTTTATTTGAAGACAAACTTATCGCTTTTTGTTCGGTAATAAAAATTCAAATATAGTTATGCACATACAGTATATGTATTACGCATATATTTAACAAGTTCGCGTGTTGAATTTGAAATTTGTCAAGGTTACTTCTTAGGTATATTAACAAGTTCATATTATTATAGACATATCTATACTCTATACAAAAAAAATAAAATTGGAGTATCTGTTTGTAATATTATAATAAACGCTTTTTACTAAATGCATACGGATGTATACACGGTACATATACCAAAAATAATATTTTTTATCTGTCTGTCTAATATTTTTTATCAATTTTTGTCTATCTGTCTGTTTGTTTCGGCTAATCTCTGAAACGGCTGGACCGATTTTTACGGGAATTTCATTGGCAGATAGCTGATGTAGTAAGAAGTAACTTAGGCTACTTTTATTTTAGACGTTTATTTACTGCATAACTCTGCGAACTGAACAATAACTTTTTATTAATATTATAAAAAAGATTTGAATATTTTGTTTCAGGTTTCAATTTTTTTTGTTACTCTTAGTTTAATTAATTTTAAGAGCATTTAAATGGTATCAAAAATCATTACACTCTGCACATGAAAATCGACTACATTCAGGTTTATATTTTGCAAGAATATCGGGTAACATAGCTGTAATACAGATTTTAATACTTCTATATGTACAACTTTCTTGGTTGTGGCTTCTGTGCCTTATTTACTTTATCTAAATAATCATATTTATACAGATTTCAACTTTATGGATATGCATATTGTTTATAGGCTTGTTATATTACAAAACAAAAACAACTTTATTAAAGGCTTAAAAACATTAGTAATACCTTTTGAGAATTTTACTAGTAATATATGTACTGATTTTAATCAGTGTACAATTTTTTTTGTACTGAATACACGAACAACATAGAGCAAGCAACGTATAGCTAAAACCAGTTTAAGATTTTAATAATAGTGTTTGATTTTAGCTTTGTGCAAACTGCTCTTCGTATGTCTTTCCATCGACGTTGTAAATACATACGATGTTTTGTTTGGTATCGTGATGATGTAATGAAATTATTTTTATTGCTAGCCTTAAGATTACCCATTTATGATTATGTTGTTTTGTTTTAAACAAAATGATAATTTAACACGTGTTCTTTACATAGAATAAATCATTTACTTTTATTTTAAGTAAAAAGTTTATATATATGTAGTTATCACAATATTGTGTGATAGGTAAATGTTAATAAAAGTAAATAAATAATCATATTGGTAAGGAAATATATTCAGCTATTGAAACCAATATCAAAACAACAAATTCTTTGTATTTTATATATTGTATATAAACAATTTAAAAGACAACAAAAGTGTAAAAGACAGGAAAAAGTGTTGTTTTAAGAAAACAATTAACAAAACTACTATTTTTTATGCAAAAATCATTGAGTACAATTTCACTTAGCTTCTAATTGAGCAGTAGCATCGTTGCAGTAAACAAAGTGTTATTTATTGTAAATATAGAAAAGTGCGAACCCTTAAGTTAGAGAAAGATAAGTTAAAAAACTTAATTTAGTGGATAAACACGTTATTTATTAGTAGAAAATTTGAACAGGAGTGCATCATTTCTGAGGATTGTACAATTTTTGAGAAACGTTCTCGACATAATCACAACAACAATACAACTTTATTTTTTTCTATGTTTCGTGTATCAGATTAAAAAAAATATATTTAGTTTTATCCGATTAATGAAGTTAAAAATGATTTATTGTAACGGAATTATTACAGGTTTAATAAAACATCCTGATATTAAATATCGTATTTTATCTCTGCGCTTAACCTTGACACTTTATAGTTCGTTGACAAAGACATTACATTTTGTTGTCAAGCTACAACCGGTTTGAGATGTTGTTTAAATTCAGAATCGACTGCAGAATATTTTAAGGTACATATTTTTTCCATTCGTTTATATTTATGGATAGTCCAATTGATGGTTTTGTAATACAAAGTAAATAACTGTTTCTATGAGTAACATAGTATATTGGTTATTTGATTACAGAAGGTCAGTCGGATTACAGGTAAGGTCGGCAACGCGCTTGCGATTTTCGTGTTGAAGGCGTCTATAAGCTAAGGTAATCGCTTACCGTCAGGTGAGTCGTACATTTTTTTGTACTAATAATAAATATGAATAATACATATTATTCCAATTTTTTGCTTTACCTGTTATCTATAGTTCGAATGAGACCATCTCATATGCTGTACCATAACAGATGTGAGGGATTCCTAAGAGCGCGTTTTCTCTTTAAATCGAGTCACTTTGTGATGCACCCATCATCGATGTTGTAATAGCCAATGATATTTTTCCAAATAAAATAGACGATATTGTCGACATTGACGATTATTTATCGGAGCTCGATAAAACTTAGTTCTTCGATCTATGGTTAATTCTTTTTCTGCTCTTTAACTATTTTTTATGTTTATACACATGAAGTAAATTAAATACATTCGCATGACGCCTAAAGCATTTAAGTAATCAGTAGATATAAGGATATGGATTTACATTTTAATTGTTATACGCAACCTAATTTGGTATCTGCATCCTGTTTACCTTCTTACATTTTTCTTAAGTTTCTAACTATCATGTATTATTAAGGAAGATGACATAATTTCAATTTAATTAAAAGATTTTAAGACTTTCTTTCGCTGATACGATTGAGCATAATTTAATTTCTTATACAATACCTCTCAATAAACCTTGGTATTTTAAAAACATTTCATATAGATTGCTTTTAATCTCTTGACATGATTTTAACTAACAATCCTAGTATTTAACGGGTTGCTTTAAGATTGTTGTCGTTGCCAATGTGGTGCAGATACTTCATTGCATGTTTTCTTCGAAGTAGTAGTTAAACTTTCTTACAAACTATGTCTCCTCAAAGTTAAACCTCTTGAAATATTTTACTTGCGAGTCATTAATTTATTAAAAATCTACCTTTTCAGTTTTGTTTGCCTAAAATTCGAAAACTTTTAAATTTCAGTAAATAGTTTGTTTACAGAAATTAAAGTACTTAAAATTTTCTACAAATATCACTATTTGTTTCTTTTAGACCAATCGTTCGGCAATTTTCAGCGATCTCTGCAAAACCCACTTTTTACATTCCAAAAACTTTATTTTTTATTAGAATGCTGTTATTTGATAAATTTCTCCTAGTATACTGCACAAGTAGTAAAAAAAGGATCGAAATTATTAAAATTCGACATCAAATAATTGTTTTTGCTGGCAAACGAAAAAAAAACCGACGTCAATTACATCAACAAGTAATACAACATAGGTAGACGAAAAAATTGTCAAGTAAATATGCTTTATCAAAGATCACTCCAAAAGTTGTAATCAGATCTCGATGAAATTTAAATGTGACCACACGATAAACATCAGCTTTCGATTAAATTAAAAATCATTAAAATCGGTACACCCAGTAAAAAGTTATGCGGATTTTCGAGAGTTTCCCTCGATTTCTCTGGGATGCCATCATCAGACCCCGGTTTCCTTATCATAGTACCAAACTAAGGATATCTCCTTTCCAACAAAAAAAGAATTATCAAAATCGGTTCATAAACGACGGAGTTATCCCCGAACATACATAAAAAAAAAATATATAATTATATACGGTCGAATTGAGTAACCTCCTTTTTTGAAGTCGATTAAAAAAGGTAGGACTTTAACTAATAATAAAACTTAAAATAGTTACTTATGATCATATATTAATAATTACAATATGCGATATTACAAATTATAATATGCAAAAATTATATGAGCCGTTGCCTTTTAGAAGCTTCTGGCTGAGGTTCTTCAGTATGTACGAGTATAATCTCACAATCTTCTTTTGCAATCCTCATTTCTCCTTGAGAATTTACACCACCTGTTTCAATTTTCAGAACAAGCAGAATATGTACCGGGACCAAACCTCAGATTTGGATTCAGCATCCCAAAATACATATAGTATGAAAGAAACCAGAACTACTCCAAAACATTCGTAGTAAAAACACAATTTAGCTGTGTTACATTGTAATACATTTTCAATAGTACAATAGTCTTACTAGTAGATATTTTCACCAACCACTAATTAATTTTTATAAATTATTATAATGTTACTTACGACAAAAACACAAAAGGTGCTTCATGTTGATGAGACACACACGCTAGTTGTTCACGCATTTACTAGTAGATATTTTCAAGGGAACTGCTCTTTTATACAGCTATAATAGTTCATAAACAATATGTTCATGTTATGTAGAGAAAAATTATAGTTTTGCTATGCATCCGTGGCATTGACATTTTTTTCAATAAAGAAAACAGTGCTCTTTAACTGGAACTAAATGGGTGAATTAAAAACTATTCAAAATACAGGAAAATATTATTTGAAACTACCTTTTTTGTGTAAATAATTTTGTTGCAACATAAAAGTGTTTAATATTTAAAATTAAACATATTTTACATTTATATTTGGATTACGAAATCAAAATGATTGACTAATTTTGGTGTATCTAGAAAACAACTAACACTAAAGCTTGCCCAGGATGAAAATTACAATTGAGTTTTACTGCTTCCAGGTTTGTCCTTGTTTAAAGCGGTTGGAAAATCGCTTGCGATGCTCCTAGTGTTACCGGCGTCCGTTGACTACAGTAACCTCTTACGATAATAAATTATATAAATATAATAAAGTAAAACAATTAATACGTTTTCACTTTTAAAAAGTAAATTAATAAATAAATAAAAATGAATAGCTGTATAATTTTTTATTATTTAATAAAACATAAAATAACTTCTTAACAATGACACTTCTAGTTGCGCATATTTCTGTTGTATATAACTATATATACTTTAATGCTACCATATATTATATTGTTAATTTCTTGTCTCGACTATAAATTGTTTATATATTGTATTGCGATGTACCCAACATACATAATTTTGTTTAATTTTAGTGTTTGTAATTTCTCATTAAAGTAAATTATATTCTTTGAACAAATCAATGATCTTTAACCTTATTACAGGCGTCCATCGGCTACAGTAACCTCTTACGATCCAGAGTTCTGTACGCTTGTTTATTAAATAAGTGGTATAGAATGTCTATCGTCTTTTGAATTTCTAGTACAGTAGGTTGTGATTGGTATTTTGGTTACTAAATGTATATGTAGTGTGACCATCAAGCATTAAGAAGTTTTAGTTGATTTGATATTATCATACGTTATTTGACACTGTATGTAGTCAAGTAACAAAGCTATATAATTTTATGTCCCTTAACAATTCAAATTATAGCTTAAGGTCTTTCTATACGTTATATTCTACAAATAATTACGTACGTATAATTAGTAACCCTGCTTTCCTGCCATGAGTCTGGGTGTAATAGTTATTGCCATGAGTCAGGGTGTAAAGTTATTTATATGTCTTATTTATCTGTATGTGTGAATGGAAAATTAAAAGGAACATTTGGCAAGGCGGATTGAAAATTGAGCAAGTTATCGAACTAATTGGAACATATGTTATTAATGAAAATATTTTTTGTAAAATCTTACCTTGAATTTCTATATAAAATACGAAAAAAAATTTCACCGACCTATTATTTAAGGAATTTATTTTATTTATTTTACTAAGGATTTTTTATTCATTAAAGGAATATATTTATTTTATTTAAGGAACATTTAATGTACTAACAAATTATTTTTATATTGTGGGTGTATCTACATACATTGTGATATGTAGGGTTTAATAGAAAAGCACATACACTTTTTAAATATTTTTATTTATCGCTTACGTTACATAATAACGACATTACATTTTCTTATAATTTCATGAGATATAAAAATTGAACAACATGATTTGAGTATTTATTTATGAGTATAACATTTGATCGTATAAAAAATGCCTTAATTGTAAATGTCTACTTAAACACTCAGGAATACTCCATTAAATAGAGTCAATGATTTAGACTTCACTGCAAAGTAAAATGGTCTGTCTGCTTTGAAGAGTTTAGGTGGGATGTAGTCTATCAGTATAGTTTCGACCTTAGCAATGAACACTGTAATAAAACATAGACAATTAATTAAAAAATAGAAAAAGTGTAAACAAATATCTAAATCATATATATTAATACGTATAATATATATATAAAGAGTGGGTAGTCCCAGTAGTGGGATATTACGGGCTGAAGCGTAACTATATATTAATACGCAAGGTTAAGATCTTTGCCTCCCTTTTTAGAAAAAAACCTCTGCACATAAATTACATTTAATAGATAATTGCTTGCTCTACCGGCATCAACAATTAAAAAAATATATGATTGCTTTTGTTTTTGTAAATTAATTAATTATTAAAAATTATATATATGATAGCTTTAATTTTGAAACGTCAACATGATTGACGGTCGGTAATTTTTTTGTTCAATTTTAAAACAAATTTAAAATTATTATAGTTATTTAGTGCAAATTATTCGCACGGGTATAGCTAGTATACATGTAAATTAATAAGTTTAGCAATAATTAATTGATCAAATAAAAACGTTGACGCCATAATTTTTTTATATCAATGGAAAACAAAGAGCAACATTTTATTTAAAAAAGTATATAGGTGTTAAGCATGCAAAATTACACTTTCGATATATTTGACATAGTTTGTGAGTGTATCTTACATTTGATTAGAATGAGTAAACATAAGTGTTATTATATTCTGGGATATGATTTTCAAAGCATCAATGCTTTAGTGTTTATCGGCAAGTTATCAGATAATTGTACGTTGTAGTACGTTATTAGTAACATTTTCTCAACTTGATACTTTTATGGTTTGAAAAATGAATACATTTTTAAAATGTTTTATTAGAATAAAAAATGGAATTAATGCATACATATAAACATAGCTGTACAATAATAATAAATACTTCCTGAACGGTAGTGAAATAAGTTGACTAAAAGTGAATATGAGAGTTAGGTATATGGAATAAATAAGTAGGTTCTTAAAGTAAAATGGTTATTTATTACTACTACAATTGTTTAAAAACGGGATATTTTACATGTTTTTTTTTTCGACATTATCTACGAATATCTTGTTCATCGCTTCAGCCTGTAATATCCCATTACTGGGCATAGGCCTTTTTCCCCATGTAGGAGAAGGATCAGAGCTTAATCCACCACGCTGCTCCAATGCGGGTTGGCGAATATATTCCCTACTATATAAGTAACGATCGCTGTCAGGTGTACATGATTACAAACGGGACCGACGGGACCTTCTTATCGTCTTGATGTTTACTTTATGTTTTATATTCATCTTATTTTTTAAGGACAATCGATCAAAGATCTCATGCTCTGTAAACGCTTTACTAGAATTATAGAGATTTGATTGCACTTACTTGACTATTAAAATTATTTCATTGTAATAACAATATAATAACTAAAATATACATCACATAATGTAAAAACTACAATACGTCATGTCGCTTTTGTTTTTGTTTGTTTTTGTTTTTGTCGTTTTAAACATAATACAAACAAAGCAATATAAATTGTGTCACTATAAATAAAGAAGTACATCATTGTATAGTGTCAACGCGATTCCACTGCAAGCCGAAAGGACATTGAAGTTTAACTTCGTTGGAACTCGCGCATATTTTAGAGAAAGGAATACTGAATAAAACCAAAGTTATTGATATTATATGTTATAATATTTCAAAAAAAAAAAAAAACACAGTAAAAATTACAGTACAAAAAATATAAAACTATGATATATGTAAATTACAGTATTGAGTAATACTTTATTATAATATTGATCAGATAAAATGTCGACTTTCATAGTTTTACGTTTACGTTTATAAACACAAAATGATTATACAAAATATTTATACATTTCTAAATTATGGTTATATGTCTATAATTTCAGGAGCTTGAAATTTCGTATGATGCGTTGTTTAAAAACTTCTAAATTGATAAAAAAGTTCTCGAGAAGTTTAAGTCAATTATTATTAATAATAATAATTATTATTATTATAATACACTTTATTGTACGCCAAAATCAGAAATAATACATAGCAAAGAAAGAAAAATATTAAGGGGCGGCCTTATCGGTAAAAAGCGGTCTCTTCCAGGCAAAGGAAATGGTCTAGCGTCAGCATAGATGTACAAGTTACAAAAAATAATAATAATTCTAGTATATTATAAAACAATATACTTATACATTACTTAAGAACATCAAATAATTCAAGGATGAAATGGTTGTGAAACACTTTTTTTTTAATCGCCAGAACTGTAGTCGAATAAATTTGAAATCTGGTATAAGTATAAAAGAAATACGTTCACCAAATATATGATTATATACGATGGAAGATTATACACCAAGCATTACTCCATTAAATAGAGTCAATGATTTGGACTTCACTGCAAAGTAAAATGGTCTGTCTGCCTTGAAGACTTTAGGTGGGGTGTAATCTTGAATTG
Source organism: Melitaea cinxia (assembly GCF_905220565.1). NCBI lineage: Eukaryota > Metazoa > Arthropoda > Insecta > Lepidoptera > Nymphalidae > Melitaea > Melitaea cinxia. Next base: position 11,495,166 of record NC_059399.1, read on the forward strand.
CACTTGCAGCAAAAGCAATGCCGAATACTGTAATAAAACGTAATTAATTGTTTAGATATAAAGAGACAATAATGAAAATGTAAAAAAAAAACACATAATTTGCAATTGTATGAATTGATAAAATAATCATGGTATATAATCATGCATAAATTGTTTAACTGCATTTAATACGACTTTGCAATTAAGTGAAATGAAAAATAAACGCCTACTATTCCTTAATCGTTTTTCTTTTTTTATTCAAAGTGTTAAAACACTTTCCCAGGACGTTGCACAGGTCGTGAGTAGCTTTATTTGCCATTCATCACCTTTTAAGTTGGCCGAATTAGAAGATTAGATAGTTTTTTTTCTTTTCTAGTCTTATTCTTATAATTAAAGTTTAAATAAACAAACACATATATTTAGATATAAAAAAGAAGGCTTTTTTGAAAGTCGGTTAAAAGTGAGATTTTTTTTTAGTCTTCGTTTTAGGATAAAGACAAACCGGATTTTGATATCGGTTATTATTAATTAAACTTTTTGTTATTTTACAAGTAAGATTTGTAAGGATGGAAAGAAGATAATTTATGTTTTCTAGCTGATTTATTCTAAATTGCCCTGCACTAATTACTAATGGATATTTATTATCATCATCACCGTCACTTCAGCCTATCGCAGATCCCTGCTGGCCATTATTATTATTTATTAAATGCATCGCTTAATGTAAGATGTACATCGTGTTTGAAGCATTAATAAGTACAACATTAAATATACTCTTAAGAATCGAACTAGATCGTAATCTTCGCCCATCTGCTTAATGGATAAAAATTAATGATTACTAGCAAGACTCTAAATAAGTATAATAATTATCACTTTAAAGAATTACAAAAATTATATTTTTTCATTCACGACAACGGTCTGAATAAATCATTCAATTCAATTTATAAATCAAAATTTATTGCGGGTATTCAATTAGTTTCTAATTTTTCACACTGCTTATAACGTTCTTTTTTGTTGTTGTATTAAGCTTATGAAGCTCAGATGACAGATCGACGAAATATTTTACCAAAACTGACACATAAAGACGCAAGTATGAAAGCGTTGAGCTAAAGCGCCACTATTCAAAAAGTGTTTATACGTGAGTTGATTTGAAATTGAACAAAAAATTTACCGACAGTCAATCATGTTTTGCGCAACCTGTTATTCTCGATGTGTTGTTATGTTGTTTTTTTTTGAGTTGTGTAATAAAGTTTAAATAAATAAATAAATAATTAATTAATTGACAAAAACTAAATCAAGAATTTTTTTTTAGTTTTGGATGCGGTAGAACAAACAATTTTATCTATAAAACGATATAGG